>NC_141755.1:127485165-128085165 GCF_982258835.1 Parasteatoda tepidariorum
ATGTGTGGGATATGCTTGGCCGACGAATTGCAGACCGTCAACCCCCTCCCACCTGTCTACCAGACTTTCGGAGGGCATTGCTAGATGATTGGTGTAATATTCCCCAAGATTAGATTGATAATTTGATACTCAGCATGCCTAGGCGTTGTACGGCCTGTATTGCATCGTCCGGGATACAACTCGTATTAACCATCATATTAACCATGTTATACTGTTTTTTGTAAATAGGTTCTTTTTTTGAATTTGCACCAGGGAGTAAAAATCGCAATTTTTATTAATTATATCAAACATATAACATCTTTTTTGCTCTTTACCTTTTGTTTAATACATAGACTTTACAAATAAGTCAAATTTGTTTGGCTTCTGCTTCTTTCTGTGCCTGAACTTCATTATCCTTAATTTATGGACATGAGTGTATATTAATGGATTACCATAAATAATTTTTAATCTAATGATTGGATCTTCACGTTCTAAGGCTCATTCTGAATGCTTCGAAGGGGTTATGTGTGTTTATTAATTTGTGCAAACGATATTTTAAGTCACGAAATCAGACACAAAAGCGTACTTTCTCTGAATAAACATATCATTTTCTTGGCGGATTCGAATAGGAGGTAGCCGCAATCTGAGAAATAAGGTTTCAGTGGTTAGAACAGGAGAGTGGTCCTGAATATGGACCCCTTAAAATTAATTTTACTTTTTACGTATTTCATCATAGCTTGAACTTTTTAAGCGAATTGAAAGATTTTTCACACAAAGCTTCACATGAGCTTCGTTTATCCAAAATAATTTCAAGCAAAATAAAACTCTTAGTAAATACTTTTTATCTTTTATTATTTTATTTAGTATTAGTAAAGAAAATTGAATTCGTATACAAGTTTTGCATCAATTTGCAATTTTTAATGGTGAAATACGAAATTTGAAAGATATCGTCAGAATAGTTACTGAGAAATTAATTTTTAAACGTAAGACTTACACATTTGAAAAAAAAAAAACGACTTTTTCAAAATTCAATTTTTAAGAAACTATTTGTCTGATTTTACCACATTTTGTGTTTCGCCATTTTAAATTAGATTAATTAAAACGATGCTAAAATTTAAACCTTACAATTCAATTTTTTTCGGCTTTTATTAAATAAAATAATTTTTTATTCTAATTTTTAATTAATTTTTATAGAATAAAATAACTATAAAGTTTAGAATAAATAATTATTAAAATTTTGGCTTGGGTTTATCTATAGACAAAAAAATTTATAATTTTGGACGGAAAATTTTTAATTTTCGTTGAAAGTTCTTGAGATATAGCGGAATACTCAAAGAGGTAAAATTAATATTAAGAACGAGCAACCTGCATACGTAGGGTAATCGAGTAATGTTGATTATTTTAACTAGTCTATAACTGAAAACTTTCAAAAATCAACTGATCATTCTTCAAAATTAATCTGAATTTATTAAAATTATAACTCAAAATTAGCTTAAAGCGTCTTCACGTGACTCAAAAAGAGGCGGGATTGATTATGACGTCAAAATCCACTTTCTGGATAAGAGGATTTAGCTGAACCAAAATTTGTCATATGGTTAAGTGATGTTGTTCACAAAGTTGTTTTATTCTTATCTTATTTTTGACAAAAATGGGTAAACTTTTTGATATAATGCAAACAGAGAAGGACATTTAGTTTGAGAATTTTTATTCAAAAATTACTATTTTTATTCAAAAATTACTATTTTGTTATGTCATTTTTCATTAAAAGTATACTGGTTTATATATAAGAAATATCTATACATGCGTAAAATCTTTTTTGGTATTCCTAGACCAGAAATTTTGATCCGAAATAGGAAATGGAAATATTTAAGATAATTTTAAGTAGGGCCAGGTTAGTCTGGTTAAATAAGGCGTTGGGCCATGTCCAAGAGGTCGTTGGTTAAATCACCGCCTACCGAAGACTTCCCATGTAGTAAATGGTGACTGGTGCTCGTTATATCTAACGGGTTACAAAGTCTTTTATGTTCAAAAAACAAATCATACCTCTGGAGGTACTGATCCGGGAGTTTCCTTTTTTCTGGAGTGGTTCAAAATTACAATGCTACGGAGTTGAACATTAGTAGTCGTAAATCCAAAAACTGGATCTGCTGTTCAACGAAGGTTACAAAATACAAAAAATGAATTGGAGATTGATCGTTCTCTGGTTCAGGTCAAAATTACGATCTGTGGATGAATAAATGGATATATAAATGGGCCGCCCTGTAAATGGGCTATGACGTGTGTGTGACTGACTTCGTATCGTTGGCTATAGATGGCGCCACTGAAGCACAAGAGACGCACTTTTTCCTTAAATTCGCTTAGTTTCACCAAGCAGGCTTGCTGGTATTAGCAAGTGACATTAGAAACAACAACAACAACAGAATTTTAAGTTTTTTTACTAGAGATGCGAATAACTCTTAATCCTTTATTTATTTATTTTTGCTTACCTTTTTTTTATTTTTAAACCTTCTCTCTGAAAAACAGCAAAAAATAAATACATATTCATTTATAAAAACTTTTCTTAAGTATAATATTAAGTTAATTCAGGATAATAAACTGAACTCGAAAGCCGTATTTCTAAATTTTATGCTATTATTAGCTAAATGCATTTTGCAAAATGCATTTAGCTTTGCGTAAGCAAAATGCATTTTGCAAAGAAAAATTCATTCAAATTTTTTTTAAAAATAAATATAAAATCACAATAGCAATTTTTTGTGTGTGTTTATATCATAGGTAGTTTAAACTATTTAAAGTGCGGCATAAAAAAAAGGTACTACTACATCTCCAAGAATTAAAACAAAGTATGATTTTTATATTTTCCTTTTTTAAAGTTTGAATATTGTTAAAACTGTAATTTATATTCTAAATTTGCTGGTTTATTGACAAGGATTATATAATTGAAATTGTTTTTTAAAACTTCAAAAATTACGAAAATAAATTTGAAACATGATTTTTGAAAGAATATTTTCCGGTTGAATTATTTTTAATGCTTACATGGTTGTTACTGATATTGTTTAAAAAGAATTTAAACCATACGTTTATTATAAATCAGTTCCAATTGCTTATAATAAAATTATGAATGCAAAATTGACATGTGATAGAAAATACTTCATTTACCAATCAATGTACGAAATCCAGTGCAAAATGGGTTATTAGTACATCACACTCGTTTAAAAAAAGTATTTTACCGACTTCGTTTAATAGCAAAATAACTTGTATGAAGTACAGGCATACAAACAAATTATTTGATATAAATCAAAGAAAAGCTTTAAAAAAACCCGTAAGCAAACTTCTGTACAGCAATTTTGTCATACATATTCTACAGGATTTTTTTTTTTTGATATTTTATATTTTATAACCATCTTTGAACAGAAGACTCAATTATGGGCTTAAGACTACTAATATTAAACTAGGTAGTCTAGTAATATTTAACCCAATCCAGTAAGCAAGGATCTCCTGGATCGAGTATTGGGAGAAATTTGCCTTCGTGGAGGACATTTTAATGGAACTAACCCGCATTAGAGTTACATGGAGAGGAAAACCACGAGAACCCCACACGATTCTAAGAGAATTGTGGGTTAGAATTCTAACCCATGATCCATCTACCGCTGAGGATATTTTACTTCATCACTGTGGTCGGTGCGAGCGGGGTGCGGGAGCCATCGCTGGGATTCGGTTCACCTCATTGGAAGACGAGCGCTCTATCCTCTCAACCACCACGACTCTCTACAAGATTTTGTAATATTTTCTATTCACATTGAAAAATGATCCATCTGAAAAATGAAGATGATCCATTAAGGCTGGCAGAGGATTTTTTCATTGGGGTGGGGAGGCCACTGAACTAAATTTTCATAGAGATATACATGAAATTTGAAAATTTTGATGTATGCATTGTATTAATAACTATTCGCTATAATATTATTAACTATTCGTTTTAATTCTCGCATTAATGACTATTCGTATATGTTTCATCGGTTATTTTTATTATAAATATATTTAAAAATAATAATTTTGAGTTGTAAGGTATACAAATCATTTGACATTTTTAGATTATTTCAAATAGCAAAAATATTTGAATAAAATCTATGAAAATAACTTTTGAGAAATCCGTTTAAAAATGTATAGTTGGATTTTATTTCTCTTTAACTTTCCAACCGATTTCATTTAAATTTTGCATTTTGTCATTTGAAATTAAATACTTCAAAATTATGTAAAATTCCAGATTCCTTACAATTCAAAAATTTTTAAGCTGCTATTAAGTAATATAATAAAAAAATAATTAAAATTATTCTTTACATGTAATTATTTTCGGATAAATGAGTTTTATATTTATGTGCAATATGCTTAAAAAATTATCGAGATTTAGCGAATTATGCAAAGAAGTGAATTTATAATAATGAGTCTTAAATTTTGATTGTTTCCCTACGAAATTATTGGGAATAGAGTACGGCTTCCCCCATATTTTGGCAGTCAGAAATCTAAATTTCTTTTTAAAAACTGCCTCTGCTCTACGTAAGAATACTACTTTAGGTAAGAAAGTACGTTTTCGCATCTGATTTTGTAACTTAAAATTTTGGGTTCTCTATATAATCAGCCTATTTAATGGTAGACTTTCGAAACAGTAAGATTGTGTCTTTGAAGGCGAATAACCGATCATTAAATCAATAGTTATTAAAGGAGTTAATTTTTTTGTGCACTGATCACATTATAGAGGTGTCGGTGATAATGATGTTATTTTAAAATACACAGTTATGAATGTCTGTATAGTATTAAGAAAAAAATTTTGTTTCATATTAAATCCCACTGATTAATATGAATCTGATCAAAATGAATCCCTTGATTAATATGAATCGGATTAACATGAATCCCTTGATGGAAATGACAGCTAATCGGAATATTTTGGTTTTAATAGTTTATGAAATTATTAGTAATTCAAAAAAAATGGTATTTTTTATTTTTATACTTAAATATTTACTTTTCGGGTATATCTTATATATAAGTAGATATTTAATATTTTCGATAGGGACCTATTTTTGGTTAAAAAGTTTTAAGTCCTAAGGACCAGTTCATTCCTAAGTCAAGCGCAATCCTTCTTATTTGCCTTAATTCGCTTTTCAATTTTTATTATCAATTTTAATCGTCTTAATTTTGTTTTTACTTTTGTTTTAAATTTCGTGTGATCTACATTTAGATTCAATTGATTTCAACCCATTGTCGGCCAAAGTTGCGCAAACGCACCATTTCAATAAATATTTTTTATTAACAGTGTGACGTATATTTTTCACTAATTTTATTTTTCTGCTATTGTCAAGGATTCTTAAGACTTCCTAAAATAAACAGTAATTCAATTGGAGTAAATACTTTCTGTTGAGAAATTTTTAAACTATTAAAGTTCTTTTTAAAACTTAAAACTGTTATTGACGAATGAAATGTTTTGAAAATTTATATTATTCCTTTTAAAATGTATCATTATGTTTTAATGAAGGATTAAAGTTGCAAGTCAGTAAATAAAATAAAAAAAATTCATAAAAAAACAAGCATTCAACTAAATGGTTTGTTCATTGATTTGGTAAATATTGCCCATACCCCACATTTTATTTCTTAGATAAAATAAAAAATTCCTTACACGAAATTTTTTTTTGTCTTAATGAATGTAATGTAAGCATATTTCAATGAAAATAATACTACATTTTATAACAATTTTCACAATTATTTTTTTGTTAATGAATTTTTTTATTGCTGCTTAGAAACGCTTCTTAATTTTATATTATTTGATGAACTTTTAAATTATAAACATTTCCGTCTTTTTAATTTTGAAAATATTGCCCAAATGGGTCCATGTAGTTACTTTACGAGCTTTGTAGGGAATACCGGGCAAATGTATGCTGGGCACCTTTGAAAAAAACATCAATGAAGGATATATTGAGAAAATGTATATTAAACTCGTTTAAAGAAATTTAATTTTAATTGTCTGAAGTAGGGGGCAAAACATGCGGCCTGCCAACACTCTATGTGCGACCCGCAGCAGCAGCCTGAACAAAATGAAAAAAAATATATATCGTTTTTTTTTTTTTAAATTGTATTTTCATTGCGCAATAAAGTTTTTGGTGTACCCAATCTCAACCAGTGTAGCTTTTCGATCGTTTTTTTTCCCCGATGGTTAATGCTACGGATTTACGAGTAGTTTCAAAAATTCCGATATTTTTGACGCTCTTCGTATGTGCCGATTTCGCCGTAAAGCCAATGACTTTTCTGTAGTTATTGCTACCCATTTTCACGCAGTTACGGAAACCGAAATTTTTTTATGAAATCGAACTATGTACTAACGTCTTGAAAGTAATGAAAATACTTTATTAAAGCTAATTATGCTTTATAATGAAATGCTTTATTTGCGCAAACTTCATCTCAAATCTGATTGACTTTTGATCCTTTTTTCTGCAGTTATCGCGACTCATTTCGCGTGATTTTTAAACTTTGGATATTTTTAGCACGAGATATTATTATGTGACGATTTTATAGCAAATCAAATTATTTACGAATCGTTACTTTGGCAATTATTGCTACACATTTCTACAAGGCTTCGAAAGTCCCAATATTATTTTTACGTTATTGAGAAACTTTAATTTTGAATCTCGCATTTAAATACATCACTTTTTGACGTGCTATATTTATGCCAATTATTTTAAAATTTAAATATATTCCTTAATAAATGCCGGATCTCATTTGAGCTAAAAAGGGGTTTTATTTTAATTTTAATCATTTTTAACCCTATAAAAATTTTCTTTGAATCAAAGTATTTAACTTGCATTTATTTTAATAACTAGATTATTTATTTTCTTAAATTTAATTCTATGAAAAAATGGACTTTTGTATTGTGTAAAGTGATAAAAAAACATGAATTTTCCCATTGCTTTTAATTATTTCAATTTGACTAAAAAAAATTTTCTGATATATTGATTCTGATTGTATTTTATCTTCTAAGTTATCAGTTTTTTATTTTAAACGTTTAAAAATATTTGATTTTATGCCAACCTTTACAAGGTTACTATTACAAGGTTATCTGATGACAATTTAGTGCCTTGAACAATGATGTTTATATAGCAATCACTACTTACAATTACTAAAAATGTTTGTCTAAGTACTTTGGCTTGCGGCCTTCGTTGGTTAATCTGCTGTCCATGTGGCCCTTTACTCAAAAAGGTTGTTCACCCCTACATAATTTAGAGATGCTCATTTATTACAGAATAAATTGAGTGAGGATGTAGTTTCGGCTATTTATTTATCAAATATTCTTATGCATTATTATTTAGTTAAAAGTTATGTAAACGTTCCAGTTTTGAATTATAACAAAGATTCTACAAAATTAAAAATTTCGCTCGCTTCAAAAAACATATAAGCAGGATATAACAGTCGACATGCTTTAAGCGCTCAAAACAGGAGCCGTTTTCAAAACATGCAAAACGTGAATGAAAAGAAACAAAAGTGATTTAAAATAAAACAAAAGTTGTCCACGAAAAATGGAAAAAATAAAGTTGAGAAACAAAGCTAGAAAAAAACCCACTCTAGCCGAGAGAGATAATCCACAGAACAGGAAGAAGGGTCGAGAAGGGCAAATCAAGGTAAAATGCATTTCCACTCAGTATGGAGAGGTGGTGAGGATCTGAACAAGGGAATTCATTTTATAACCATCGTTTGGGGTTTACGACTACTAATATTCAACGCTTTTGTGAATTTGAACCAAAAGACAAGGGATCTCCTGAATCAAGTAATGGGCCTTCGTGGAGGACTTTTTGATGAAACTAACCCGCATTTGCTTAACACTTAGAGGAAAACCTCCCATGGTTAGCCTGACGGCAAGGGGAACCTATGATCCGTCTACCACTGAGGGTATTTCACGTCAGCACGGTGATCGGTGCAAGCCGGATGAGGAATTCGTATCGACCAGTCATCGCTGGAATTTGAACCCGGCTCACGTCCATTGGAAAGCGAACGCTCTATCCTTTGAGCCATCGCGGCTCAAGCATTCATTTGAATAAGACAAGATTTCAAGGCATCAAAATGAGCTGATGTGACAGTACTGGAAATAATTTTGACATCGAAATTGAATTTATGCCCGTAATTTCCACAGTTTGCAGCAATTGATGATTGTTTTGATAACGGACTATTTTATTCCTTAAGTCTAAATTTTAAAGGGCGTCTAATTCCGATGTAGCCAATGTCACGCTGACAATGAATGTAGTATATGCCCCAGTGATCATTAAAGCTAATAGAATCTTTAAGAGATCTAAATTTGGTTTTTGTTAGCTGGCCTTAAAATTACTTTAAAACCAAAACAGAAGAAGATATTAGCAATTTTCTAACGAGCGGGAAGAAAACAGTAAAATTCTTTTGGAAGAATCTCTGTAAGGATTTGATGAAGAGGTCTAGTTTGCTTAACAAAGAGATATCAACGATAGAAGTGATTAAATCCATTGCTAACATCAAACTAGTGATGGATGTTAATTTCTTAGATTAAATGAAGTTAGAAGATTGTAAAAGTTAAGTGTGTGCAAATCGGAAGTATGAAATGCAGAAATATTCTGACAATTAGGGTGATTAGAATTAATATGAGTTGGAAAAACGCTTATGATAAACAGAGATGGAAAAATGATCATGTTATCTTTTTTGTTCTCTTTCGGCTACTGTGGTTTTTTTTCTAGTTTTTTATCTTCCCGTTATTTATTTCATTCTTAAATAGGAGCTCTTAGTTTTATATTTCAAATCATATTTGTTTCTTCTGATTCACGTTTTGGAAATGGGCGCCTGTTTATGAGCGCTTGAAACATGCATACTGTTATTTCTTGTTTGAGTAATTTTTGAAGTTTTCAATCGGATAATAGGTTAATGCTTTAGATTCCTGAGATTATTTATTTAATGTAATAAAATTTTTTTAATTTTTTGACAGACAATGATGAAAATTTACGTTCTTTTAAAATCGAAAATAAGTACAAAATTTTGGGAATAGAAATGGAACCATGCATGTATATTCAATTCTATTTTATTTAATAAATCAATTTGCTTCCCAATGCAAATATTACATGCAAAGTATAAATACAAATAGTATTGAATTAATAAAATATATTTTTTACCTCCAAATGAATCAATTCATTTTAAATGTTTAGTATCTGACGAGATGTCACATTTATTAAGAAAGAAAGATAAATTAATCAAAATATATAATGTGAATAATATATTTGCAGGTAAATAATAAAACGCATGATAAAAAAAACAGTTTCAGTTCAAATATTTAATAAAAAAATCAAACGAAGGAAACTCCCATAAGAAAAAGATTTCAAACTAAAGATTTGATTTGGAAATGGTAAAGTTTACATTGAAAGGGTAAAAATAAATTATCTATTTTCAGTGACTGAAAAAAAGACTGACAAAATGACCGAAAAAAATGCCAACAGAATAGTTTTTAAAAAGTTAATAGATCTGTAGTTCTAGAAATTCTAGATGATTATCAATCAGATCACATTATTATTAGTGTAAATTGAGCAAAGAATTAATTCCTCCTAAATTTTGAAAGGCCATAGATGGAAGTAAAAAAAAACTAGCAACAAAAAAAAACTAAGCAATATTGACAATAACTGTGACAATTTATCGAAGCAAACAAGATTGTTCCATTCAGTAATATGGGCCGGCTTCTGAATAAAAGGGTGGTCGATAAAATTACATTTTCTTTGTAGTTAATTACAACTACTTTATTACAATTGTAGTTAACTATAATTACTTACTTATTTTTAAAATATAGTTACTACTTCAATACTTTTCACATACGTTACTGGTTAGCATAATTCACATAAATGTTTAAAATGTTTTGGAATAAAAAATTGGCTTGCTTAACAAGTTATTAAGAAATGTTGATTCGTCTTTTACATGAGATAATTTGTTATTCTAAAGTACTTTTAACGAATTTATTTTTTTAACCTTTGAACTCTATGTTCTTCTTGACAGTGAATATTTAATTAAGGAAATGATAAAAAATCATGAAATATTTAAATGTTTAATGCTTTTTTATATCATCCAAACGAGAAAGTACAGCGCAGAAAATAGGGGAAAAAATGGAACACCCTGAATAACTTTATATCTAATGATCGGATCTTCACGTTCTAGGACTCAATCTGAATAATTCGATTTCCAATTATTCCTTTGCTTATTAGATTTCCTATGATAATGAACGAAATTACTTAAAATCATGAAAAAATAACTGCTGCCCACAAAAATGAAAAAAGAAACTTGCTGTGGAACATCAAACGAAAAAAAATTATGAGATGAACAGGGTTGGAATCCCAGAGATGGCTGGTCGATACGAATTCCGGCTTCACCGATCACAAGGCTGACTTAAAATATCCTCAATGTTAGAAGGATCATAGGTTAGAGTCCCCTTGCGGTCAGGCTAACCGTGGGAGATTTTCGTGGTTTTTCTGCTTTACGTAACGCAAATGCAGGTTAATTCTACGATTTCCTACAAAGCACTATTATTAGGATGAAACATTATACTTACTAGGCAAAAAGAAATCTAAAAATTGTTTTGCACACTCATTTTTGATTTTTTTTTCCAACAAATTCATTTATTTTGTATCTATTTTACAACTGTGGTTTATAGGAGGGGAAAGTTTGCTAAAATTTGTTTTGGTAATAATTTTAATGGATTAGTAGACTAAATGAAATTTTTTCATTTAGATTAGATTCATTTCATTTCATTCATTTAGATTCATTTCATTTCATTCATTCACTCATTTCATTCATTTCATTCATTTCATTCATTTCATTCATTTCATTCATTTCATTCATTCATTTCATTTAGATTCATTTACCCGATGATGTTCGAAGATAAAGAAGAATAATGTTTAACGAAAGTTAGTTTTGGCCGTTTCCTTTTAATCGATAAAAGTAGAGCCGAAATTGTTTGTTGGGTTTACAAATTTCTACAGTGGTAAGATAAAAATTTTTAAACTGTTATATAAATGTTTTTGAGATCTTTAATGACAAAATTTTGTTAGTAACTTGAAAATTTGTCGTAATAGCGAATTTTTTGTTGCATGGAGTATTTGTTGTATCTAACTTTCCATGTACTTAACACTTTACTTACCAAATTATTACAAAAATTATCAAAGTGTGAGTAGCTTTTTTTATGACTAAAATTGACATTGTCAAATTTTTTTCTCTAATGGCGATAGAAAAACTTTTTTTCTCTTGTTCATTTCATTGTTGGTGACTCGCCGTCCTCTTTGTCACTGGCAAGCAAATAAAACTGGGTAAAACCATCAATTGTCAAAAACTTCCCAACTCTGCCTGATTATATTTTTTTAAAGTGCTTGAAAATATTTTTTGAGTGCTTGAAAAGTGCTTAAAATGTGCTTATTTTTTGTTAAAGAATTTGGCTACGCATCCTGCAAAAAAAAAACTGAAATAAATCTTTAAGTTTAGCCAGAAATCAAGTAACAGGGGGAAAACAATCTTTAATTGTTGTTCTTTCTCTATTCAGCTCTTTATTCAAATTAAGTGATGTTTTTAAAAAGGAGTCATCTCTGTTTACTTTTTAAAAATATAAAGAAGTCTTAGATGAAAAATCATCTACTGGAGGGTATCTGCTACCGAGGGATATAACTGTAGAAATTTTTCCTTAAACGTAATGGCATAGTTAAATTTAATTATGTTAAACACGTCATGAAGAAGAAAAATTCATATCGTTAAGAATGATTGAGTAAAAATTAATTTGAACCTGTGAAAGAAGCATAAAGAAATTAAACTGGAAGATGATAAGTTAAATTAGGAATAATAAAAGATTGATTAGCATATCTCCTAAGTTTGGCTCATTTATTGAAGTAATATAGTCTCAGGGGTCTGTTTAGAAGTCTCACAGTCTCAGTTCATTGGTTTGGCAAACTGCTGCACTCGTTGACTTCTGGAAAAAAAGACAGCTTCTCTTCTTTGGCGCTGTGGTTAACATTTGTTTGCTAGTGAGGGGAAGATTTGTCTTTAGTCTATTTACGAATTAAAAAGTATCAAAATAATTAGTGCTAATTAATAAATGTAAATCATCATGGAATAAAAATAGTTTGATACCTAATAACCACATTATCTTATACAACATGTGTAAGACATTGCTATTAAAAACTTAAATGTTAACAATGTTAGTTCGTTTATAATGCAATTTTTTCTTTCTTCATTTTCCTGAGTTTTATGCATTTTGTTTCTTTTTCAAAGTTTTTAATGTAAATGCAATTATTTGGTTGTAGTTTTTGTCATTATATATGCACATACATAAGTGCATGCTGATCCTTAAAAAAATACAAATATTAGGTATAGATAAAACATTTGTGTAAGTGGGTGTTTTATTGAAATTTAGTATAAAATATGGCAAAATTGAGAAACAAAATAGAGCAATGAAGACATTTGTTTACATGGCACGTAATTTTAAGAAGAAAAGAAATATTCAAGAATTCGTTTGATTTATAAGTTTTGAAGAATAATAATATTTATAACTTTAACATAAAATTACTTTTATAAAATTTTTTGAAATGAAAAAAATATTTGAACAACCATATTTAATAATTGTATTTTTTGTTCTCAATGCCCCTAATCTCTTGTGAAGCAAAACGATATTTTCGAATTTTATTATTACCATACCTGCCAAGTGTCCTGTTACCATCCTGCCAAGTGTTTAATGAAGACTCCTGTATTTTACGACTATAACCTGTTAACCCATATATTCTAAAATGTCTCTGTAGTTTTTGAAGAAAGTAATTTTTAAAAAAATTTTACCCAGTAAAATATCCGCTGGTGGCAAAAATACTTCTCTTATTCCTCAACAGACAGTGCTATTGCTAGCACATGTTATTGCTAAGTTGAGTGTTAACAGTTCAAGTACTCCTTGCTGTCAGGTGGACGTTTTCGTGGTTTTCCTCTCCATGCAATGCAAATGTGGGTTAGTTCCTTCAAAAAGTCCCCCACGAAGGCAAATTTCGCCTAGTATTTGATTGATTCAGGAGTTCCCTTGTCTTCTGGATTGGGTTCAATTTGACAAGGCGACAGAGTTGAACATTAGTAGCCGTAAACTAAAGCAATTGGGTTGGCTGTTTAACAACGGTTATAAAATAATTTATAAATAATGGTTTAAAAAATCTTCTTTAGATTAAGATTTCTTACTATATATAAAATTCTAATGATGGTGTCGCAGTTTTCCATTGTTGTCGGTGCATTTTTATTGGCTGGAAAATCACGTGGTAGGATCCAGTTTTCCCTCATTCATTTCCATATTGTTTAGGTTATCATCAGCACAAAATTAACAATAGTCGTAAAGGTATTGTTTTTCTTTGAATATTTTTGTATCCCTAATTTAAACTTATTTTCCAGTACTGCTACTATAAGCGAGAGTATTAAATTATGTTTGTGAACTCATCAAATTTGTTTGAACAATACAATGCTATAAGAATATAAATGTTATTTTAAAAAATGATTACTTCGAAAAATCACTTCCGTTCACCAAGAGATCTAATATTTGGGTAAAGTAATATTTGAGAGTAATATTTAGACGTGGGAAGTAGAGGCACAAGAGTAAGTAAACAGAATTCCTTTTAGTACATATATGTTAAGTGAATAATTTTAAATTTACTAGAAAAATTGTTTTCTGCCAAGAAAAGACAATTATTGCGAAGCAATATTGCAAAGCAATAATCGGGGTTGGTTAGCGGCAGCGAACAGGGGGCTTAGCCCCCTAGTATATACATATTATTTTGCTAAATGTAAGTACTTATATTATTTTCAATTTTGAATTTCTCTTTTTGACTTTAATAATTCTGATACATATTTAATACATAATTAATTTTGATACATAATTCTGCATGATGTATCAAAACTTTACTCGTAGCCTAATAAATGTCGCAAGTGAAATCTCTGTTATTTTATTTCTTCAATGTTGGCAGTCATGTATTTACATTCATGTGATTGATCATTGTTTTGAAAGTATATACATTTATTATGCAGCTACTGTCAGTTCTTTGGCTAAGTTTGGTGCTCACTGTGAAGAGCTTCTGCCAAATATTTTAGTTCTTCTGCAGAGAGGCCTCCTGGATTGTGATGATGAAGTGAGCGACAGAGCAACCTACTATTTAAATATCCTATATCAGAAAGAAGCAAAAAGGACTTTACTCCCAATTCATCTTGAATGGTACATCTCTTTTCTTTATTGAATTTATAAATAAAGCTTTGAAATTTATATTCACAATAGTTTAATGGAAGTAGGTATGTAGTGATGTTTTAAAAAAGCTTAATTTTTCAGTCTAAAATCAACTATGCCAGAGATGGTTTCCAAATAGAAAATATGTACAGTTTGCTAATTATCAAGGGTTGCCATTCCACAGGGGAAATATAGAAAATTTTAAAATCACCGGAAATAACAGAGAATTTTGATTTTTCTTTACAATTTTAAAAAATACAAGGAAATTAGTTTCATTTCGTCTTTGAAAATTGGTGACCACTCAATGCATAATCTATGGCATAGGTTGTTATTCCAACTATACTAATCTATTTCATTTAGTATAACATTATTTAACTATGTTCAGCTGCTCCTTTTTTTCTCTCTAAGTCTTTGCAGCAATTAAAACTAGCATAGTTAGCCTAATATAGCTCACACAAGAGCACAGTAATTGTGTTTCCTTTTAATATATTGTGAATAATGCATGGTGCGTAGCGTTTTTAAAAAATGCTTAAAGGTGCTTATTTACGATGTTCGTTTTTAAAAAGCAATTAAAACTACTTTTTCATGAGGTAATTTTAAAGAGTGCTTAATTTTCCCTTTTCGAAGATTTTTTTCTTTACCATGTTATTTTCCGCTGCGTATTATGCAAAGCATGATTATCACATTGTTCTATTCAACGTTTTCACAATTCATTCAACCACAATTCATTTCGGCATGATGTTTGTCCGTAGTGTATGATAGCACCCATCATCGTGACATATTTGATGAAATACTTGGGGGTCTGCATGCGCGTCTACTGAGCTGGATTAGTTGAGATGCTGCTGGCACTCTCATGTGCAACTCTGCTGCATTTTCTTGAGATATTCTCGATTTCAGGCTTCATTTCCCACCCTCTGATGAACTGAAAAATCTCTCAATCTTTTTATGGTGGCTAATATAATCAAGAAAAGAGTTTTTGTCAGAAACTAGTTATTTAATCATGATCATGTAAAGTCCTCGAAAATTACTTTGTTAATGTGTTTAGTGCTTAAAAATATTTTCTGAGTGCTTAAAAAGCACTTTAAAGGTGCTTATTTTTTGTTGGGAGATTTGCTTACGCACCCTGAAATATGTACAGGAAATTTTTTTCCCAGATTTGAGTGGAAACCCTGGTAAAGTTTTAAAATTTATATTTGCAATAGTTTAGAGGAAGAAGATTTGAATATACAGGATTATATTTTGAAAAAGCTTAATTTTTTAGTGCAAAGATGGTTTCCTACTTGCGCCATATTGTTTTAAGCTGATGTTACTAAATGCTGCTTTTTCACTAACACATGAAGTACACATCTGTTCAATTTCTATTAAAATGAAATTACTCTTAAATGCAAAAGTATGGTTGAAAGCATTGGATAAGGTAAAAGTTAACTGTCGGATCTGCTTTGGGGTTAAAAAAAGTTACATTAAGGTTTCAATTCATTTAAACTCACAATTTGTGGATTTGTGGTTTAATGCTTAGGCTATCCGCTTTCTGCCGGAGAAGCTATGGAGGGGGGGGGTTCAAATTTCAGATGGGGTATTTGATTTTTACCTCCAAACTTCTGTTCTAAGAACTATTTGGTATATTTTATTCTGTTTATATTGTATTTTAATTTAAATTATTTCTAAAAAAATTTTAAATTTTAGAAGCAAAAAAAACTAAGTATTTAATTGTTTATTCTTTTTTTCAAAATGTATGGATTTTTCTTTTAATTGTCATTTAAAATTTTTTGATAAACTAACTGAATTTTTTTTTTCAATTTTATAATAAATAATTTAAATTTTGTATTAAATTTAATTATGAATGAGTAAACAAAAGTATGTTCGGCTAGTTAAAAATAAGAAAACTATTTATTACATAATTGGAAAATCATTCTATTAAAAATACAAAATTAATTTCGAATGCATTCTGATTATTTGAAATTTAATGGATTATAGTTAAGTAATAAATAGTCCTTTTTTATTTTTAAGCAAGCCTGATAATATAGTTTTGTTTATATTTTCATAATTAAGTTTAATAAGAACTTAAATTTATTATAAATAAAAAAATTTAGTTATTAAAACATATTTATTATAATTTTTTTAAAAATAAAAAATAATCCTTATGTTTTAATTAAAAATATTAAACATCGATTCATTTTTTTTGTTCTTATAAATTTTAAGTTTTTTAAAAAAAAATTTTAATTGAAAACTAACTTATAAATAATTAATAAATACTTATCCACTTGCAAAATAATATTTGATAAAATTCAGTCTCCTCAGCTGGGATACAAACCACCGACCTCCCGTGAATAGACTGGCACTTACAATACAAAGCATAATGAGCTGGAAAGTGTGTCAGTTTAGGAGTAACTGAAACTATAATGGGGCGTATTTTAATCTAGGGGCAGAGCTGGCAGCTAATTTTTACCCTGTCTAAGGTTTTCAACTTTGAATGTTCCACATGATTACAATAACGAGGCGACGAAAGTGCTCCCTGTCACTGCTCATCAACGCATTTTTTTAAGGTTTGTCAGTTTCTGTTGTTGGTTTGGAAAAAAGCTTTGTATCAGTACTCATTAGGACCTTCAGAATTGCCCGTCGATATCAAAATTGTGCCCGTGGCTATTCAACCTTTGATGGAAGATAAGAAAGCTGGTAAGTTTCTTTTGACTAGAATTTAAGTGCATGTATTATGTGTTAGTGTATGTAGGGTATCTACGCACCTGGAAACTCATGAGAAATCATGGAAACTCATAAAGTTCGTTATTGAGCAAAATTAGTCATGAAATGACACGATTTTAACTATTTTTTATAAACAAATCATGGAAAGTAATAGTTTTTGGTCGTCGAAAAATCTAATTTTTGAAATGGAACCTATCCCCTTCCCCTCCATTTTTAAGGTGTTGCGAATATCTGAATTTGTAACATAATCCCCACTCACAGTCATATTTTATTAAAATATAAAATGTTTTAATCATATTCTGTAAAAATTATAGTGTTCTTTCAAAAAAATGAAAAAAACACACTTTCTAGAGCGAATTATCTTTTAAACTTCTTGTGATTTCAGAACTTTTGTTATTATTTTTTTTTTTTATATGTTATCAATTCAAAATTCTAACTGAAGCAATCCAATCATTGGCGAATTTTTTTAATTCCGAAATGAGAACAGAAAAATTAGGAGTCTTTCGTTTTTTTCCGATGAACAAGAAAAGTATCTTTAGAATATGATCCTGCAGAGAAAAAGAAAAAAAATTGTTTTTGTATTTTTTTCAGCTATTTTATTGCTTCAACTCTTTCGCTAATCTGTTTTTTTGTATTTAAAATCTATAAATATGAAGACGCAGAGTATAACAGTTTTGGTTATACCTACCATTTCAATTAATGTTATTATAATGCTTTTTTAAATTTATTGTTGCGTTTTTGTCGGAGAAAATAGTAACTTTCAGTCATGAAAAGCTCTTCAAATTAGTCCTGGAAAGTCATGAATTTGAAAGTCTGAAATGTTGCAGATATCCTGTGTATGTAAGTATGATTATTTGATATTGTTGATTTGTCATTTTCAGATGTTTCCACCATTGG
Organism: Parasteatoda tepidariorum; assembly: GCF_982258835.1. Taxonomy (NCBI): domain Eukaryota; kingdom Metazoa; phylum Arthropoda; class Arachnida; order Araneae; family Theridiidae; genus Parasteatoda; species Parasteatoda tepidariorum. The sequence goes on from NC_141755.1 coordinate 127,503,005, forward strand.
GAAGTCCAAAGATAAAGTTGCTGCTTCACGTCAAGATATATTTGCAGGTGACGTATTTATCCTTTTCTTTGTTTAGTTTAACACAATTTTTTGAAACTCTTGCTCCAAGAAAAATAAAGCCACAGTATAAGTGCCTTAAATTTTAAACTGCATATGAAACATTCTCCGGTTAGTGCAACATTTGTTCCCTTTTCTTTTATTGAATTATTTCCACTACAAGCGATGCTGAAAAAGTCAGTTAGTTCATTTTTCAATAACAATTAATAATTCTACATACAGCCTGATATTTATTTTGGCAGCCTACTGTTTTAGAGGAAAATAGCTGTCTCGCTTGTTTTCCAGATAAAAATGGTGTTTTTCTAGAACGTCTGGAGTATGCATAGTTTCTAAGCTCAATTTAAAGCGTAAGTCGGTGCACTGGTATAGCAGCCATCATCTTGATGCATCGGAGCTCTGATTAAGCGGCCAACATGAATTGAAATATGCCATGTAACGATATAAGGGTTTAACATTTATTTTTTTTGTTTTTATTGTACTTTTTCACAGAACATTTCAGATAACCAATGGGTCTATTGTGATTTTTTTTAATTTATATTAATATATATACCTGGCAACATGTTATGGACAATTTAAGACTTGAGTGCCTAATAATACCGTAATAAAAAATGACATTTTTTAAAATCTCGTTGAAAAGTGGTAATAACTACTTAAAATTAATTTAGATTTACGTCAGAAAAAACTCGTGGAAAAGCGTAGGAATAACTATTTGAAAAAAATCCTTCATATTTACGATAAAGCTTGCAAAGAAAGTGTAGAGAAAAAAGATTATTTAAATGTGTGATTCAACTTCAGGATTAAAAATATAATCACACTTAAAATTTCAAGATTTTTAAAACTTTGCGAAAATACGTTGCCATAACTGCCGAATAATCCAGATATATTCGATGAAATCGGCAGAAGTAAATCACGTCAAAAAATGATTAATCAAATATGCGATCGATAACTCATTGGTCAAAATATCGTATGAAGCGTTTCGGGATTTTAAAAATTGTACGGACATAAGTAGTTGTAACTGCCGAAAGAAGGATCGAAACGTCATTTGTATACGTCAAAAAGTAATAACTCAAAAGAGCAATTTAAAATTTTCATCATTTGTTTAAGAAATTTTGGAGAAAAAAAATTATTTTGTATACCTGAATAGTCTCCTGTTCGAAGAATCCTGTTTGAAGACTCCTGTATTTCATGTCTGTTTCCTGTTTACCAATATATTCTCAAATTTCTCCGTATTTGTTAAAGAAATTGGCGATAAAATATCTGCTAGTGTCAAAAATACTTTTCACATTCTTCAACAGATAGTGCAATGCCCAGTACTGCAGTATGTTGAGTGTTAATAGTTTAAGTAGTTATAAATAATGGTTTAAAAAATCTTCTTCAGATTAATATTCATATACATATTTTTTACTTCACTAAATGTAAGTGTTTATATTATTTCCGATTTTGAATTTCTCTTTTTGACTTGCATGACTAGGCATAATGTATTAAAACTTTACTCATAGCCTAAAACATGTAGCTAGTAAAATCTCCGTTATTTTATTTAACCAATGTTGGCAGATATGATTGTGTTCAAAAGCTTTCGCAGGCTGCACATAAGCAGTCGGCGGGCCGCAGATTGTGCACCCCTATGGAAGAAAAAGCATCCAAATCTATTAACCTTTGCCAATACTTTTCAATTCATTCAATAATAAATATTACAAATAAATATTTTGATTGATATTAAAAAAGGACTTACCTGCACTTTAAAAAAAAAGGGCACATTTATTAAAGTTTAAAACTGATTGTCGCTAAAGCTTTTATTTTATTGTAAAGTTAAGCAAGTTCTCTTTAAAACAAGAGCTGTAACATCTCTGATATTTTTAGTTTGATTTTTTCAGATCAATTGTCGGCAGTTCCAGAGGTCTCTTCATTGAACTTGAGTCCATTGTTTAAATCTTCTCTTCCTATTGAACTCACTGAATCCGAGACTGAGTTTGTTGTTAGATGCATTAAACACACATTCACTAATTACATTGTGTTGCAGGTAAGAAATCTTTTTTGTAGTTGAACCTCAGTCATATCTCCTGGGACCATTAACTGCAAACAATAGAAAGTTTGTATTGCAGACAGAAAATTGTTTCAAAGCGATTGCAAATATTCATTGTTGGCAATGGTATTGGATCTGTACTTCATCAGTTTCTGCAATATAGCAAGTTTTATGAACTGATGCATAAACATCAAATGTGATGTTTGAGGTATTTTCACCAAATTATTAGTTTTTAACTATTGGTATAATTTCTGACCCCGCAGCAGAATCGTGGCGGCGCTGTCGCAGAACAATACCGAATTCTTGCAGAAAGATTTTTCTTTTGTAAAGTAAAAAAATTTGTCTTTTTTTTTCTGCAGAAAGTTTTGAAAGGTTTTATCTTTTCTTCAGAATTATATTTTAAAGATGGCTTTCTCGTGCATCTGAGTGAGGAAAAAATGCTTATGATTCTTCTATTCTCATTTGAGAATAATTATTGAAAAAAAGAATAATGAAGTAAAAAATTTAGTTTTCTTTTCTGCTAAATTAAATTTTTTATACATTTATTACTATTGATTTTCACATTGTTTTCAAAAACCAATATTTTTAATACGATATTATTTATTACAATTACTGAATCTCAAAATAGAATCACACATTTAGTAACCTCTTTTGAAGAGTCCGATTTGCGTGATTTCGCCGTTGATCTATTTTTTGTGGTAGTTTTAGTAACAGATATCACAACTTTTTATTTATTTTTTAATGTGATGATAAACAAAATGCAAAAAAGTAAATAATTATTGTGTCTTCCTATTACAAAATGCGAGAATATTGCTCATGATATTAGAATAAAAACAATATTACATATTCAATTTGAAAAAGTATTTAATTTTTTCCGGAAAGTTGTTTTTTTTTTTTTTTTTTTTTTTTTTTTGGAAGTTGACGTTTCTGTTACTTTAAATTAGTAACATGTACATGCAGTTGTTATTATTAAAAATACCTAGCTGAAAGATATTAGTACTGATGAGGAATGTTGCAGAAAGCCCAAAAAAATTTTGCCACAGCGATTTGTGAACGATGGATGTAAAACTCCGATAGTTTCAAAAACTGTCTCAACTAGCTCTTTTAATGTAATAAGAATATCATTTGTTATGGGACTGTAGTGTATCTACCACTACAAAAACAAAATTCCAATTCACTAGTATATAAGACATGATAACTCGATTTTATGTTGGGGTACCTCTCCATAGATGAAGGTTGACATTGTCTATAACTTCTATCCCCACATTGTGACCCGGACGTGACCGTCAAAACAAGACAATACGTCTGGGAAAACAAAAGATGGGAAGATGAAATGCTGTTCTACTGAAATAAAATAAATACCCTTATCTTTAAGAAGGGGTTTCTTGAAATTGTGATAAGGGAGGGAGACATGAACTGTGGATTGGTTTAAATAAACATTTAAAATCAACGATTTAGATATTTTCTGAATTATATACTTTAGAGAATTATTTATTATAACTATTATTTTGAATTATTTATTAGGGAATTACTTTAATTTAAAAAAAAATCAGTTCTTTTTTCTACCTTTTTATTTTTTCTTCCCTATATTCAATACAAAATGAAATTGATTTTCTTAATTAAACGTATTATAACGCATAGTAACTTTATATATATATATATATATATATATATATATATATATATATATATATATATATATATATATATATATATATATATATATATATATATATATATATATATATATATATATATATATATATATATATATATATATATATATATATATATATATGTATATGTATATGTGTGTGTGTGTGTGTATGTATATGTATATGTATATGTATATATGTATATGTATATATATATGTATATATTTTAAATAGAAAGTATTTATACCTCAGTTTGGGAACAAAGTTTTGTGGTACAGCTGCGGACCAACTGTGTATGATGCATCACACATGGGACATGCAAGGTATTTCATTTTTGAAGTGTTTTCAAATTTAACATTTACATACATATTTCTCTTCACTCCGAATTGGAACAAAGGGCTTCTATTCTCTTAGAGGGCAGTTTCAATTCTCTTAGAATCTTCCTACGTCTACCTCTTTTTCTATTGCTCTGAGGGTTCCAATCAAAAACTTTGTTTTCCTTCGAATTTTTCAGGTTTGGGTAGATCACAACCGATTCATTTACTTATTTTAATTTTTCTCCTCAATCGGTTTTTGATTCGCTTTTCTAAGGATTTTTTCACGTTAAATATTTTATGAAATCACTTGATAGGTGTCTTCTTAAACTGTTGTTTATAAATACTTTATCGCGTTATTTTTATTGCAGTGTCATGACTCGGATACATTATGTAAGACAGAATTAACATTGATAACACTGATTTATTTTGAATTTGTTATGTTTTTGTTTTTCCAAATTTTACTGAGAATAGTCTTCAGACTTTGTTTAATAGTATATCTTTACCAATTCTTCTCTTTTGTTGTTAATTGTGCTTCCAAGGTACATAAAACTGTTTGCCTTCTCTAGTTTGTTATTTTCTATGAATATGTTGTTTAATTGTTTAGGATTAATTTTTAAAATTTTAGTTTTATTTAGGTTGATAATAAGCCGAATTTCCTTGCCTCTACGTTCAAAATGTGTGTATGTTTTGTAGATGCATTTATCATTCATTGCCTTTAAAATTTAAAGCCAATCATAAATGCTTCTACAGGGTGTATAGCGTTTTTAAAAAGTGTTTAAAGGTTATTATTTTTTATTTACAATTTTTAAAAGCCCGTAAAGGTGCCTTTTTTTAATTTGGGGTTTGAAAAAAAAGCTTAATTTTCTCTTTTGAAAGGGAGATTTTTTTCTTTGCTGCAAAAATTGTCATTCTAAATTATAAAAAATACATAATTTTCACAATTTGCTCTGCAATATTTATCAGAAACTAGTTAATTTTATCATGATAATATAAAGTTTTTGAAAATGTTTTTGAATTTTTAAGAACTTTAAACAGTAGAAAAAAAATAACTTTTTTTACACACACATAAATCCTATTAATGATTTTTTTTTTTTTGGAATGTGATTTAAAATATTTTTTAGTGCTTAAAAAGTATTCAAAAGGCGCTTACTGTTTGTTGAAAAATCAGGCTATGCACCTGGTTCTGCATAAAAAAAAGTATTTTTCTTTTCTTTTTAGATCTTATATCTCATTTGATATCTTGCGTAGAGTGTTGTCAGAATATTTTTCTTAGAATGTGTTTTATGTCATAACCATTACAGATATTGACGATAAGGTAAGTCTAGCTTTTTTCTTGTTTTTTTTAATATTAATCTTCTTATTTTACATGTATATATCTTATCTTTTCTTATTTATTTTCTCGAGCATCTTATTATTTACAGGGGAAAAAATCCTAACTGGAGGATGCACTACACTAGCTAATGCATTTTCTAATAATTATAAGCAAGAATTCTAATGCTTAATTTGTTGAGTTGTACAATACATGAAAAAAAATACCATCCAGGATAACTTTTTTCTGATGATCGGATTTTCATGTACTAGGACTCTATCTTAATATAATATCATCCGCTCTAATTAGAATATTTTGGGTCAGGCCCCCTCGAACCATTAAGATTCAGTCCTAGTACATGAAAAATAATCCATCCTGAATAACTTTTTTCTAATGATCGGATTTCATATACTAGGACTCAATCTTGATAATTCGAGGGAGCCTGACCTCAAATATGCTAGCTAGTACATGCAATATTTTAAGTTAATAATTCAGACACAACAACAAACTTTCTCGGGAAAAAACGTACTTTTTCCCCCAACAGATTTAGACAAATTCCCCCTAAATAGAGATGTAGCTCCAATCCTGGGAAATATGATACCAACAGTTTGGATAGGGAAGCAGTATAAAGTTTGTAACTTTTAATTTTACTTATTTCATTATATCTCTAGAACTTCTTAAAAAAAATGTTCTCTCACAATTTTAAAATTTGTTTTTCCGAAGATAATTCTCTACAAAAATTAATTTTTATCATTATATTTAAGTGTGAAATATTTTCTATTTTTTCCTAATTTTATAACCAAAAATGCAAAATTTGAATGAAATCAGTCAGAAATCTAATTTTAAAGAAGTTGTATATTTAAAAGAAAGTAAATTTTCTTTCCAATGATCGATGATTTTCTTTCCAGATCATCAAAAGAGCCCGCCAGAAATATTTGTATGAAAAATACGTTAAAAACCACTCTGATATTGAGAAAATTATTTCTGATGTACAAGAAGCTATTAAGGTAGTTTTATGTTGTTTTTTAAAACAGTTTTTGTAATAATGTTTAACTTTATTGAATATTTGTTGGTTTTTTTTAGATCCATTGCAATTTTTATTTTTTTTTTAAATGTCTTCAATGAAAGAGTATTTGGTTTGTGTTTTTTTTAAGGCTATGCAAGTAATTTTGTGCATTACTGAATAATCATAGGTTTTTCGTATTGATGAAGCACGTATTGATGATAAATATGAATGTAATCTTTAAAAAGATGGATGTATTTGTAAAAAGAAATTCTGTAAAAGGACAGTGATACTTACAGTTTGTATAACTGTTCTGTATACAAAACAGCTATACAAAAACAACGAAATTACAATCGTGAAAGCTTGAACATCGGTCATTAATATTGCTCGTGAGAAATAATTTTATTTAAAGCATTTTTCTATTCTAACCCTTTCCAGTTTAAATAAAAAAAGACATAACACGATTCTTCGATTTTTTAAAAAAAAAATTCCTTTCATTTTTTGTTACTGTCTCTTTTTGATATATTTGATTTTATGTATTAACATAAAAAAAACGCGCTTGAAAGTGTTTTAAAAAGAATATTCTGGTATAATGTTTAAATCAAAAGTTTGAACTTAGCTGCTGAAATTTGGATTCCTGCGATCAAGAACTAATTAATTTAAATTAAGTAGAGGTTTTTTCATTCAAACTGCGATCTCTGTTGTCAGTTTTGCTCTCTATTTCTTTCATATTTATGTAATAGTTTTATTATTTTTTTTTTTGGAGTAGAACCTTGTTTGATCCTTTTACATGGGACCATTCATTTTGAGCGGTAGATATAGGAAAACAATGAAGACCAATCAGCGTAAAATATCAAATAATGTTTTGAAGTATTATGAAGGGTAATTAACTTAAAAAATTAATAAATTTGCAATAATTTTAAAAATATTATTTGAAAGGAGTTTTTTCTTGTTTATTTTATTATTATTATTTTAATAACGGCCGACACTGAATTTTCGTTCTTCGCCTTAGAAAATGTCAGACTTGTTACTCATTTATCGTCTGTGAACCATCACAGGTGTCCGCCGGGTCACGGAGACGAGTCACGCTACACCACCTGTTTATAGGGTGGACCACATTCACTCAACAGAATGACAACACACAGAGAAACATCCAATGCCCTGAGTGAGATTTGAACCCACGGCCATTGACTTTGCTCTCAGGCACGCTAACCACTTGGTCACCTGGTTGGCATTAAATATGTTATGTAATTAGTACAAAAAATATTTCAGGAGCAGTAAAAAATGATGAATTTATTCTTTTAAAATACTTGGTAATGTTAGTTTGAGCTGACCCTTAGCTACTCAATGCAAACAATAAATTTTTGACACTTGAAACAGGAGACCATTTTTCTTTTGTAAATTAGTGTGTATACTGAAAGTTTCTCGTCATTATCAAATGATGTGTAGCATTTCTCAATTGCTGCCACTAATTGCAGTTCCGTTTTTATCGATATCACTTTAGCTCCTGCAACCATCTCTTTTAGCGAGAACTCCACAACATTTTCACCAACTAATGCATGAAACATCTTGTTTGAGGCATTTTTGCCTAATTGCACTATTTTCTTCGTCGTTTTTATGATTTACTGCTTTTCTTCTTTAAGCAAAATAAATTCCAATTTTTTTTAAAATCTCAGTAAGATTTCTGAGCAATATATTAGTGGCTAGTTTTAAAACATTCCCTGACCTGATATTATTTGCGTTATAAAAATAGCATTTGTGACGGTACCAGTAAAATTAAACGATGTATCGAGGTTCGACTGTATTGTATTCTTATTTGAAAAACTTATCTTTAGATAGTTTGAACAACCATTTTTCAAGTGTTATATTTTGTAGAGTGTGACACTATTAGTGATAATGAAGTATTAATTGTTTAAAGTTTAAAAAAATTAGGGTATGTTCATATTTTGTATAATACCAGGGTATTTGGGGGCAAAAGCCCCCTAAACCAGTGTTTATACAGAGAAATATTGGTAGTTTATAAATTTAGGGATAACAAAGTTGTCATTTTGAATTCTTTTTCAAACACATTCTTTAAATTCGTTTCAATCTTATGCTTGACTATGAAGTCTATTTGTTATACAATTATTTATTTAATGGGATTGTTTTATTGTTATAGCCTGGTTTTATTTTGAAGTTATTATTTTTATTTTAAAAAATGGGTTTTAAACAAAATATGTTATAACAAATTTTTAACAATGTTTGCATATTTCTAGAATTATGAAACTGTTTTGGAAGCTACATTTGATAAGGATAAGAAGACAATGATTGAAAATCTGATTGAAAGGACCAAAATGCAGTTGATGTAGAAAATTCATTGAACAAACCTGGAAGTGATGAAGCAAAAGTAAAATTGAATTTTACATGGTATTTTTTTTTCTTCTTCATGCTGTATTATTAATTTAGCATTTTTGTCGTAAATTTATTCGCCACATGACAGTGCTATTTACTGAGCAAATTTTCTAGCCATTTTCGATTTATTACCTTTTTGTATTGAATCTGATTTTCTATGTTTTATGTAATTTTTCATGATTTTTTTTGTTAAACGGATATTTACACAAAACATGATGGCATTCCAGGATGTATCCTGTATTGCATTCATGTTTCTTTTATTCTATTTTAATTTAATTTCAATTCCCTAATATTTTTGTATATTTTTAAATAAGTAATATTTGAGTGATATTAGTGATTTTTTGTTAGTGAATGAATTTAGTGATATATGAGTCTTTTTTGCAACCGTCGTTGAATTGCTAACCCAATTTTGGGTTTAAGACTACTAATGTTCAACTTCGTAGCCTTGTAATTTTGAGCACACTTTTTTGATGGAATCAACCCGCATTTGCCTTACATGGAGAGGAAAACCTCGAAAATCTCCCAGGGTTAGCCTAACAGCAAGGAGACTCTAACCCATGATCCGTCGTCTACCACTGAAGATAATTTGCGTCGGCACTGTGGTCGGTGTGAGCTGGATGCGGACTGCCATCTCTGGAATTTGAACCCTATTCGCCCAATTAAAAGACGAACTCTATCCCCTGGACTCTTGAGAGCGTTATTGATGATTTGATATCGTCATGATCTAGATTATATTCACTCTTTGAACCAAAATAAATGCGATAAGTTTTACTTCACACGCTTAGTTTTTGTTCTGTTTCATTTTAAAGGCTTTATTTGAATAATTTGTGTTTTGGGATACAGACCCTTAAAATCTAACAAATGAATTATTTTTCCATCTTGCCTGATTTTTGATGTTCCTTTGCATGCCATGCAAAATAAGGCTGGAGGATTATATTGGTTTTTAACAGTCATGGTCAATATTAATTTCGAACAGTTTCCCACTCCCCCGGAAATTTACTGTTTAATTTATTTAATGCTAATCCCATACATTTCACTAGTAGATGATAAATCTGTGTTACCATTTATCACATTGTTTTAATACTACCAAACACCAAGGTACAACACAAGCGTGGGACTGATCACAAAGACACGGTTCGTAGTAGAACACCCAAAAGAGCGTTTTATGTAATTTGTGTTGAATTTACGAGGAAATCTCAATTAACAAGTTTTGTTGTTGTTGTTTTTTTAACTTACACATTTTTGTGGTTTATTTTGGATTGCTTCAAATTTGTAAAGATTGGTGGAAAACTGACACCATAGTTAATTGGAAGGGATGTAAATTTTATTATTTGTGTTCAACTTTCTTCAGTATTGCTCATTAGACATCAGGTCCAATTGTATCTCAGAAAAATAGAATTTCAGATTCTGCTTCAAATGAATTGTTTAAGTTGTGTTTAATTGATAAAATGTATGATTATTAAAATTGAGTCGATTTAAAAATAGCTCTCACATGTTTTAATCCCTATCAACTCGTTTTAGATGGATGAAATAACTTTTTTTCAAAATCAATTTTGAACGTTTGAAATTATAACTGATTTGTGCATTAGCCTTAAGATAGGAAAGAAATGACTTGAATGATTGTGAATTGAAACTAACTCTGGTTATTTAATTAGTGGAGTTGACCCACTATACAAAACCTTCAACTCTAACTTCTAAATTACGAATTGATTTGTCAGATTTTGATGAAGCTTTATTCTTTCTTAAGATAAAAGAACACATTCAAAATTTTATTATGCAAATGAGTTCGTGAATTATAGCACCACAAATTTCGATCAGAAACTAATAGAAAATAATGATTCAACTTACATGCTGCTGTTATTTTTTTAAAGGAAAAGCAGTATACTTAGTAGTAAGTTGGCAATTTCTGGTTATATATAACATTTAAGGTATAGTTAAACAAAAAAACTGAAGGTTAGTCTGTCTTCCCCTCAGGAATTGCTTAAAAATATTTGTCTGCCTCTGAATCTTCCTTAACTTAACTCGTTAAACACTAGATGAAATAAAATAAATGTTATGACACTAGTGGGCTTTTGAATTTTAAGCAGGTTAGAGATATTAATTTATGAGTCATCTTTATTGTAGTAATAGTTATTATTGTAATTGAGGCAATCAGACAATTTGGAGCATGTCAAACAGTAGATGAAATAAATAATGTGACACTAGTTAGCTTTAGAATTTTCAGCTGGTTAGAGATGCTAATTTATGAGTCATCTTTACTGTAGTAATAATTATTATTGTAATTGAAGCAATCAATCAATTTGGAGCGCGTTAAACGCTAGATAAAATAAATAATATGACACTAGTGGGCTTTTGAATTTTCAGCAGGTTAGAGATGTTAATTTATAATTCATCTTTACTGTTGTAATAATTATTATTGTAATTGAGGCAATCAGACAATTTTATAAACAGAGATTTATGACGTGGGTGGCTGCCTGGTAGTAGGATTTACTGTGTCAATCTTAATAAATTCAAATTGTCTGTGATTCTTACACAGTCAGACAGTCTATTATTGTAAAAATTATGTTTAATCGAACATGTTTCGTCACTTTCCATTTACTTATTGGTGTCTGCTGATTGGTAAACAAATTTTATTGAAGACCTGAAAAAATGATCTCATATAAGGTAGATAATAATTCTACACATAAAAAATGCTTAAAGTTTACCATCTTGGTTAAATTCGTTACACTTTTAAATGAATGGAATAATTAAAATTCAGCAAATGGAATAAGCCCCTATACAGTCGATAAACAAGCAACTAGTGTTTTTGGAAATAAGAATTTTTTGTTTTTAAATTTTTCTTGGTCTTTAAAATTCTCCATTTTTTTAAAATTCCAGTTAATTGAAAGTTCTTATTTAGAAATTTTGAAAGTCATCACTTTTCATTTACTTATTGATGCCTGCTGATTGGTAAACAAATTTTGTTAAAGACCTGGAAAAAATAGAAATCGAGGAAGTTTTTAAAAAAAATGAGATGAAAACTAATCAGCTGTAATGCTACGGTGGATCTAAAAACATTGACTATCCTTGATTTACCATGGTGCGTAGAATTTTTTAAAAGTACTTAAAGGTGCTTATTTTAGAGTTTTGTATTTTAAAAGCCCGTAAAGATGCTTTTTTTTCATAGTGTGTTTTTAAAAACTGCTTAATTTTTCCTTTTCAAAATTGACTTTTTTTTCTTTACCATGTCCATTTTCGACACAGAAGCGTGCTTTTCACAATGTTCTATCCAACGTTTTCACTATTCATTCAACCACAATCCATTTCGGCGTAGCGCCGGTTCATAGCTTATGAAAGTGCCAATCATTTTACGTGTTTGATGACCCGTCTACTGAGCTGGGTTCGGTGAGATTCTCTGCGATGCATTTTGTAAGATATTCTCAATTTCATTTTCCACCTTCTGATATAGAACCAAAAAATCTCTTGATCATTTTATAATGGCTAATATATTCAAGAAAAGAGTTCTTTGTCTGAAACTAGTTATTTTATCATGTAGAGTCTTTGAAAATTATTTTGCATTTTGTTAATGTAGATATTACTTCTGAATGCTTAAAAAGTACTTAAAAGGTGTTCATTTTTTGTTGAAAGATTTGGCTACACACCATGTTTTCTATATTGTTTTAGAAAAATTTTAAGAAAATTTTTTCGAATCAGAAGAGTGAAGAAACTACAAACAAATATTGTCGACCTTACTGTTTAGAATTGGGCCCACCGGGGCATAAGGCATTGAAGAGACCCTTGAAATCTTACTTTTTATGAATTGTATTTAAAAGAAAACTAAGAATAAACAACATTGTCTTGTATATTTTTTAAATTAAATATATTTTATTTTATAAAGTGTAAATTTCTTTTTCTGCAAATAGTGATTGATTATAACACCGATAATTTGAATAGTTTATCACCTGGAAAACTTATAAAGGCGCATCTATGTTCAATGAAGTTTCTGGTACTCAACATTCCCTTACTGTTCAATTTGCACCTGCAAGGTTCATACGTACCTTTAAAATAAATTAATGTGAGCGAGTTTTATGTTAAATCATAATGCAATAAAAAAGCTTGACCACCATCAACTCTGTTTAGTGTTTAAAATTAGTTAAATAAAGTAACTACACAGCACTGTGATACTACATCAACTTTTAAACTGGTTTAGGTTTAGTGTGAATTGAAAAATGTTTTAATAACTGTTAAGTTTGACGAAATATTGCATACCATTCTGTTTTTTTTCTTGATTTGTTATACCTTTTTATGTTTTGTTAATTTAATTATTTCACTTAGCTTCGATGACTTTGAAAAACTATTTAATTATTTAAGGACTGCAACTAATTAGAATCTCAATTTTTTTAAAAATTATGCTTAGTTCTTACCTGTCAAGTCTCCTGTTTTTTAACAAAGGCAAAAGTTTTTTAACAAAGTATCTTCTGTTTTCCAGTATGTTCTCAAATTTTTTGCCGTATTTGTTGAAGAAATTAAAAAAAAAATTTTACATTTTGCTGATAAATATCTGCTGATGGCAAAAGTACTTCTCTATACAATAGATAGTACTATTGCCAGTACTGCAGTATGTTGAGTGTTAATAGTTTAAGTAAAAATATCCTCAGTGATAAACGGATCATGGGTTAGAGTCCCTTTGCTAGCAGGCTAACCGTGGGATGGTTTCGTGGTTTTCCTCTTCATGTAATGCAAATTCGGGTTAATTCCACCAAAAAGTCCTGAACAAAGGCAAATTTCTCCTTACACTTGGTCCAGGAGTTCCCTTGTCTTCTAGATTGTGTTCAAAATTACAAGGGTATGGAGTTGAACATTAGTAGTCGTAAACCCAAAAAATTGGGTCGGCTGTTCAACGACAGTTATAAAATAGAATAGTTTAAGTAATTATAAATAATGGTTTAAAAATATTCTTTAGATTAGGATTTATATCCATATTTTTTATCAGGCTAAATGTAAGTGCTTATATTATTTCCAATTTTGAATTTCTCTTTTTGACTTACATGATTTAAAACTTTACTTGTAGGTTAAAAAATGCCGTTAGTAAAATCTCCGTTATTTTATTTCTCCAATGTTGGCACGTTTAAAAATACTTTATTTCATGTTTTTGAGGTGATCAAAATGTGTTTAAATTGGTTTAAAATTATTGCATGCTTAAAAATTCTTCATTTCATGTATGTTCAGTTTTTTAGTTCGATTTCAAACAATATGACATGTTATAGAGGCCCAAAACATGTCTGCTCCCTGATTGTAGAGTTTTTAATGAGAAATGTTATATTTCAGATTCTTCTTAAGCAGAGTGTAGATGACATGAGAGAATGGCAGTCAATTCTGAAGTAGAGTATGATAATTCTTTTCATTTCCTGATGAGTGGGAGGAAAAATTTTACACAGACATGGAATGCAAGTAATGCTTTCAGTATTTCATTTGAACACTTCCTTTATATATTTAATTTCAGAATGAATTTTTGTAATAAGTGCATAAAATTAGGTAATGAATAGCTCCAACATGTATAATTAATTCGTGAATGATATCAGGGAAGTTTGTTGAAAATTCAAAATACACGTGTACAGTGTACCATGAAGGACCACCTCAGAAAGAAAGATAAGATACCATGAAGGACCATCTCTGTGTAGTGACTACTTCTATTGACGACCACTTTTGGGTAGCACGGAATTCTTTCCAAAATGTTGAAGAAAACCTCAGGAGAGACCACCTCTCCCAGCGACTGAGCCCACCTCCGCACCAAATGTGGAAAAGGTCAAATAAGAAAACACAAAAAATGCAAAAATAAAAAATATTAACAAAGCAAATAAGTAAATTCAAATGCAATCACAAAAGTTTTGAGTGGCTCTTATTTATAGAACACTTTTTGACAATCTCCGAGAGAGATTGACAACCTAGTGTTACAATCAAAGTGTAGGGGAGAGTGGGGTCAATTGTAACAGGGTACGATTGTAACAGAGCAAAAATTTCGAGTGTCGGGTTCTAGATTTGGTTCCTAGGTGGCGCGCAAGGTGTATTTAATAAATCTACATGTACACCCCTGATGGCAATCATTTTTATGTACTTTTGAAAGAGTTAGATCACAAAAGATATTTTCACGCCACGCAAGTACTTTTTTTGATATTAGAATATTATATTGTAACAAAGTAATTTTGTTTAAACAAATAAAAATTAGTAACCGAATATGTAAGTGGACACCTTAATTAACATTTCAATAAAAAAAAAATTAGTTTTGCTAATTAACTAGCATTGTTTTTAACAAATGAAGCTGAAATGGCGTCTTGCGGACAATTGTAACAATAAGTAAAGGGACGATTGTAACAGCTGAAAATAAATAATCTTATGTTTACAAACCATTACTTAAGTCTTTAAGAACCACCAATAGTTTCCTATATCATTTATATTATGTTGCATGTGCATTATTTTATTTGTCACCTTTCACAGCATAAATTAAAATTTTTAACCCCTTAAAGTTAAAAGCTTAACCCTTTAGGTCTCTGCTCATTATTATTTTTACTCCTAAAATATCACTACTATTTTGATCAATAAAGAAATATATCACAACTATGATACTATGTATAATTAACTATGTTTTAGTTGAATTTATGAACTGTTACAATTGTCCCCGTAAGTGGGGGCAATTGTAACAAGTGCTCGACTGTCAAAAATTGTTAATAACTAATATAATAACATTTAAAATTAGGTATTTATTTATTTTTCTAGTAGAGGATAGTCTACTTTACTCGTCTGTCAATTAATACTAATAATATATTGGATTTTTTGTTAGTTAAAAATAGTTAAGTAAAAAATGTTACAATTGACCCCACTCTCCCCTACTAAAGACAATGCTATCGATAATTTTAGAGTTAAAAGTTAACTTAGAAAAAAAAGTTTTTTAGAAAGAAACTAAGCATCTCAAACAAACCTCTCATTTTTAAAGTAAATTAACTTTTGTGATATAAAACTAAATGCAAATTTATACAAAAAAACATCATTATTTATTAATTTAATATGGTTCTATTAATAATAATTGATAAATTTGTTTTTACGTATAATTTTATCAGTAAAGGGTCGTTTTTATTGACTTTTAATCATTCATCTGGTTTTCATGACGCCAACAGAAGTTCCACATTAACTAAAATAACATTAACTAAAATTTAAATAGTTTGCGAAAAATCATGTTAACGACCCACTTCCATTAACGACCATTTTACTGTGGAACAGATAATGGTTGTTCCCGAAAGGTTTCACTGTATAATAATAGCCTATATATGAGGTTGTCGTGAGGAACCAATATTTATGAAGAAATATTTGTTGAAGTTGGAGGTAGGTAATATTAATAGAATCCCGAAAAGGATGATTAAAACTTGTTTGTTCCTGAGTGCTGGAAGAAATATGTTGTAGGTAAATCTGTTTGTCCAGTAGTCCTGAAATTGTTTCTTCTTCTTCTCATTGGCACGACAGCCCAGGATGGGCCCTGGCCTTCTCAACAAGCCTATGCCAAAACATTCTTCCCTTAGTAAAGGTTCTCCAGTTTATTATCCTTAAAACTGGTAGGTCATTTTCAAGACAGTCTAAAAATCTTAGGCTTGGTCGTCCTCTTTTTCTTGTACCTGTTGGCCTGGCACTGAAAACTTTTTTGGTTGTCCTGCTATCCTCCATGAGTACCAAGCACGCTTGGGAGCTAAACACTGGGGGTTCCGCGTTCGGTTGACCACCTGACTGGAACATCTGCTCCTGCACCTCAGAGCCCAAGGTCAAGAAAACTGAAATGGGCACAGTAGGCCTTGGCCCGCAAGGGCTATCGCGCCGCTGAGTTTTTGAGGATTCCATCAAAGTAGAAATTAATCTTCATTTTTAATATACACATATTTTACTAAATATTAAATTTTGAAAAATGGCCCACGGGGGTGTGACTGCAGGATATCTGTGTCCCTCAGCAAATCAAAAAATGAGAGTGTCATGCATGGGTCATTTTCAAAATTGAGTACCACTTGAGAAATTGAAGAATAAATAAACAAAATTTGTTAAACAAGTATAAATTTTAAAAATAATGAATCGTGCTTAAATCTTCCGTATTATTTTGGTGTTTTTCACACAGTTTATTTTTTGAAATTTTTTTATTGTTATATTTTGTCATATTCCTGCACAATTTAGTTTAATGTAATTTTATTTGTTAAAATTTGTTTACTTTAATACCTTTAAAAAACTCATTCCAATTTATTGTAGGTTCTTCAACCGGATGCCGTGACGAGAGCAACCGAATTCATTCCTGAAATTATTGAATACGTCAAGAAGATCATCGACAATGGATTTGCGATCTTTTTTGTTCGATTTCATTTTAAAGGAATATCTGTTATATGAATTGATAATTTCCGTTAGGTATGAATCTCTGTTTATTTTGACACTATAAAACTTTATGATATGCCGGATCACTTTTATGCCTGAAGCATTTGGTGATTTGAAGAAGTTGTAAGAAGGAGAGGGTTTGTGTCATTAATTGTTTTTTTTTTCTTTTATGGTATTTTGAGCATGTGATGTCAAAGTTCATTTTTGTTTTATTGATCAATGCAAATGGATATATTAATATTTATAACGCATAGCTGTAAGCAGGGCCCATTGCCTCAGCTGGTTTGAGCATTTTGCTAATACCACAAAAGTTATTGGCTCGTTATCACGTGTCCCATGTGTGAGTGTTATAATCACAAACCCGTGATGGCTCAGGGGATAGAGTATTCGTCTTCCTGTGAGGTGAACCGGGTTTGAATACCAGCTCTGACTGGTCATCATATTTTAATCATCTGCCCATGTTTTAAACGTCATCGTCTAACCTTTTTTGGTAGTTCTATTTTAACTCTTCAGGATTTGTTATGTGACTCTCATCATCCTAACATTTTTGCGTTTCTACGCGTAATTGGTCTTTTATACTGTGTATAACTGTTTTATCCTATTCACAATTTTATCTGATTTTATTCATCTTTGAATGCAATTGTTTTATAATGCTTTACTACATTTACATTTTATCTGATTTTACTCACTTTTGTCTGTCACGTTGTATCTAGTTTTATAAATTCCGTGTGACTTTTAATGAAGAAAACTTACAATATACATTGACCTTTATTTTAAAACAGTTTGTTTGGCGCAGCATGTCCTTCGTTGGACTTTGTGCCATTAAACCCCACATTCAATTAATCAACCCAGCTCTGACTGGTTGATGCGAATTCTGCATTCGCACTAACCACAGTGATGATGTAAAATATCCTCAGTGGTAGACAGATCATAGGTTAGAGTTCCCTTGCCGTCAGGCTAACTGTGGGAGTTTTCCGTGGTTTTCTTCTCCATGTAACGCAAATGCTGGTTAGTTCCATCAGAAAGTCCTTCACGAAGGCAAAATTTCTCCCACTACTCAAGCCAGGAGTACCCTTATCTTCTGGGTTGGGTTCAAAATGACAAGGCTACGTACATTGAACATAAGTAGTCGTAAACCCGAAAATTGGGTTGACTGTTCAACAAATGTTATAAAATATAAAAATGAATAACATCGCATTATGGACTTATTTGGATACATATGCGTTTATATTTTGAAGAACGAACAATACGCGTAGCTGAAATTTTAAGAATGGAATAAAATGCTATTCCATTTTTAAATTCTGTGTTTAAGAAATGTTACTTTCTTAAATACGCATTTTCAGCTTTGTCCAATATCAACTGGGCAGAATCGACTGACGATAAGGATTTTACGCAATGTTAAACAAACTATACTAAAGTCAAAGTTAATAATTTTCTTTAGTAACGTTTTTACCATCATTTAGGTTGATGGGGAAAAATTTAATAGTTTGGGGACTTTTTTTTTAGGTCAATTGAGCATTGGAACTGAAAGGCTGAATGAGAAGTGATTTTGCTGTTTGGAAATCTTCAAAACCTTCTTGGGATTCCCCATGGGGAAAAGTAGGTTCAGTTCTTTTTTAAATATACCTCATTCTTTTCTATTAATTAAATATTTGAGACTAGGAGGCTTCGCCCCCTGCTCGCTGGCGCTCGCCAACCCCCGGAACTGCTTTCGCAGTTCATTTCGGATTGCTTCACAATCCGATGCTCGCTTTGCTCGCTCATTGGATACGTTCTTAACGTCTAGTTTTTGTATACTTTTTTGAATACTGAAGTTCCAAAATCTTTTCACTGTAGAAAATTCTAAACCTGTACATTTCAATATTAATTTGAAATTGCAAACAGTTCACATATTTTTCTTAATCACACTATTCTAAATTTCAGTTGTTGAGAAAACTAACTGTTGTAAGTTTTGTTTTAAAGTCTTTCCCACCAGAGGGCTAAAGCCATGTGTTGTAAAACAATATGAAATAGTAGTCTGCCACTGAACGCCGGATGTAAAGCATCGGCTTCGATGAAGATAATTTTGTATTTTTAATTCTCTGAAGGGCGCCACCCTAATAATATGGAATTTGTAAAATAAATGTATATATTTTTGATAGTTGATGAAGCCCATCATTTTGTGTTTTCATCCGTGTTCAGAAGCAGAACAACTATAAGTTTTTATTTTATCACAAAAATATAAAATGTATAAAAAACAAAGAAAAAGAGTAAGAAAATGAGTATAGTCATAGAAAAAATTTAAATTATAATATAATATTTATCAGTTAAAATAAAGCTCTTTGTTCAAGTCGTTGCTAACAATTCAAATTTCTCCGAGGCAATTCTAAAGTATAAATTAAGGTAGTATTGTTAAGTTGAAACACAATAATTTTAGTTTTGATGTCAACAATACAATTCAATTTTTCACAAAAACGATTGTTTCCATTGTTAAATTCAATGTCAACAATTCAAATTTTTCTGAGGCAACTCTTAACCTCTAAATATTATTTTTTTTATGCACACATTTCTAAATGTCAGTATTCAACCACAAAACAACTTAGTCCTCAAATTTAGCATGAAGTTGTAAAATGTAATGAAAGAGGGTCATAGCAATAATGAAAGTAAAGTAAAGTTAGTACTGTAAAATTGAAACAATATTTTTAATCAATGAGCCAAGTTCTTCAAGAAGCAGTTGTAGAAGTAGGTTGCTTATTTAAAACTTTTTATAGAAATTCTTTAAAAACACAATTGTTAATTTAGGCATTTGGCGATACAACACTTATAAAATTGAAGGATTTGTTACGTCAAGCGCTCAGGTATCATAATTTTGATCTAGTTGCGCTTCTATGTCATTTTGATTTATGTTGCTAAGTTAACTTTCAAAAAATTCTATGGCTGGCAGCAGCATTTTTATTTTTTAAGTTTTTTATTTTTATTTCTTTTAGAATTCGTTATTTTTTTTAGAGAAATGTTTTTTAACCTAACAGAATTCTTTGCCGACTGTTTTCTCTATAAATGAAGAAAATGAAGTAAATATTTAAGTGATGTGAAAAGAATCTTATTTAGTTGTACAAAGTACTTCAGCCAAAATTTGGGAGCCACGTAAGAGAATTATATATATTAGATCAGAAACACATCATTAAAAGGCAGACTACTTTGGTGTTTTCAAAACTAAGCAAAACAAAGCAAACGTTGCCACCGGCGGAAAAGAAATACAGCCAAAATTTGGGAGCCACGTAAGAGAATTATATATATTAGATTAATACCCAGGGACTAATATAGGGACTAATATAGGGACTAATATAATAATATATCTATGTTAATACCTTATTAATAAGTGAAAGAGTGAAATAATTATGAATATCAAATTACCTCATTGTTTTTTCCTTGATGTAAGTGTTTGATCAGCGCTAAATAAAAGATTTAAAAGATAACTCGTCTTGTTTTAACAAGTTTTGGTCTATCAGCAGTAGGAATAGAAGATGTAAGAAAATACCTTTTTTATTAAGTCTATAACTTTCCTTAATCTTTTTAAATAGAATAATAAAGCTGGATTGACTTAAAACCAAATTCTAAAAGCAAAAGTGAGCATGAGCTTTGTTTTAATTTTTTTAAATAAAATTAATGGCTTAAAAATAATTATGAAATTCTATCAAAATATTTGACTTACATGTATCATAAAAAAAATTTTAAAGATTAAAAACGATGAGTAAAAGCAAATAAAAGTAGTAGTATAATTTAGTAAAATAAAGTTTTAAATTATTTTTAAAAAAATGTATGTTTGATTTCTGGCTCTTCGTCTAATTTATTTATTTAAAATAATAAAGTTGTTTAGACTAAGAGTAACAATATAATTGTAATGACTAATAGAATTAATGAACATAAATAATAAATTTAGTTTAAAAATATGCGGAATTCAGAAGTATTTAAATTCCATGCATTTAAAGAAACTTTTTAAAAAAAATTAAAATTAATAGTACTAATATTGTAAGGACACAAGAGGATGGAAGGAAACACCATCACGAAGAGCTCACTATTTTAATTATGCATTCACACATCCATTCTACAATAATGAGTGAGAACATAACTAAAATAGAAAGTATTTTAAAGTTTTACCCATTAAACTGATTGGGGGAAAAAGGAACCAGGGTAGGTTCGGGTAGCTCAGCTTGCGTCATCTCACTAGGTAAGACTCAGATCGAAGACTATTGTTTTACGGATAGAGATGTAGCGCCATCTGTTGCTAGGAATTAACTATCCGTTACAATATTAAATTATTAAAAAAAAACTTCTTTTAAATCGTCAAAACATTGCTTAACTTTTATTTTAAAGAAAAAAGTTTAGCAGTTTTAACTATTCTCAAAATGATTTTGCCAAAAAAAACTTTAAAAAAAAAACTTTGCATTCTTTAAAAAAATTAAAGCAAACTGTGTTTTAATTTTAATGAAAATTTAAACAGCTTAATATCTTTAAAATTTAAAACAAAAAATAGCTAGAAAACCTAACAAAATACAATTAAATTAAATATTGAACGATTTAAAAAAAAAAGAAACAGTGGTTTGTAAAAACATGATATTTATTTTTGTTTCCTGATATTTCTTGAAAACTTGATATTTCTGAGTAATAACTGAATATCAAATACGAAAATATAGGTTTTGTTTAAGTTTTTATAAGTAAAAACGACTAAAGATTTATAGATTGAACAATAATAACATTCTATCATTATCTACTTACGTGCCATTGAAAGAATTAAAAAAATAAAGGAATTAAAAGCTAAAAATTTTTTATAAAACAGTAAAAATTATTTAAATAAAAATTATTGCCACTAAATTGTACTGCTTGAAGTAAAAAAAAAAGATTTAAAAAAATTCTTTATTTTATACTTAAATTTTATATTTATAATTTTTTTTTATATATAAATAGATTGAGTTCATAGCAAAATAATACCTAGCAATCACAAAGTAACAGAAGTCTCACTGAAAATAAGCTTCTAGGAATGTAAAATCCAGAGGAAAGCAAATCCTAAAAGAAAAAAATTCATTGCTTTCTACATTCTGACGCTGATGCTTGCACGGAACTTCGACTTCTGATTCTAATTTTTCTCCTTGCCATTCAACATCACACACCAAACACTGTCTTCATAGCGAGACAAAATAAATCTTGATGAAATCAAAATTGCCTTCGTCGCGTATGTTAACAGCATTTGCGTAGGCATGTTAAATTGCTTCAGCCTTCTTATATCAGGAATGAGATTTTTCAGCTTTCTTTACTTTTGTGTCTCGAATATCAGCCTTTTTATCAAAAACTCCGATTATTTAAAAGTTTCACATTTTTTTAAAAAAAAATGTTTAAATAAATATTTCGCTTTTTCGAAAAATTTAGCAGTTGAAATAAAAGAATTATATTTATTTTCAATTTTCAACGATAAACAGAAAATTCAACCTACATATCTGTCAATCCTTCCACATTTTTACATTTTAGCTATTTTCGCCGCTTTTACGCACAGAAGATATAATTTTCCTCATTTTTACCCGTCTGCCAGATAGTTCGTATTTTCGTAATTCAAACGTCACTTCTTCAAACAAGCTTTTTAAAAGTCTCAATCCCGGAATTTGCTAACATTTTGATTCTTTTTCACGCGATTTTAATATACTACAATATGATTCTTACTTACGAGATTTAAAAATCCAATATCACTATTTGTATTTACGCGTTTTTAAAAACCTATGTTACGATTCGTATTCACACGAGTTTAAAATCAATTATCGCGATTCTTGTAAGAAGTAGGTTTTTTTTAAATTAGTTACTCTAAATGTGACTGTTTTTCAATCAACAATTATTAGTATATATAGACATATTCAAAACTTACATTCTGTGCTTGCAAAGAAGAATGTGACAAAGGCAGGTAAAGAATGAGAAAATAGGATTTGTGAAAAGATGTTTGAAGATGGGCTAACGACTAAGTTAATCACAAATCTGTTTCCCCTCATTCACAAGCTGCATTGTGAGAAATTTGACCTTGTTAAAGGATTTTTTGCTTGTTTTGTAAAACATAAAGCGTTTGCAGCAAATAAAGCAAAAAAGAAAAAAAAGATGTAGCAAACAAAGCAATCACTTAAAAAATTTTTAAATTTTTTGTGGAAAAAGAGTTGATTAACTCAGCATCGAAATTTAAGAAATAATGCTGCTGTTATTTATGCTATAAAATGCGAAATTCTTATCATATGAAAAATAATTATCTAAACAGTTGCTGATTATCATGTAATTTTTTCAAACTAAAATAGCAATTTTTGTTGTTTGTTATCTTAAATTGTCAGGAATTTATTATTAAACGATTGCACACGCATAAAATTTACTCACGTGGAAAGTCAGCTTTTTTGCCTTTTGGCTAATCTCATCCCTGAAAGTACTAAAATTATTCCTAGCATAGAAGTTTTCCTCTTTTTGTAGTCTCTGCTTTAATCTTCTGCATAAACACTTGTCAGTAACTTTATAAGCTAAAAGTATTTAATATTCGTTCTGCTTAGTATGCATTGCTTATTTTATCTCTTCCTTTTAATGAAATTTCTTTTCTTACTTAACAGCTCTAGTCATCCAATTTTTTTTTCAAGAATATGTTTGATATTGTTTCTTAGAGAGCTAGTTATACAATCTTCAAGAATTGTAAAAGCACAAAAAAAACTATGCATTGTATTCTACTCTTCAACGCTGATCCTAGCACAAAGTCATTGACTTCTGATTCAATTCTCTTTTTGCCATTCAACATCTTCGTAGCTAGATGAAATCAAAATTTTCTACGTCAGCGGGGGCAAAGATCCTCGCATGTTATATCGCTAAATCACAAATCAGAATTCCGATGCTTGTAAGAAACAACCGCAACTATATAGCCATGACGATTTGTCCATTAAATTGATAGTTTGCGATTTATGGCCCAGTCCTAATCATTGCTTTTCTATTCGCTGATCTATATCGATTTTCTATTCGCTGATTATTTTAAATCTATGTTGTTATTTTAAATCTATTAACGTATTGTTTTAAAGGAGGATCTGTTTTTCCTAAAAAAAAAGGGACACTGAAATTTGATTGTCCGAGATCCTCAGAACCCATAGTTTATAAAATCTAGCAGAATCACTACAAAATATGCTTTTCTTCCATGTCAATTATAAAACGAAAAGAAAAAAAAAATTCAAACGTATTTTTTCCGTTTAGTTTTCTCAGAATTATTTATCCCATAATATTAAAATATTGCATGTTATAATGATGTGCTATTAATGCAATCTTTCTTCAAAATATATTTTCCTGCATATAGTAACAAAATAATTGAAAAACTCTTTAAGAAAAGCACTCTTGTTTTAGTTTGACTAAACGAACACCTTGTCAGATCAAGTGTTGGAGAACGTTTATGTTCAGGTTGATCCCAGTGAAGGTTTTGAAGTGGTTTGTTACTCTCCTTGTTCAAAATTACAGTACAGTGCTCCTGGTGCAGCATATGCCTGCATCAGCTTACCCAATGATCCTTTAGTTGGTAAGTTTTATTTAATTCCCAATGTTCTTGGATCTGCATGCTATGCATAATTTGTACACGGTAAGAACTCCCCCCACCACAAAGTCTGAGGCCATCTGCTACTATGGAAACAAGAGTAGTGCATTTCAGGGAGATTAGCTTCACTTCCCCATAGGGTTAACACAGAAGAAAAAGATACCCTTTCTCTTGCTGACCAGAGCTAAAACCTGTTCTAAACAGTGACCCCACAACCCTACTTAAAATAATTATACCTCATTACCATAGATACCGCCATATGCTCCAGACGAATGGCTAGGAGATTTCTTACTTTTGGCAAACTATATGCAGTGGTGGTAAATATTACAATTCCATAGTCTATTACAGTCTTACGGTTAAGCTCTAAAAATTATGGTTTTCAGGAGTTTACGTAATCTTATTCTTAAAAAAAACTTAAAAACTTCGAAAAAAAACATATTCTTTAAAATAAGTTTTTTTCCCTTAACTACCAATAACTAATCTAATCAAGTTCTAACTAAACAATAATTTTTTTCTACTCGTTTAACAATTTAAAAATTTTTTTTCAAAAAATAGAAAATAGATTTCATAGAAATAAAAACATAACTGCCAACTCTACTGGATTTTCCAGTAGACTGCTGGATTTTTCCAGTTTCTCCTGGTCAACTGGATTATTTAAAATTCTAATCGTTTTTGCACATCTTTGAAAATTTCCTGAAATTGAGTAAGTTTCCTGAAAAAAAGCCCTATTTAAATAAAAATTTTGCACAGAATATTGCTTGCTTGAATATTTAAATAAGTATAACATAATGAAGTATAATAAGGATGAAGATTCTCTTTTTAAATTAATTAAAAAATTCTTTCAACCATCTTTGAATTAAATGCTTTTTAATATTCAAAATTATGAATAAGCATAATACATAGCATTTCAAGTATGTTTAATGTCAATCATAACTGTAAAATATTGCAGTTGTTCTATCTTGATGACTATGAAAAATCCCTAAAATTCCTTATGTGTAAAATATTTAGTACATTATGCAACAATTATCATGAAATTTGTATTTCGTAAAACATACCGAGTTTTTTTTTCCTATTAATGTTGACAGCTATGTAAAGAAAAGAAATCTCATCTTTTCCCCCTTCCAACAAGATAGTCTAAAATTTATCTTCTCTCATGTTAGAAAAGCAAAAAGACATAAAAACGAATCTTAAATGTTGAATTCTAATTTGAGCAATCAAACAAAGAACAAATCTTAAATGTTGTTCTAATTTAACTAAAAAAATAGAACATTGATTCTAAGTAATGAATTTAATTTTAGAATGAAACATAAAGTTTCAGTAATGTATAATTTTTAATTTAATACTCTTATCTAAATGTTACAAGGTTGCCACTCTGTAGGGACAACAAGGAAAACCTGGAAAATACAGGAAATTTAAAAATTACCTGAAATAACAGGAAGAAATGCAGGAGGATTTTTATTTTTTCTTCACAAACTGGGAAAAGCAAGGAATTTCAGTTCTAATTTTCGTCTTTTTCAAAATGCTGCCCACTTAAAGTGTAATCCATGGGTTATTTAAGTATGTTCAGCTGTTTCGTTTTTTTGCTCTAAATTCTTCCCTCAATTAAAGTTAGTATAGTTAACCCAACACAGTAATTGTGTTTCCTCTTAATGTATTGTGTATAATATGTATAGGAATTTGTTTTCCAAATTTGATGGGCAACCCTGTGTTACTTTTTTGTTTAATAGTAAATTTATGCATAATTTCATATTATATATCTATATAAAATATGGTATGTACACCTCAAATTTGTACTACTTTGAATTCTGTAAACGCTAATTGTTAAAAAAAAATTTTTAGAGCAATGAAAAAACAAAATATTATATGCCATTCTGAGTTTGAGCCCTGTTAATAGGAAAGAGTAAAGTCCTCTTTTGTTAAGAAAATTAGCGGTTAAGTTTTTACCAATTTTTATTCATCAAAATTGAGAAGTTTATCTATTAATGACGGCATCACAAAGAAACACATTCCCTATTCATCATAAAACTTCACATTGTGCATCCCTCACAATTGTACCTTTTTTTCCAGCAATACCGATCCAAAAAGTCAATTTTAAAACATTTCTAGCTGTCAGACTGAGGGGCCATGGGACATACAAAAACCCAGCAGTTTTAACTCCAACATTTACAAAATCCAAGTGTATTTGTTGCTCCTAACCCACACTTAAAAAATCCACTATTGGCGAGTTATTGAGAAATGGTTCAGCTAAAAATAAAACCACAACTAATATTAAATTAGAAATAATCTGGCTTGAAAATTAATCACCGAAAATTCCCTTCTGAATTTAACCCTGTAACCAAAACATTTTTGAGGTTAATAAAGAAATAAATCAGCTTAAAAAAAGTAGGATAAAAAAGAGCTTTTGATATTCGGGACATTTGCAATTTTTTTAATGTGTATAGTGCTTAAAAATATTTTTAGTGTTTAAAAAGTACTTAAAAGGTGCTTATTTTTGTTGAAAAATTTGGCTACGCTCACAGTTTAAAAGTATTATAAATTGATGAAATAAAGAAATTTTAAAAGCTAGGAAATATGTAATCCCTATAATAGCATCACAATATTATTCAAAATAATAGAAATTTTTTTAATTAAATATGTTTTTGCTCATTAATTAAAATTTTCAACATCAGTGTCAGGTCAGCTAAAGTATTGCACTAAGTATAGAAGTTTTGACATTAGCGATAAGAGTTTTCAATTTTGTGTTAATAAGCGTATGAACTGCTTAACATTGCTTTGTGTACTTATATTGAAACTTATGTCTTTCAGTACTTGGAACATTGAGTAACACGTTAAAGTACTTAGTTAAAGAGTGTGATTCAAACAGTGGGGAACCAGATGATGAAGAAGGCTATGAAGATGAAGATGTAGTGAGTATTCTTACTTATCTTGGTCAAGGAATGGCTCAAGGAATTCTATTATAGTTGTGTATATTCCTTTTTGCTGCAATGATGGTGTGTGTATGAATTTTCTATGGGAGTGTCTGAACTAACAATATATAATATCTATGCACATAAGTTAAAAACGCAGAGAAAATATGGAAAATATTAAAGATTAATAAAAAGAGAGGAAAAAAATTATTAGGATAAATTTTTCGAAATTCGAAAGATTTTGAAACAAATATAGTAAAAAAAAATGTGAACAATCGCTAATATGAGAATTAATTTTCAAGCAATTAATAATTTTAACTTAAACAATTTAAATAATTAGAATAACAGCATACCGAAAAGTGCTTTTGTAATATATTAAAGTTTTGAATTAAATAATAGTATATTTAAATTTTGAAGTGTAATTAACTTTAAAAAATAAATTACATTGAATTGCGAGAACACCTTTACAATGAGTGTACTACAAAAAATTCTTTAAATCAAATAATCCCTCCCAAAAAAAAGAGATGCAGATGATTCAAATGTAGAAAAAAAAACTTCTTCTTTGAGGCAAAACCTGAGAAATAAATTTTTTTGCACCGTTGGTATGTTAAATTTCACAGAAACGAAGAAATTATGTTTTTATTAACGAGAAAAGTGTAGTTTTTACCATATAGTTTTACGAAAATTAACCGCCACAAAAGGACAACTAATATAATTTTGTACGTGGGCCACAAAAAAAAGGCTTCACGGGCCGGATGCGGCCCCCGGGCAGCCAGTTGGAAATCCCTGTTGTAAACGATAGAAAAAAAATAATTTTTATTACTGCATAGATCTTAATTATGATTTTTTATTTTTGGAAAGTGATTAAAAATATTTTTAAGGGTATTTTTCGCATTTTTCTATTCAACGTTTTCACAGTTCATTTAACCACAATCTATTTTGGCATACCATCGGTCCATAGCGTATGAAAGCACCAATTATTTTACATGTTTGATGATATACTTGTCCACATGTGCAACTCTGCTGCATTTTGCAAGATATTCTCAATTTCAGGCTTCATTTCCCCCCGATATCGAACCAAAAAATCTATTGATCATTTTATAATGGCTAATATAATCGAGAAAGGAGTTCTTTGTCGGAAACTAGTTATTTTAGTATGATCATGTAAATTTAGTAAATTATTTTGCATTTTGTTAATGAATATAGAACTTAAAAATATTTTTTGCATGCTTAAAGTACTTAAAATGTGCTTATTTTTTGCTGAAAGATTTGGCTACGCACCCTGTTATACTTCGTTTAAAAATTTTTGTTTTAAATAATAACTATTTTAGCTGCTTCATTGTTTTTGAATAATATTAAGAATTGTTAATCAGCGTTGCCACTCCATGGGGAAAACACAGGGAATTTAAAAATCAGCGAAAATAGCTGGGAAAAGGCGGAAAATTTTTTATTTTTCCTTACCAACTTTTAATTTTATTTCCTTTTAAAAGATTTAGACCTCTCAGAACTCAATCTATGGGATATTTAAAGATGACAGTTCAGCTATATTATATTATTTCTTTTTCTATATCATTATCTGTTTTATGTTGAGCTTAATTCACCAAGTTACTTTAGTAACTAAATCTAGCATCTTCATCCTAATATAGTTCACAGTGAACGTGTTTATCCTCTTAATATATTGTGCATAATTTCTGCAGGGGAAACATAGGGATTTTTTTTTACAGATATCAGTGGCAAAGCTGTTAATACTTTTTATCAGATAATTTTGCTCGTAAATTTTTAAAAAAAGAAAGAAAAAGCTTATATAAATTGAACAAAAATTCAATAAAATCAAATAAATACAATTTTTTTTAATTACCAAGCGATACTTAATGAAAAATTAATAAATGTTATGTATAGAAAAAATGAATGTATTTGTCTCTGCAGCTTGAGGAATTGGACATAGTGTTGAGCGACCACATTCAAAAAGTATTTAAAACAAACTTTAGCGCTGCATGGGAAGAGATCACTGCTAAGAATGAACTGGAAGACACTTATGCCTTCAATCTCAAAACACTGGAAGGTAAGCTTAAATATTTTCTCATAAGAAACTGGAAAAGTTATAAAATAGTTTCCTATCAATTCCTTACTAGTCATGGTGCTTAGCTTAGTGTGTAGTGCTTAAAGGTGCTTATTTTTATTTTTAAAGCCCTTAAAGCCCTTTTTGAAGCAATGAATACTTTAAAAATACCTTCAAAACTCATTAAATTGACGAGTCTTACATTGAAAGATAAAAAGTGTAAGATTAAGCTTCTGGGGTCTCTGTCAGAAAATCTTGATACATTCACAGGTGTTCGACAAGGAGATTCGCTTTCCCGTCTTCTTTTTAATTCTTGCACTTGAGAGAGTTATTCGTGATTCAAACATCAGTACCAGTGGTCAAATTTTTACTAGATCAGTACAACTACTTGCACATGCTGATGATGTTGATATAATTGCTCGTTCTCTTCCTGCCCTGAAAGAGGCATTTCTTGCCCTTGAGGTGGCTGCAAGGCAAATGGGTTTGGTCTTAAGTGTAGAGAAAACAAAATATATGTTTTCAAGATCATTATCTCAAGAAATAAAGTCCCAGACCCCTATCTTGGAATAAATTCTTATAGATTTAAAACAGTGAGGAGTTTTACTTACTTAGGATCAATTGTTACCATTGACAACAGAATTACTCCTGAAATAAAAAACCGACTCTATCTGGCGAATAGGGCTGTCTATGGGCTGAGAAGATTTATTAAATCTAGGTTTCTTTATAGAAAACAAAGTTCTTAATATACAAAACTCTTGTCCGCCCAGTCTTGACATACGCTTCTGAAGCTTGGACAATGACAAAACTGGAGGAATATTTTTGGATAAATTTTACAGTTTTTATGTAATAAATTAGCTAAACCTTGTTTTGGCCATACTTTTTTCTTATTGATGGTTGGGCTAACCAAACTTTCTGTTAGGACAACTATTTCCTAAAATGAATGAATATTTGAAAACATTATTTCAAATTTCTAAAAAAAAATTTACCTCCTGCTCATTTTTTCTATAACATAATTTTGGTTGATGGGATAATGAACATTTTCATGTTGGGATGACAATTTTGTTCAATGAGGTAATTTCTAGACGTGAAATTGAAACTTGCTGTTTCTAGGTAAAAATGTATGTAAACTTTGCTTTAATTGTTTTTGGATGGTTCCTATAATTAGCTAAATGGGCAAACGTTTGAGGGCGAAATTCAAGATTGAAGTTTATAAATAATAAGTTAGCTGAAATTTGTTTTAGTCAAAACTAATTTTGGTGAAGAGCAAACAAAACTTTACGTTGGTCTTTTGATTTCTTTGAAGGGACAAATGTTTAGAGTTTAAGTTTATACTTGTGTTTTATCGATCAAGAATCAGCTAAAGCTTGTTTTGACCATACCTTTTTTGATTTGACAGTTTTGCAAAATTCAAACATTAGTTTCTATGTTATAAAATAGCTAAAATTTTCATAATTTTGTTGAATGAGATAATGTTACTTTTCGTTGCTTACGTGCGTTAACAAATTTGTATAATATGCTGAAATTTGGAGGCAAAGTTCCAGCTTGAGATTTTTTGAACATAAGTTAGCTATAACATGTTTTGCCTAGCTGGCAAACTTAGATTGTTCTAGACTTGTAGTAATGGTGCTCATGTAATCTAATTCTAACAGTATTTGTTTTCAAACACATAAATCATACTGGCAGACGAATATTCATTATTGAAATTAACAGTACGAAATTTATAAATTTTTTTTAAGTAAAAAACCTTTTGAAACCTATTTTTGAAGGAGGAAGGTAATGAGCAATGCTTATGAAAGATACTAAATTTCCCTTCATTTTTATGAACTAACGACTTCCTACAATGAGCTAATGTTGTACCCTTGCTGTCGGGCTTACCGTGGGAGGTTTTCGTGGTTTTCTTCTCCATATAACTCTAATGTGGGTTAGTTCCATCTAAAAGTCCTTCACGGATGCTAGTTTGTCCCAATGCTTGACCGGTTATTGGAACTGATATGGGCTATGGATTTAATGTTCAACGCCTTCTATAAAATAAAATGAGCTGATGTTTAAAGGTAAAATATTAACTTATGTTTTGTGGGTCAAATGCTATCTAAAACTTTATTTGGAACTTAAAGCAGGCTAACGTTAGAAGTGAAGATACAAATTTGTTGTTTTTGGATCATAAATGTCATAGGTTCTTTAGCTCATAGGTTTTGTGTTAATATCCATTTGAAGACTTTATAAGCATTTTAATTTGTAATACAATAATAATTAACGAACTTAAAATAAATTGATATTATTTTAAAAGGAAAATAAAATAATAACTGAAGTACTGTTCTCTCCTGTTCTCTACATTATATTATTCGGCTTTACTAAATATTTGATTTGTACTTTAATTGCCAATAACTATTCTAAAATTGTTATTTATCTCATAGAAATTATATATATATATATATATATATATGTATATATATATATATATGTATATGTATATGTATATGTATATATATATATATATATATATATATATATATATATATATATATATATATATATATATATATATATATATATATATATATGTATATGTATATGTATATATATATATATGTATATATATATGTATATATATATATATATATATATATATATATATATATATATATATATATATATATATATATATATATATATATATATATATATATATATATATGTATATATATATATGTATATTTGTATATATATATATGTATATTTGTATGTATATATATATATGTATATTTGTATATATATATATGTATATTTGTATATATATATATATATGTATATATATATATATGTATATATATATATGTATATTTGTATATATATATATGTATATTTGTATATATATATATATGTATATTTGTATATATATATATATATATATATATATATATATATATATATATATATATATATATATATATATATATATATATATATATATATATATTTGATGTGGTATATTGCATAATTTGCTATAATTAAAAAATTGAAATATGAAGTGTCAGTAAAAATTGAAAAAAAATTTAAAATTTTATGTGCAAGTAAGAATATTGTTTAAACTCTATAACATTGGTATACGTTACAAATGAAGAAAACACACTTCATATATTAAATACTTGTTTATTAAATTAATAGATTTATAGAACTGTTAATAGAATGTCTTGTTTTCAACCAGAAGCTTGATAAATTTATTAAATTACTATTATTTATATGTTTCGCATTTAATAAGGAAAGAATTTAGGACAATATAGTAACGCTTTATTTTTTCCAAATATGATATTTTTCCTGTTTCTGTTAACTGCTTCGAAAGATACTTTCAACATGTTTCCCACAGTTCTATTCACTGACAATAAATATCGAATATATCCTTTTACCTATACAGAAAACGGCAACGTTACATCGAGAGAAAAACCTTGAAAACTTACATGATTAGCCCATTGATAAAGGGATTTTAATCCGTGACCCATTTACAATGATGACTTAACTTTCTGGTCGGGGCAAGTCGGGACCCACACAGACCAGTCATTGAACCCGGGACACCTTATTGGGAGGGTAATTTTTTTTCCGATTCGCCAACGTGATTCCTAATTGATAATTTTATTTTATATTGTCATTTCATACCGTCATTGAACATATTTTGGATTTACGACTTCCAATGTTCAACTACGTAGCTTTGTAACTTTGAACCCAATCCAGAAGACAAGGGAACTCTCGTAGAGAACTCTTTGATGGAACTAACTCTCGTTTGCGTTCGATGGAGAGGAAGACCACAAGAACCTCCCACTGTTAGCCTGACCGCAAGAGGACTCAAATGCATGATCCGTCTACTACTGAGGATATTACACGTCAGCAGTTGTTTGTGCTAGTGGACTGTGGTCATTGGAATGCGATTGACTAATTATCCCACTCAAACGTTGCTAATTAATTTCGTGTATAATTAATTGTTCGTTACAATGAGGTTATAATTTTTTAACTGAAAAGAGCACAAGAGTTTGTTCTTCAAAAAAAAATAAGATAAATGAGTTCTAATTCAGAAATTGATCTTAATCGGTTTTCGAAAAAGAAAAAAAAACGTATTCCAAATTTTTTACAAAAATTGAAGTATTTAGGACGTTTTTGTTCTTTATATATTCCTTTAAGGCTGTATTGAGAAAATAAACAAATTTAAGTTTGAACCTTGATGTAAGTATAAATTGCATTTTCCAATTCTTTTCTAAATAACGTGGTTCAAGAAAATATTTAGCTACATTAGATAATAATTAGGAGACCGCAATATGGTCTTTTCAATGTGATACTAAATTCATAAACTCAGCAAGTAAGGTTAAATGCATAATAATAAATAAGGTTAATTCATATCTTATTGGTTACTTTCCATTTTATAGGACTGGATGTTGTCTTTATGATGGAGAATAGTATTGTGTGATTCATCATAGCTCTGGTAAGAATTATATTCTAGTAGGTACTTCAAAAGATTTTCTGACAGTTCAAATATAACGAAAACACCTGAAGTCGGAAAGACATTTGCTGAATTTTTTTTTGCAAAGTGTGAGGAAGGTTATGCGTGATGTCTGATAACAAAAATTGAAAGAAATTCTAGCTCAAATTTATTTATGTATCATAATTTAATTATATTGTGAATATATAAAACGCATCTTTTATATAAATAACGTTTGAATTTGGCTTAAAGTTACGACAAATAAACCCTCCGATAATTTGGCTCCTATCTCCTAATTTCTAATTCAGTTCCTAGTTAGGAGCATTGTTAACATGCGACACTGAAATCCCATTATTTTTACTCACGGTCACGAGCTACTCAAATGGACTTAGGTATAGAGGTCAATTTGTTTGTTTTTTCTAGGTCATAATTTAGCTAAAACTTTTCTATCATACTTTTTTGGTGGGAAAATTAAGGAAATTTTTGTCGGATTACTAACACTAAATATTTCTTACAACTCTTGGAATTCCAAATTCAATCTCTTATTTTGTAGGACGAAAGTTACTTGAAACTTGTTTTTCAAAACTTTTTTCTCTTATGCTAGCTAACGATTTTCTAAAATGAGCTAAGCGTTTGGCCGTGAACATTTTGAGAACTTAAGGTTTGACAAAAGTTACTTTTGGTCGTTTCTTTTAATTAACGAAGATTGAGCCGAATTTTTTTGTTAGGCTAACAAATTCATGCAGTAGGCTAGCGTTTGGGGGTGAAATTTAAACTTAAAATTAGGTCAGAAATTTGCTAAAGTTCGGTGTCGTTAAAATTTTTTAATGGTAAAACTAACAAAAGTTTATTCCTCTGACATAGTTCTAACTTTTTCAGGGTGCCCACCCACCTGGAAAACCTAGAATTATCCAAGAATTATTTTTATACTGAAAAAAGAACGTGGAAAAGTCAGCAAAATTTGGATAAAAACCTGGAAAAATCAGGAAATTTTAAATAAAAGCTGGAATTTCTTTCTTAATTTGAATTACTTTACCATCTGTTATATCCACTTTATTTCGACTGAAATTTATAGTCAAACAGTTGAAATATCATCAACTTAGTGATACTTAGCTAGCATTAAATTTCTTTCCATTATTACCCCGCTAAACTAGAATGCTATATGAAACTCTCTCATGTTGCTAAATGATTGACGAAATCTTTGACCTCTTATTAGAGGTCAAAGATACTCTCTAAGAGATTATAGGACTAAGCAGTTTAGGAATTGTAATCAAGGTGGAAGAAGGGTTTAGGATATTGGTGCTCCGTAGGCGCAATTCATTTACTGTCCAAGTTTGTTCCAATGCTTTGGGGGTATTTTCTTCTTTTAACAAAATATTTAAGTGTTTTTTACTTTCCAAAAAATAATTGGTTATGATTTAATAATAGATTTTATTTTCTGAAAGCTTTTGTCTTCTCATCCAATGAACTATTTTTTCTCGGTAAAGTCAACCAATCACTATTTTCTTGAATCGCTAATAGCAAAATCATTACAATTGTTGCATTGATGCTAATTTTCTGAATTTTCTTTTAACCTTTCATAGAATGTTTAATTGAAAAGAAAAAGATTCTTTTATGAACCAACTAGATGTTAACATTAAATGTTTCTGTTCGTAAATATTTGATTCTTGTTTAAAAATTCGAACTGTGTACTAATTACAACGTTGAAAGTTGAAATATGTTGCTTACATTCCAGAGATATTTCCTAAACTGTTTCTTCTTTTACCCTAAAAAGCTGGCAAAACTCAAGGAATGTATGAAAAACATGTTTAATGATGTATAAACTTAGAATAGAAATTTTTATTGATTATATTTGTTTATTCGAAAGAAGAAAAACGAAACCTTGTATTTTTGTTCTGCACTGTACAGGTTTCAAGTTGGGCAACCAGATGACCAAAATTTTAAACTTAATATTAAGTGAATAAGGTATCTTTTCCAACGTAAAAAATTGAAGATTTAGAAATAATGAGTTATACCTTAATATCAGTTTTCATTAAGTTGCAGACTATTAAATGAAGGGCAATATCATTTGAAATTTTTAACTGTGATAAGTGAATCTCTAACAAAGTACAGTTTTTTTAAAAAAAATTCACACTAATAATAGAAAATGGAAGAAATAATAATTAAAGTGAACTGTAACAAAACAGGTTATTAACAGGCACAAATGTGTAGAAACATTTCACAATTTGATTTACAAAAAAAAATGCTCATGCACTTATGATATTTTACTTGCGATACCAGGATGCATAATTAATCATACTGCGCTACTAAGATTATTCTGCTTAAAGCAAGAGTTTGATAATAATAAGTATTTTTTATTGTAAATTAATAATTAATTGTTTTTACATAGACATCACTGCTTTTCTTTTTATTACATTTGTTTTTACTTATTTCTCCTTCTTATTTTTCTTTTTCTTCACGAAATGAAATATGAAAAGAAACCATCTAAATATTCCTTTTAGGTTAATTTACAATAATGTATTTCACCTCAGTAACCTAATAAAATTTGTTTAACTATGCTGTTCTTTAAGTTATATTATAAATAACTTAAAATTGATCAAGAAGTTTTTATATATAAATATTTTTTATTTTAATTTAATTTGTTTCTTTCTTCGAGGTAAACAACTCAGTTTTTATTTTTTGAGAAACAATTTAAATTTATTTAGAACATTTTAAATCAATCATTTTACTTAGATCGTAAAAAATGTATGTATTTAAAGAAAAAAAAATTCAGCGACAGTTTTTCTATTCCAGGATCTTTAAAATTAATAAATTTCAGGAAATATTGCTTAAATATGAGTTTCATTTACATTGTTGTTAATACACCTTGCACAATTAAAATAAGTGATTTTTCAACTAACTTTTACAAGATGGAAAATTGTATAATACACATTGATCCATCCATTCCAACAGGAAATAGAAGGCAATTTAAATTTTGTTTTGGGTCACTGTATTTGTTATTTGGTACATTTTGTGCATAAACTTCAAAACTAACACTTTAACACTTTTTTTATCCACTGAAAGTAATTAAACATATTATTTTCTTCACATCTATTCAAGATGTTATATTAAAAAAATAACATTTAAATAAAATACTGTATAATATTGACACTTTTCTTGTACCCACCTGCACTTTATGAGAAAAGAAAACACGGTGACCTGGAAGTTTTAAGATTTTTACTGGAAAACCTGGAAAAATCAGGGTAATTTGAAACCTGATTTGAGTGGCCACCTTGTTTTTAGCTCATTATCAAAAAGTTCAAGTTCTGTTTCTACTTAATTCAAAATAATTTAACAAAAAAAACTTTATTTATTCTTTTAAATATATTTTGATACATTTTATTCTTTGCACTATATATGTCATAAACTGAATTGGTATTTTTAAAACACATTATTTTTTTAAAAAACACAGTTCTATCCTATTTTTTTAACTATATATGTTTTTTTTCCTTAACAGATTGATGCTATGAAAAAAACAGAAAGAAGAAGAAGAAATGGAACTAGAGGTTTGTTGTGAAAAATTTAAATTGATTTTGTCAAATATTTAGTCTTTTAATTTGTTAAGATTAATTAAATGATATTATTTCAATATATTGATAATAAATTTAGAGTATGTTATTGTTTTAGCAATTAAATTTATGCTTATTTAGATACAAGAAAAGGAACTGAATGATAAGCATGTGGAATTGAATGAATTAGTGAAAGAAGAGTCCCAAATGGAAAGCAAACTCAATTCAAGCAAAACTCAATTTGATTTCTTCTTTACAAAGTAGCACCCTTTAGATAAGCCAAGTAAATAATTTTATATTACTTAATATTGTTTATTAAATTTTAGCTTATTTTTAAAAACACTTGTAATTATGAAAGACAAATAATCTACTTTAATGTGATAACAGTAGTAAATTAAAAGCAATGCATTAAAACACAAATGCATCATTCTCGCTTAATCGAACACATATATTTTCTCCATTTCATTTTGCTTATTTGGTTCGAAGATTAAGTTTGAAGCACTAAAATTTATCCACTGTAAAAAACACAAATCTTTTTTACTTGTCTCTACTTATTTGTTATTATTTTATTTATTCGTGAAATAAATTTAAAGCTCATTTTATAATTTGCTTTTTGTGGAGGAAAAAAAACGATATAAGCACAGCCTTATTTTATCCTTTTTCTATTTAATTTTCT
The DNA here is from genome assembly GCF_982258835.1 of Parasteatoda tepidariorum. Taxonomy (NCBI): domain Eukaryota; kingdom Metazoa; phylum Arthropoda; class Arachnida; order Araneae; family Theridiidae; genus Parasteatoda; species Parasteatoda tepidariorum. The sequence goes on from NC_141755.1 coordinate 127,541,354, forward strand.
TTTTCAAAATAAATTTAAAGCTTATGTAAGCAATTTAATTTTTCGTGTATTTGCTAAAGTGATTATTCACTAAAATTGTACTTATCATATTCCTACGTTATGCTTTTCAATTATATCCTCTGCTGCATTATTATGTTTTTGTAAATTGAGCTATGAGCTACTTGTTAAAAAAAACTTGGCAGCTTAAAATATTTACAGCTTAATTCGTCTTAGTAGATTTTTTGTTGAAAACTGGTATGTTGGTAGTACACGTCGTTTACGGAAGAAGAAACCTAAGATAAAAGCTTTTAAAATTTAAAATACATTAAAAAAAATCAAGTCTTCAAAATTTTCCATTCAAACCGTTACAGAGTGAGTGGGACTTGCTAATTTATTGATTCCAATACATATGTCCTTGAATCTTAAAAGTTCTAGATTTATGGTATATTTTAAAAAAGATTTTCATTATGTTTTATTTTTTGAAATAGTCTTGAAAAAAAATTTTGATTTCTTATGTTTTTCATGTTTTTTTTTTGGTCATAAGAATTGTTTTTTAGAAGAAAACCTTAATATGTGAGAAAAAAAAATACTATGAAAGAAAATGAAAATTAATTGTATCTAACATATTAAAATAGTTTTTGAAAGGGGTAAATCCATACAGAGTTATTCATATCTATCACATCGATTATAATGCATCAATATTTCTCGATCAATTAATGTCCATCTTCACTACTGGTGTATAAGTAGAGCCCCTGATTTTTGTAAAATTTTAGGGTTCAAATTTGATATATACATTTTGATATATGGTATTTTAATTATTCTACTCTTGTGTGTTTCTTTAAAAGACAAAGCCTTAGAGCGTCCCTTTTATGAATAAGTACTGGTCACATGACTTAGACCTTAGTCATATTTAGTTAGTTCTGATGGTTGGTTCATTTGTGTTTGGTGCAGTATGACCAATTATAATTCTTCTGTCATTAAGCTTTACATATATTGTAATCCATAAAAAAAAAAATTGGTATTATCTTATATATGGGCTTTTATTTTGTTTTAGCAAAATTTTTACTTTCTCTTTTACTAAATGCATTGTATCATATTTCATACTTTCAATTATCTGTCGTGTTACTTTCATAAGTAAAAAGGGAAAATTTTCTTGTAGAGCATGATTAAAAATATACACTAAGTGCAAGGGCAGAAATTCTGTTATGAGACTGGGCTTTTCAGCTTTATTTCATATTGTTCACTCTTTTTTTCATATTCAAAAGGTAGTTTTCAAGTATTTACTGTAATCAACTTGAAGAAAATAATGAATGAAATGTAAAGTATTCGATATAATCATTTTACTATTCCACAAATTTTTGAAGAGAGCCTGACTGCATCAGAAATGTATAAAAAATGTGTTTTGTTTCAAAAAGTTAGTTTTCAGTTCATACATCATTTAATCCCTCTTCTAGAAACAAAAATGGTTTATATTTCTCAGAAAATATTTGTTTATACAATGATATTTACTAAATTTTTATTATTGTTATTTTTTGTTATTGAATTGGCAGATGTTAAATTAGTTACATTATATAAGTCTAAATTTATTATTTTTAATTTTTTTTCCTCATAAAATACATTAAATCGAATTATACTTTCCAAATTATCGAATTTATGCAACTTTGTGGTAACTTAATTTGTTGGAAATTTGGATACTTATTTTTTTTAAAGGTTTAGTTTCTTCACACGAAACTAAATTAAAAACGAAACACACGAAACTAAATTAAAAACTAAATTAAAGATACGAATATTAAAATCTATATGGTTTGTCTGAAAGTATTTGCAATTATTTTTATAATAGTACTTTGATTCGATATTAGACTGTATCAAACTGCATTTGTGATTTAGTTAGTTAAATAATTTTTAAAAATGCATGAAATATTTTTAAGGGACCAAAAACCTTTGATGAAGTTGAACCAGCTGTAACTACTACACCTGTGAATGATTTTCAGGTAATCATATTTTCCCATTTATTTCTTTGAAGAGAAAATTTTAAAACTTTCTTATTATTCACAAAATATGGTTAGTGTCACAAAGTATGGTTAGTGTTCTAAACCTGTGGCCCCATGCTCTGTGAGGCATTAAGAGAATTGTGTCAATTCAAGCATACTTATAGAACTAATTATTAATCAAAGTGTAAATATGTGGAAATCAAATTGGAAAATTATTTTGAAATAATAATAATAGTTTTTGATATCTCTGTAAACATGCAGTTATGTTTGTTTGGTTTATTTGGTTTGTTTGTTTGTTATATAAATTCAGATTCAATTTGATTTGGACAGTTGAACCCAAATTTAATGAAATTAACTAATTTGTAGTTGTTAACAATTATTCAAAGCAAATTATATATTTTTAGAAACTAATTAATATACAATGATTAATTTTGAGTTTTACTTAAGGTATTTTTAATTTGTAATTCAATTATATAATGTATAGTAGTATTGTTATAATGTATCTACAAACAATAGTCTCTCGAGGACTTAATATGTGTGAAATGCTCTGGGAAGAGAAATTAAAACTTACAGGCATCCTCAGACAACCATCTCTAGACCCTGAAAATAGTGTTAACTTTTTATTTCCACCTTTTTTGTTTGAGAATGTATTGTAGGTCTGTGAGAAAGGGACCATAGTTTGGAACAATTTTTCATTTGTTCGATTCAGTAGCTCCTGTTTCATACCCTCCAAGTCCGATGAGTGTTGCATATGATCATGTGTGTGAATGTTATCATACCTGGTGAATGTTCATTATATAAGTATTGTATCAACTTATATGCATTCAAATTTCCTAAAGGATAGTCAAAATGGTGTTGAATAAAAAATTGGCTAGGTTAAATATAAGGAGATATTAAGAAGTTTTAATTCATGTTTACATGAAATAGTTTTTTTAATTTTAAAACACTTTTTATGAATTTGTTCTTTTAACTTTCAAAATCTATGCTTTTCTGGTCAGTGATTTAGGAAATAATCAAATATTTGTGATTTAAGTGATCAATGCTTTTTTATATCTTCAAAGAAATAAAGTGCAAATTTGCTGGGGGGAAAAAAACAAAAACCATTGTTAAAGTACAAAAAACAAAAAAGCTGACCACGCCGAATAACTTTTGATCTAATGATCGGATCTTCACGTTCTAGGACTTAATCTTCATGATTTGAGGGGGTGACCAAAAATAGGCTAATTAATTAATGCAGACAATATTTTAATTTATGAAATAAGATACAAAAACATACTTTATTTTCCTGTGAAATCGAATTCTAAGAAAGTCAGATATTTAAAGTTTGATTTCTCAGGAGCAATTCGACCAATTTTTCCTAGTATCAGACGAACAGTACCTGGCCGAATTATTTGATGCACTAAAGATTCTATGTAAAATCTTAATTATCAACTGACTTACACGACTGAAGCCGGTTTGCACCTGTTTACTTTCGTGTATTAATTGGTTAACATTGCCATGCTATACTTTAAAAATAAATACAAATAGGAAGTATATAAAAAATCTCTAGAATAACACTCATTACATGTATGTTTAAATATAAAAGTATCGAATATAAACTCGTGAAAAACATGCAGTGATTAAGACACTAGTTATTAAAAAACTGCAGTTCGTCTAGTGATTTGTAATACTGATTTGTAATGCAATACCTATTACAATTTGTAATAATGATTTGTTATGCAATACTTTAAAAATAAATACAAATAGGAAATATATAAAAAATTTCTGGAATAACACTCATTACATGCGTGTTTAAATATAAAAGTATTGCCTCGTGCAAAACATGCAGTTATTAAAGAACTTATAGTTATTAAAAGTGCGTCTAATGATTTGGTCGAATTAATAATAATGTACTAATATAATACCTGATATAATAAATATTAATATGGTCGAATTTATATCGTTTAATTTAACCAATTAATACATGAACGTAAACAAGTGCAAACTGGTTTAAGTCACGTAAAAACAATAAAGCTGTATAGTATCATCTGATAAATAAGATTTTACATAGAATCTTATAGTGCGTCTGATAATTTGGCCAGGGGCCGTAGATCTTATTAACACATAGGCATTCTCATTGCGTACGTTTACCCGGAATATAGTAGAGTATTGGCGACGGTCCGGGAAACATCCCCGAGGATGATCCAAAGACATGCCATCAGAATTTTGATCCTCTACAGAGGGGATCCGTTTTGGTAGCCCGACGACCTGTGTGCGAAGTCGAGCACTTTATGGTAAAACCGTTTAACGAGGACCGATGATCAAAGTGATCACCCACCCGCTTACTGACCGCAGCCAGTGATGCTTGACTTCGGTGTTCTACTGGGAACTGTGTCTTAATGATCGGGATCATTAATTAAATAAAAATGACCTATCAGTATTGATTATTGACTCATTTGGTTGGAGGAAAAATTAGCTGCTAAGTTATTAGTCTGCCAGCCACCGGCTACTAAATGAAAATTTAAATTTTCAAGTCTATTTTGAAGTCAACAATCATTGTCAGATTAACTTTGGATAACTCAGTCTTTGCCTTCAACTAATTTTACTCATAATGGTTTTGATACCTCAGATAAATAAATGGTCTAAGAAATATCTAAAATCAAATTTCTACGCAGTTATTGGGTAAAATTCTTGTCACCTATAGCCTTTGGAAGTTGTAATAGTTTTCTCTCCTAAACTAAACGTTGAAATTTTTTTCAGAAAAATTTTATCTATAGGATTTTTAACTACCAAAAACTTTACCTAAGTGTATTTTTATTATTGTATGTAAATCGCGAAATACAGTTTCTTTTTCATTTCAGGCTCGTAATCAAGCTTCATCTTCCATGAATCTTAAGAAGAAAAAAAAATAAGAAGAGTTTTAAATTTTGAAATAAAATGTTTTGTTTCAACATTTGTAATTAAAATATTTATTTATCACTTTTACTTTGATGATGATTCCTATTAAATATTTATTTTGCTTATTGTGAATTTCTGTTTTTCATTGTATATTCTTTAAAAGTTACCATTCCCTTGTCGACGTTTCCATTCTTTCCAAGTAATAGCTAGGAGACGGAACCCTAGTGAAATCCTAGAAACAAAGAGTGATTGATGTATTGTTTGTATAAAAAGAACAATTCCTTTTTATTATTCAATAATATTAGATACCTTTTTATAGATTTTTTGTTTCTTGTGCGTGTGACTGTGCACTTGCTTGGTATTTCAGTTAACAGTTACTTGTTGTCAAGGCAAAAAAGAAATTTCATTATTTTTTTTAAATAATATATATACATATGTATAACATGTATATATACATGTATATGTCATACACATATACATGTACATATACATGTATGTATACATGTATATATATGACATGTATGATATATATACATATATATGTATGAACATTTATTTCATGTGTGGATTGAATATATTCATTTATTTCATTTTGTGGATTGAATATAAAGATTTCTGAAAAACACTTTATATTTTAACTGTCTAAAAAACAGACGTCGAAGTATATTTTGGTGGTATCCTTTTAATATCTAAATTTTATTTATTATTATAAGTAGTAATTTTTAAATATTTTTTAATAACTATTATATTCTGAAGTGGCTGATTTTTTTTTATGTAATTTAAATACCAAGCAATATGAAGTATTATAAAAAAATACAGCAAATGAAATAAAATAATTTTTAATAATATTTGTAAACAGTAGATTTCATTAAAAAAATAAGTCCATTTCTTTAAAAAAAATTAAAAAAATGAAATAATAGGTCTCAAACGTGAATCAATATTTGATCGTCTAGTCTAGGGGTGCACAACCTTTTTGAGTGAAGGCCACTTGCACAGCAGGTTGGCTAACGAAGGGCCGCACATGTATTTAGACATGTTAATGACAAATGTAATAATGTTTATTTAAACATTAGCGTTCCATTTTTTTTATTAATAAACTTAGTAATATCAATAACTTAGTAGTGTTCCATTATTAGAATTCATTCAAAAATAAAAAAAACTTATACTTTTTTTTTTCTACAAAAAAAAATTGCTATTTTTATCATATGAACAATTGATTTATCAAAATAAATAAAACATTGAAGAAAAGAAATTTTTTTATTTATCATATCATGCAATATGAAAACTCATTTTAGAATTAAATTCTAATAAATTATAAAAAACTGCAATGCCCACAGAATGAAAGTAGGAAAAAGTTTAGTCGTAATTAAGTAATATAAATTCAAATTAAATATTTTAATTGAAGAAAATTTATAGGTTTTAAACAAAAGCCTAAAATAAAAACAAAACTGTGATAGTTCAAAATAAAATTCAATGCTTATTTTGTAATGTATTTTATTATTTTATTTTATTAATTATTAGATTTTTTATATCGTAAACATTTTCCTTTTTTTATCGAAAAAGATCACTTAAGCAACAAAAAATTGAAATCTAAATTACGAACAGTGAGCAGTTTAAAAATTCACGTTTTCCGCCATTTTATGAATTTCTCAAGTTGCAATAACATTGCATTTAAATTAGGGAGGGATGTAACGAGTATTTGGCCCTTCTGTGAAAAATTCAGTTGGTTGAATGATCAGTCAAATATTTGGCAGAATATTTTTTAAAAATGCATTTTTCTTAGTTTTTTTTATTTTTGAATTTTTATAGATATTACTTTTCTTTTTTTTAATTATAATCAGACAAGTCAATTTTGTCATTTTTTCGATACTTTGAGAATTGAGAAGGATCCATTTTTTGCAGTTTTTATTATAACCCAGCATTTTAACAGAACGTCTCATACTATTAATTTATTATCACTCTTTCCCTGTACTGTAATATAAATAACCAGTAACATAGAAAAGTGTGATTTTCAGCATTAAAGTTTTGTTTCAGGAACTAAGAAAAATTTGTTTTTTCTTTTTTTAGGCATTTTTATTATGACTCAGCATTTTTTTAAAAATAAAGTTACAAATAAAAAAAATTTTTATAGCAATTTTTTTTCTTCTAAAATTATGGCAATGAGAAAAATTTAAATTGAGATTTTCGGCATAAGATTTTCACTTAAAAAATTAAGAACATTTTTTTTATCTTTTTATTTTCTTTAAATAAAAAAAAAACTTTTTTTAGACGTTTTCATTATAACGCAGTAATTTTTAATAGCATTTCTGTTGACTTAATTCTTTTTTCTTGGCTTTTTCTGGTAATTGAAAAATTGAGATGTTCAGCTTTAAAAAAAATTTTCAAAAATTAAGATTGATTTTTACTCTCTATAGACTCTGTTTCGCTTTTCGACATTTTCAAAAACGTTCTTGATTGGCCTTATTTTTTAGAGTTAATTAACGTTTTTCCAGGAAATATTATTCTGAGCATTGAAATTTTAGTTTCAGTGTTGCTATACTGCTAAAAGATTTTGTTATTTGGCCCCAATTGAACGGCGTTCAATAGATTTTTTCTTCTTCTTTTTGCCGAATATTTGGTTTTTGATCAAATCACAATTCATTACCACATTCGACCAAATCATATTCGTTGCGGAAATAAGAAAGAAGGAAAAATAACTAGGATTTACGGTAATACTGTATCAAAAAGGGATTATTTAATTGCGTGATTAACAATCACGTGTCGTAATAACATCATAGTTAAATAACGGGATCGTCAAAATCACGAGGAAAAGTATAGAAATGATAAGGAAAAAATGTATTTATGCTGAACTCAGCACAAATAAAGCGCGTCAAATGCATGATTTAAAATTTGCATGTCGTAACAGAATAATTGGAATTCTTTATAATACGTAGGAACGCATAGCAATAACTGCCGAGAAAAATTTTTGAAAAAAAAGAAAGAATTGCAAAAAAAAAAAGATCAAAAATCACTTAGATTTAAGATGAAATCGTCACAAATAAAGTGCCCAAAAAGTGATTATTTAAATTTGCGATCTGAAACTCGCGTCGTTATAAAAATTCGGAATTTTCAAAATCACGTAGAAAAGCGGAAATAACTGTTTAAAAAAAATCATTTATATTTACGATAAATTCGGCTTCAAGAAAGCGCGTTAAACGTACATTTACTAAAGAATGTGTTAAAATTGATTGTGTCAAAACGTGATAACTTAAAAGTGCGATTAAAACTTGCCATTTTTTAAAAAAAATTTTTATTGTGTTTAGAAGCTCTCGCGGGCCGCACTTCAGTAGTCGAAGACCCGCATTTGGGCCGCAGGTTGTGCACCCCTAGTCTAGTCATTAAGTGTGTTTTAATATAAGTGAAGTTTATGTCTGCATTAAAAAGATATTTCGCTTAAATTAAAGAGCATGGTTGAGAACCTTGGAGAGGTTAAAAATTTGCAACCTCCCAGAGTAAAATATGTTTGCTTTAAGTTTTATTTCATTCACTTATGAAATAGTAAAACTTTTTATCTTTCGTGAATTTATGGTGCAACAATTAAGCCTTCTAACTGAGGCATTCATTTATATTTCTTGATTCCTGATATGAAAATACTGATAATTATTTAGTATGTTTTATTCAATATTTAATTATTATTTTTTAATTTAAATTAATTGATTTACAAAGTTTAAAATTTTCAAACAAACAAAAATTAAGCTATATTTTACTTTTATTTTTTAATTAAAATATATGAAGTGATTATAAAAAAATTAGTAATGTAAATTTTTTTTTATTTGGCTGAAATTTTTTTATTTTGTAAGAAATATTTTGAGTTATTTTCTTAAAATTTATTTAGGAAAATTTAAGCAAAATTTCATTATAATTCTCGTGAAAACTAATAATGTGTATTACCATCAAAGTTCATATTTTAAATGGCGTAATCTTCTTTTTCAGTGGTAAATGTCTCTTTTCAATTTATCCTTATTAATATTTTTTTTCAACAAGAATTATAATGTAATCTTGTTCATATTATTAAGATTAAATTTAATAAAAACTTAAAATATTGGTTACAAAATAAAAGAAATTCAGCAAAAGACATTAAAAAAATTAAATTTTTGAGTTACAAATAAGTTTTCTCAAGTAATTCAAAAATAAAAAACAGCCAATTGTTTTTTGTTTTTAATATTTGAATTTTATAAAAAAATTACATTAAAAAATAATAAATATATATTGAATAAAACAAACAAAATAGTTATCCACCTTTTTAGATCAGAAATCTAGGAATATAAGTAAAATTTAGCAGGCGATCATTGTGTCGTGACTTTAAAAGAGTAAAAAAGTTTTATTATTTTATAAGTAAATGAATTAAACTTTATATGGCGGCTAATTTTTACCCTATTCGAGGTTTTCAACCATTATCTTTACTTTAAGCTTAATTTCGTTTAAATGCACATTTTACAATGGACAAAAACACTCCGTAATCTAATGACCGGTTTTTCGTGTCATACGATTTATGGTTCAAGGGGGTCACTTCCAAGGATGGACTGAACTACTGGGACCTGCCCCGTATTTGGAAACCTTCACGCGCTGGGATCCTTTTGGCTGATTTTAGTTACAAAGAGGGAGATCAAGGATATTCAGTTGGAAATATGATCGATAATCGTCTCAAATCAGCCGAATCTATGCTCGTTGTTTATCTTTGGCTAAGTCACGGGATGAGATCCAAAAAGCTCGATGTCGGGCGCTTATCGGCAGTGGTAACAAACCACCCTCATGAGAATATGTTTTCCTTATGGGAGACCCGCCCGCTCATTCTCGGTGGTCAAAAATTCCCTGCGGTTTTCCCGTTAATATTCGTGATACATTTTCAATTTTTGTCATCTTACAAGAGTCTAGCGCCTCACTTCTAAAATGACCCTCTAATCTAGAAATACAGCAACATACTGCGCTTGGTGGAATTGATGTTTTCTCTGTCTGGGAGTACTGCAGTGGTTGAAAGAGGCTTTTCAGCAATGAGCTTACAAAAAACACATTACGTACTGATCTTAAACAAGAAGCGTTAAACGCAATTACGAACATCCACCTAAATGGAAAACCCCTTTCAGATTTCTGTGCAGAAACCCCTGTAAATCATTGGCTTGATTGTGGAACTGGCAAACGTCATATTTGTTTCATTTAAAAAACGAAGTACCCTCGGATAAATTGACATTCCAGATAACTTGACCTTTGTCATTTAAATTATTTCATAAAAGAAATAAATTATTTCATAATAGAAATAAATTATTTCATGAAAGAAATACTAGGTTTTACTATTAGTAACCTAGTATTTGTAATCCTAGTAACTACTAATTCATTGTGCAATTTACATAAATGTTTGTAATAAATAAGAGAAAATTTTATTTTTATTTAATTAGAAGCTACGGATTAGTTTCAAAGGAGGACGGGTACATTGTTGGACAAGCAGTCCTCGGGGACGGGTAAAATTTCTTACTTTCTTCGAGCCCTGCATTAAACTCTAATTTCGGGCCGAATTTAAAATTTATATGCTAATATTATAGGGAGTTATGGGGTGTGCCTCCTGATACGACTTTAGTCTCTTTTTCAGCCATTATTCGCTCTTTAACAAAGAAAAATAATTCTTTTTGCGTATAGAACACTTTATTCACTTAAAAATATTGAAAAAGACTTTAAAAAAATAACATAAAATAAAATAAAAAGATAAATAAAAATTATCCAAAATTTATTCGTTTATTGGCTATTAGTCGCTATTTCCCAAAGGAAAAATAATTATCTCTATATGCAGAACACTTCATTCACGCTAAAATATCGAAAAGTATATTAAAAAACATAATATAAAATAAATTAAAAGTCGACCCTCGCAGGATTCCGAACCCAGGACCTCCGAGACTACATGTCAACCTTGCCCCCGGCGCTACCAACTGCGCCACGCTACACACGTCAGCCGCGCAAATATTTAACTTAAAGCACCTCCTCCCAGTTCATCAACAAATATTTTTCCCATTGTGGGCCCACTAACTGGTCTATAAAAAATCCCTGTACTACAATTGTTTGTTACATTAACCTCTGATATCGTGCCGAGTTTGAAATTTATAGGTTAATATTATACAGAGTTACGGGGTGTGATGAGTGCGTGCCCCATGATACGACTTTTGTCTCTTTTTCAGCCATCATTCGCTCTTTAACAAAGAAAAATAATTCTTTTTACGTATAGAACACTTTATTCACTTTAAAATATTGAAAAAGAAGTTAAAAAAAAACATATAATAAAATAAATAAATAAGTAAAAATTATCCGAAATTTATCCGTTTATTAGCTATTATTCGCTATTTCCCAACAAAAAAAAAGATATTTTTATATACAGAACACTTTATTCACGTTAAAATATTGAAAAAGATGTTTAAAATATGACATAAAATAAAATAAATAAATAAGTAAAAATTATCCCAAATTTTTCCGTTTATTAGCTATTATTCGCAATTTCCCAACAAAAAAAATATATTTTTGTATACAGAACACTTCATTCTCGTTAAAATATCAAAAAATATATTAAAACAAAATATTAAAAAAATTTAAAAAGTTTTAACTTCGACCCTCGCAATGTTTCGAACCCAGGGTATACGGGACTACAAATCGACGTTGCCACACAGCTTTACCAACTGCGCCACGCTTCACATGACAGGCCCGCGAATATTTAGCTTAAAACACCTCCTCCCGGTTAGTCAACAAAACATATTTCGGCCCATTGTGTTCCCACTAATAGGTCTAAAAAATATTCCTTTCGTACAGTTGTTCGTTACATTAAACTCTAATTTCGGGCCGAATTTAAAATTTATAGGTTAATATTACAGGGAGTTACGGGATGTGATGTGTGCGTGCCTCTTGATACGACTTTTGTCTCTTTTTCAGCCATTATTCCCTCTTTAACAAAGAAAAATAATTCTTTTTACGTATAGAACACTTTATTCACGTTAAAATATTGAAAAAGATGTTTAAAATATGACATAAAATAAAATAAATAAATAATTAAAAATTATCCCAAATTTTTCCGTTTATTAGCTATTATTCGCTATTTCCCAACAAAAAAAAAATATTTTTGTATACAGAACACTTCATTCTCGTTAAAATATCGAAAAATATATTGAAACGAAATATAAAAGAAATTAAAAAAGTTCGAAATTCGACCCTCGCAATGTTTCGAACCCAGGGTATCCGGGACTACAAATCTACCTTGCCGCACAGTTTTACCAACAGCGCTACGCTTCACATGCCAGACCAGCGAAAATTTAGCTTAAAACACCTCCTCCCGGTTAGTCAACAAAACTTATTTTGCCTCATTGTGTTCCCACTAATAGGTCTATAAGAAATCCCTTTAGTACAATTGTTCGTTACATTAAACTCTAATTTCGGGCCGAATTTTAAATTTATAGGTAAATATTATAGGGAGATACGGGATGTGATGTGTGCGTGCCTCCTGATACGACTTTTGTCTCTTTTCCAGCCATTATTCGCTCTTTAACAGAGAAAAATAAATCTTTTTACATATAGAACACTTTATTCACGTTAAAATATTGAAAAAGATGTTTAAAGTATATCAAAAAATAAATAAAAAAAAATGAGTAAAAATTATCCAAAATTTTTCCGTTTATTAGCTATTATTCGCTTTTTCCCAACAAAAAAAAAGAAGATATTTTTATATACAGAACACTTCATTCTCGTTAAAATATCAAAAAATATATTAAAACAAAATATAAAAAAAATTTAAAAAGTTCGAACTTCGACCCTCGCAATGTTTCGAACCCAGGGTATACGGGACTACAAATCGACGTTGCCAGACAGCTTTACCAACTGCGCCACGCTTCACATGACAGGCCCGCGAATATTTAGCTTAAAACACCTCTTCCCGGTTAGTCAACAAAACTTATTTTGGCCCATTGTGTACCCACTAATAGGTCTCTAAAAAATTTCTTTAGTACAATTGTTCGTTACATTAAACTCTAATGTCTGCCCCAGTTTGAAATTTATAGGTTAATATTATATGGAGTTACGGGGTATGATGTGTGCGTGCGTCCTTATACAACTTTTGTCTCTTTTCCAGCCATTATTCGATCTTTAACAAAGAAAAAAAATTCTTTTTTCGTTTAGAATTCTTTATTCACGTTAAAATATTGAAAAAGAAGTTAAAAATATAACATAAAATAAAATAAATAAATAAGTAAAAATTATCCGAAATTTTTCCGTTTATTAGCCATTATTCGCTATTTCCCAACAAAAAAAAAGATATTTTTATATACAGAACACTTTATTCACGCTAAAATATCGAAAAATATATTAAAACCAAATATAAAAAAAAATTTAAAAAATTTGAAAGTCGATCCTTGCAGGGTTTCGAACCCAGGGTATCCCTTACTACAAATCTACTTCGCCGCACAGCATTACCAACTGCGCCACGCTTCACATGCCAGGCCCGCGAATATTTAGCTTAAAACACCTCCTCCTGGTTAGTCAACAAAACTTATTTCGGCCCATTGTGTTCCCACTAATAGGTCAAAAAAAAATCCCTTTACTACAATTGTTCGTTACATTAAACTCTAATTTCGGGCCGAATTTTAAATTTATAGGTTAATTTTTAGAATGCTTTATATTTTTTTCCTTTGTTTTTTTTTGCATTATATTATTTATTTATTGTGTTTTTCGATATATTAAAGAATCCTGTACAAAAATATAATTTTTTTATTCGGGAAATTTCAAATAATGCATAGAAAGTCGAAAAATCCTGGAAAAATAGTTTATTTTTATTATATTATACTTTTAAACTCCTTCTGCAGCATTTTCACGATAGTCGGATAGAAAGTTGGCCTCGATGAGCCGAACCACTCTACAAAGGAATATTTTAATAGAACAATTAGGGGGGCAGCAAACGTCCCTTAAGTCTTATGTTTAGCTCACCGGGAGAAGGTACTTGAATCTATGTAGTAGTCCGATCACCGTATAAACGTGGTTCAACGGCTAAGACAGCGTGCTAGTGACTTACGCCTAAAACGAGGGGGTGCAGGTTCGAATCCCAGCTGAGATGAATTGTTAAAATTTTATATATATATATATATATATTTTTCATTATATTATTTATTTAATGTGTTTTTCGATATATTAAAGGATCCTACATGGAAAAAATATATTTTTTTATTCGAGAAATTTCAAATAATGCTTACAAACTGGAAAAATCCCGGAAAATTAGTTTATTCATATTAGATTATTTTTTTTGCTCCTTTTACTATATTTTCTCGAAAATTTAGCCTCTGAAAAGCTTTCTTTGTTTAAAATCAAGTGTCTTTCTTGATGAAAGAACGCATAAAGGAATAAATAATAAAATAAAATAAAATGGCGGGAAAAAGCTTCAAATTTCAAGTCCGTCTTACTCCTATTAATATAAAGCTATAATTTTCAAACTCGGACGGAAAGTTGTCCTCTATGAGCCGAACCAACCTGCAAAGAAAATTTTTTATAGACCTATTAGGGGGGCTGCAAGCGTCCCTTAGGTCTTATGTTTAGCTCACCGAGAGAGGGTACTTGAAGCTATGTAGTAGCCCGATCACCGTATAAACCTTGTTCAACGGCTAAGACCACGTGCTAATGACTTGCGCCATAAGCGATAGGGTGCGGGTTCGAACCCCGGCTGATATCAATTTTTAAAATTTTATATATATATTTTTTTTTCTTCATTATATTAATTATTTAATGTGCTTTTCGATATATTAAAGGATCCTACATGTAAAAAATATTTTTCATTATTCGAGAAATTTTAAATAATGCTTACAAACTGGAAAAACCCCTTAAAATTAGTTTATTTATATTAGAATACTTTTTTTACTCCTTTTACAATATTTTCACGAAAATTTAGAATCTGAAAAGTTCTCTATGTTTAAAATCAAGTGTCTTTCTTGGTGAATTAATATATATTCAAAAAACGGAAAAATATTTTATTTTTACATTAGTAATTTCTAAAATTAGTAAAATTTTTTGCTGAAAACATTTTTGTTATTATCATTCAAAACAATCTTTTTTCCAGATATTCACAGTAGTACTACTTTTATATGCAATATATCTCTCTGCTGTAACATTATTTGGCAATCAGTTTACTATTATTTTTGTTGCCAATTAGTATTATATATGTAGTATCTAAAATACTAGCTTTATAAAATTAAAAGGATCTTTTGAGACTAAACTCAAAAAGAATTATATCTATCTGCAGATAAGCTTATCTGGTCTCTGAGAACATTAAATTTCTCTTTCACATACTTAACTTGGCTCTTCGCGTATACATTTAGTCCCGTTGAATAGCGATGAAATCTTTATTTGTAAAATGAATCCACCCGCGCAATAAAATATCTCAAAGAAACCAAATTCCCATGAAAATCAAGACTGTTGAGATATTAGTTCATCTCCATCTGGTCTTAAGATCTTCCAGACACCGGTTCTAACATCTGGGTTATATAGATCACATGACATGAACATATGTTACGTTAAAGAAGGTACACTTATCTTTTAGAAATGAAATGGTAAAGATGTGTCCCGGAGCCTCTGCTCCGTTTGTATATAATTTGTAAATAGATTTCCTTATCCTTTATTCAATAAATTCATAGAAAATGCATTATGTTGTCATCCTTATATAAAGGATATTAAAAATAAAAAAATGACTGCGAAAATTGGAATCAACAAAATAATGATTCAAGAATGAAAGCGACTGCTAAAGAGTTTACGAGAAAGAACGAGAACGAGCTCTACATCAAAGTCGACAGGATTTCTCTCAGCCCGGAACCCAATGGAATGGCAAGCGAATTTAAAGATTATTGCAAAGAATTTATGCTTTGAATGAATGAACTGGAATTAAGAGATGCAACATTAAAAGTTTGATGAACTCCCGCTATTGGCCCCTTCTCTGCTTGGGACGGAAAGTCGGAGGTTCCTTTTGCCCCCCTGAAGCGGAGATCCGAGGGTGAACTTCGTCGAAGGAGGGATGACCTTATTTCCGCCCTGTGTCTTCGCGGAGGTGATGATTTTTGTCGCCCCTGTTCTAAATGCGCCCTAGGAAAAAGATTGACTCTTGCAGGAGAAAAATATTGAAGAGTGAAGGAGGAGGAGAAATGGATTGTTTATTGTGTTAATACGGTGCGCTCGCTTTGTTGAACAGATGAAGATCGGTAAGTTTTGAAAATAATTTTGTTGAACTAAAAATAATAGTTTTATTACAATACTGAAGATAGTTATAAATAGAAATTATATTTTATTATGGAGTGTGTAGCAATTTTAAAAAGTATATAGAGTGTATTGATATTTAAAAAATGTAATACTTTGATTTTTATTTTCAATTGATTTTGAATTTCATTTCTCTTATTGCAAAAATAAGTATCTTATTTTAAGTTATTGATAATTAATGTTGTGAAAAATGGCATATTTATGGAAATTAGTTAAATCGGAACTGGTAATTTTAGCGAACGAATTAGAATTAGATGTAAATGAAAATAACACAGTTCCAGAGATAAGAAATAAAATTGTAACGCAAGATAATTATGACGAATCTATAACTAAAGAAATAGTTTATAGAATTTTAGAAGAAAAACGGGAGAAATCAGAATTACAACTTTTAAGAGAAAAGGTTTTAAGTCTAGAAAATAATGACAAAGATATATCCTATTTAGGTAAACTAGTAAAAGCTGATTTAATTGTTTTGGCAGATGAGTTAGGAATAGTAGTAAGTGATACCGAACCAGTTTCCGAAATCAGGAAAAAAATAATATCAGATGAGAATTACAATGAGGGGTTAACCAAAGAGATTGTAAGTCGTATGCTAGAAGAAAAGAAAGAAATGCAAGAATTACAAATTTTAAAGGCTAAAAATCAAGAACTTGAACTTCATAAACTAACTTTTCAAAGTAATGATAAGGAAACACGTTCAAGTGTAAATTCATCTAATGTAAACATTTCCTTAATGAGATTGTCACAACCGTTTGACCCCCATAAAGATGAGATATTTTTGTATTTAAAAAATTTCGAAACTAAGGCCAAATTGGCTAATATTCCCGAAACCGAATATGTTGTTTATTTATTGAATATGTTACCCCATGATATTGTTAATCAACTAACACGGGAACCGGGTGAATTGGCTCATGATTATTCACATATAAAAACCATATTATTAAAAAGGTATAAACTTAATCCAGAGCAATTAAAATTTAAATTCTTTTCAACTCATAAAAAATCTCAAGATTCTTGGCGCGATTTTTGCAATGAAATATCTGCTTACTTTAATGATTGGTTAGCTGAGCTTAAGATAGAATCATTTGAAGAATTGAAGGAATTAATTATTGCTAACCAAATCAAAACTAGAGTACCAAATGAAGTAAAGCAGCATTTTCTTGATACATGGAATTCTATGAATAGTTCTTTAAATTTGGCAGAAAAACTAGATGAATTTGAATCTTTAAGAATCGGTATAAATAAACAAACAGGTACGAAACCAAAACAATTTTCTCCTACTTTGCAGAGACGCGCTACAAATAATGCACCACAAGTAAAAAGAAATTTTTCAAATAATTATCAGAGTGGTCCCGGACAGTTCAGATACCAGACTGATCAACAGCATTATATGGGACGAAATTATAATTACCCATATAGGGCTGGTTTCAATCAGTATAGTAATCAGTCTAAATATAATAGTAATGAAATGAAACGATCAACTGAAAAAACTCACCACGGAACTGTTTCTGATAAATCTTCCCGAAACAAATATGACAAAAAGAGTGAAAATTATAATGATAAGTCTTCTCAAAACAAATGTAACAAAAATGTTGGAAATGGTGTTGAAAATGGTATTAATGATCAATGACAATTAAATTCTTTATATTTTTGTGATATGATTATGTCGGGAAGTGATGGCACAAAAATTGAAATTCCAGCACTTTGTGATACTGGAGGAACAATATCAATTGTTCCATCAAAATTATTAAAAAATATTAACTATAGAAAAATTGAAGAAAAAGATAAAGTGCCATTGCAACAAACACAAGGCACAATTCATGATTTTGATTTAATTGAAATAGATGTTTGTATCGGTAAATTGACAAATAAAATTAAAATGTATAGTATTAATACGAATTTGAATTATTGTTTGCTATCACTACCTGATATGTACGTATTTAATATTAAAATAGATTTTGATAAAAGAATTGTTATTCAAGGTGAAAATGAACTAAAATGCTCTAAAAATATTGTAACTCATTCAAAGTGTTGTCTCAGTGTAGTTAAGGATAGTCTTTGCTCATCACCAACGAGTAAATATTCTAAATCTAAATCACTTGAATCTGTGGATTGTAATTCACCACAGGAAATAGTAGATAAGAGACTATCCTTATTAAGAGAAAAATATAATGATATTTTTAGTGAGGATAGATATGATGTTGGACTCATAAGGTTAGAGCCTCAGAAGGTTATTCTTACTTCTGAATTGCCAATATCTCTACGTCCATATCGTTGCTCTCCTCAAGATAATATAGAGATTGAGACGCAAATTAAAAAGTTGTTAGAAAATGATATTATTAAACCTTCACATAGTCCCTATTCAGCCGCTGTAACGATGGTTACTAGAAAAGATGAGGGAAAAAGAAATAGACTTTGTATAGATTTTAGGCGATTAAATCTAATAACAAAATCAGATGCTGAACCAATTCCTCGAATTGATGATGTTCTTGATGACTTAACAAATGCAAAATATTATTCTAAAGTGGATTTATGTTCAGGTTTTTGGCATTTAAAAATTAGAGATTGTGACACTGAAAAATTTGCGATGGCCACTAATTTTGGCTTATATGAGTGGGTAAGACTCCCTTTTGGTTGGAAGAACAGCCCAAGTATATTTCAGCGAGCTATCCGCCAAATACTACAAAAACATAATATTAAATTTGCTAAAAATTTCTTTGATGATATTATAATTTATAGTAACTCTCTTGAAGAGCATTTAGATCATTTAGGAAAAATTTTCGAAATTTGTAGGTTAGAAAATATCAAATTAAAAGGTTCTAAGTGTGATTTTTGTAAAACAAGTATTAAGTTCTTAGGTTATGAAATTTCAGAAGGTAAATGTTCTCCTAATGATGCAAATATAGAAACAATTAAAAAACTTCTGCCTCCTCATAATGTCAAGTCATTACAAAGGTTTTTAGGTTCGATTAATGTTTATCATCGTTTTATTCAAAATTACGCAAAGTTAAGATTGCCGTTAAACAAATTACTTAAAAAAGATGCTAAGTTTGTTTGGTCTGAAGACTGTCAAAAATCATTCGAAGAGTTAAAAAACGCGTTAATTTCCAAACCAGTTTTATGTCTTTTCAACCCACAAAGAAAATGTCATTTGTATGTAGATGCTTCTGGTGAGGCTATAGGTGCAGTCCTTAAACAAGAGCACCCGGATGGAACACAACATCCAATATCTTTCCATTCGAGGCAATTAAGAACTTATGAGAAAAATTATTCAATTACTGAATTAGAATGTTTAGCAATAGTAGATGCTCTTGATAAATATCAACATTATCTTCATGGAACACCTTTCACCATACATACAGATCACGCAGCTCTAGTTTGGTTGAGAAATGTGAAACATTTGACAGGTAGATTATTTAGATAGTCTTTAAAGTTATCAATGTATGAATATGAGATAAAATATAAAAAAGGAAGTACTAATTATGAGGCAGATATGCTCTCTAGAAATAAAATTTCTCACCATAATTGCTATCCAACTCATTTAATTCAAAAAGAAAAATTAATTGAACATCAAAGGCTTGATAATGTAAATAATCCTAATTTTAAGAAAATTAATGATATTTTAACTGTAAGTAAAAAGGGTTTAATTAAAATTGTAGTCCCCTTTTCCTTAAGAGAAGAATTAATTTCAAAAGTACATGAAGAATATGGTCACCCAGGTGTAAAGAAAATGTTAAGCATTATTTCCCCATACTATTATTGGTCAGATATTATTAAGGACATTAGTAATTATGTTAAGCACTGTGAAACTTGTCAGTTTAATAAGATCTCACACTTGAAAAAATACGGTTTGTTACAGTCAATGCCACCCTGCAAAGAACCTTTTGAGTTAATATCACTGGATTCTGTAGGTGGTTTTAACTATTATAACTCTTCTAAAAAATATTTGAACATTGTAATTGAACATTGTACCAGATATATCTGGGCTTTTTGTAGCAAAAATATTACATCAGAAATGTACTCAAATTTGTTGAAGCCTTTATTTACATCCTATGCCCCAAAGGCTTTATTAACTGATAGGAACCCAGCCTTTACTTCTAGTCGATTTAAGAAATTTTTGAGAAATCATAATGTAAAACAGTTGCTGACAACTAGTCACCATCCACAATGTAATGGAAAATCAGAAAGGGTAGGACAATCAATAGTTACTAGATTAAAATGTAAAGTAAATAACTTTTCTAAAAAGATTCCTTGGACTAAATTTCTTGATCAAGTTGTGTCTGAATATAATAATACTCCTCATGCTGTTACAACTTTTCCACCTGCTTATTTATTGTTTGGCTCCTTGCCTTTTGATTCCCCTATTGATCAACCTTTATACCCCCCAGTCGAAAAAGCCAGAGAAATAGCTTTCGAAAAAACCAAGGAACGTCATTTGAAAAATAAACTTAGATATGATTTAAAATTTAAAAATGCAGATTTTAAAGAAGGAGATTTGGTAATAATGGAAGAATATAAATACCCCAACACTAGAAAATTAACTTCTCCTTATTCAGGCCCTTACACTATATTAAGGAAACTTTCTAATGTAAACTTTGAGATAGATAAATATAATAATCAAACTGAAATCGTTCACTCTTCCAAATTAAGATATTTTTATCCAGTTGAAGAATTTCATTTAACACCAGAAGGTGAAAATTAAGAGTACATTTTATGTAAATTTTAGTCAATTTCTGTTATGATATTTTTGTAATTTTGCTATAAGGAAAATTCGATTTTTGTAATTTATTAAAAATGATACTGAACTGTTATCAATAATATTAATAAGAAGAATTATTGAAGGAAAAATTATGAATTTTGTTATACATTAAGACTAAGTTTGAACTGTCATATATATTGATGATGATGATAAGAAATATTACCCCTTTTCTGGAAGATCCGACCCTTAATTAGTGAAAACCCGCGTAGTGCTTACCCATATCTGAGATAACAGGTTATGTGGACGAAGCTTTATCTTTTCTTTTGTCTTTGTGGAAATATTAAACCACAAATGCATATAATTGATGATGACACACTTAAGGTTGCCAGGATCTTCCATAACTGGAATTTATGTTTTGAATTGTATTTTTCTTTACCTTATATTTTGATGTTAGTATTTTATAAAGGTGTTTATACTTTATTAAGGTTATGGTGACATGTAGTCACAAAGAATGAGAAGTGGCAACGATGCCAAAAATGTTTGTGGAAATGAGTACAAAAAAATAAATATTGGATGTAGAATGAGTACTAAAATTGATTATTTTGTGAAAATGAGAAAAGTTGTTGTAAGGTATGTACTAGAAAGAATAGTGATTACTGAGATTAAGTAGTGTATTTGAGATTTATAGAAATGAAGAGGAAAGTTAGTTTTTTTTTACTTGAAATATTTTAAGGAGTTAGTTAAAGAGAATATTTTGAATAACTATTTCAAAGTGTAACAGAAGAGAGAAAATTTATGAGTATTTCAAAGCTCTGTGAGATGAATATTTAAGAGATTTTGAAAGAGATTTAGGATAATGATGAAGTTTTATAAGCATGCTAATAGGTCCTCAATCAAGTGACTTATGTCACAAGGACTTAAACGTACGTAGCAATTTTTAAGGCCTATTGTTTAGTTGCAACTACATTTTTATATTTATATTTTTAAAGTAGATGCTACTTAAGCATCTTAAGAAGTAGAATATTGAGTGTTTTTATAAATGTTTTATATAATCTATTTTAAAAATTTTTGAGAGTTAGTACGAAACCATTGCAATTGAGGTAGTTTCATATGTTTTGTTAACATTATATTTGAATATTGTTTTTATTTTTAGATTGTTTTTGTAATTCAGATCATGTGATCTGAATCATCCAGAATAATATTCATTTTAAATAGTTAAATAGAAGATGGTAAGTAAGGATTTTGATCTTTCCTCAATGAGATGTGATGTGGAGCCTGATCACCTCCGGGTCAACACCTTTGAGAGGAGGGATATTGTAGTATCTAAAATACTAGCTTTATAAAATTAAAAGGATCTTTTGAGACTAAATTCAAAAAGAATTATATCTATCTGCAGATAAGCTTATCTGGTCTCTGAGAACATTAAATTTCTCTTTCACATACTTAACTTGGCTCTTCGCGTATACATTTAGTCCCGTTGAATAGCGATGAAATCTTTATTTGTAAAATGAATCCACCCGCGCAATAAAATATCTCAAAGAAACCAAATTCCCATGAAAATCAAGACTGTTGAGATATTAGTTCATCTCCATCTGGTCTTAAGATCTTCCAGACACCGGTTCTAACATCTGGGTTATATAGATCACATGACATGAACATATGTTACGTTAAAGAAGGTACACTTATCTTTTAGAAATGAAATGGTAAAGATGTGTCCCGGAGCCTCTGCTCCGTTTGTATATAATTTGTAAATAGATTTCCTTATCCTTTATTCAATAAATTCATAGAAAATGCATTATGTTGTCATCCTTATATAAAGGATATTAAAAATAAAAAAATGACTGCGAAAATTGGAATCAACAAAATAATGATTCAAGAATGAAAGCGACTGCTAAAGAGTTTACGAGAAAGAACGAGAACGAGCACTACATATATATATAATTTCATGCTGAAAAATGAACCATCTTTGAAGTTATGTTTATTTACAACATTAAAAAAGGACAATATGATGTTTATTATATTGCCTTCACTTGTTTTTTTTTCCCTTTCGAAACTGTGGTCTATAACTTCTCTGGGAACTGAAACTTCTCTTAAGACTAGAATACAATAATTTTTAGAATGCATTTATATAGAATTGTTTAAACTACAGACGAAAACTTAGATCTAACAAGAATAAACTCAGTCATAAAAATCGGTTATAAAGTGCAGTTGCAGGGTTACAATAAAAAAAAAGTGCTCCACAAAAAATAGTAACATCTTAAAAACTACTGCATGCAGTTAGTCCAAACGTTTCAATTAAATAACATCGTAAGAATAAAAAATGCATTTTGTTCATTCTCATTTTATATTTATTATTTATTCTTCTTTATCTGAAAAAAAAAACTTAAGTTTTTTATATATAATGTTATGCAAATAATAATTGTATTTCCTTACAAGATAAGAAAGTTTCTTTCTTTTTCTTATTAATATGTGGAATGTTTTTTTTTTGGGAGGGGGTTAAGACTTAAAAATCGTATTTATTTAAGCTCTATGGCTACATAAGTACAACAAAAAAAAAAGGCCTAAGCTCATCAGATAATAAAATAAATAGAAATAAAAGAACAATATATATATATATATATATATATATATATATATATATATATATATATATATACACCATAAAGTGTTTGTGAATATTTTTTGTGATCATATTAAATTATACAATATAAAAAAAATAAAAATACATATTTACTGAATAATACATGCATTTCAGTTTCAGAGTTAAGCCCTGAGAATAATTTTAAATACTAAGTATATGATTTTACTAAGTATAAATGATCCAATGACTATCGAAACCTCACATAATGTTAAGCTTATATTTAAATATTTTCCATATTAGTTCATTTATTTTTTAGAACTTGTGTGATTGTATCTTCATTACAATGTGTTTGTTTTTAAAAACGTTTCGAGTTGTGAGTTTAGGGGTGAGTGAAGAGTCAGCCAATTGCATTCCGGAGAGCAGGCTAATCACAAATTCCCCAACGGATATTAATTAAATGATCCCCCTTTCTTTTCATTTCGTTGGAATGTCTCTGCGTTGTTTCATCTTCCTCCCCTTCCCCCACGCCTCTCTCTCTCTTTTGGCAAAAAAGATAACACACACACACTTAATATTTCTCAATGTATTTCAAATACAATTAATGCTAATGAATTTCAAGTGAAAAAAAATGACTTTTCATAAGTAGAAAAGAAAAGCTGTTTTAGAAATGTTGTAATGCTGATAAAAATTGTCTTACAGTAAATTATATACATGAAGTTCAAAATGTGGAGAAAACATGGAAAAATTACAGAACAATGAAAAAAGGGAAAGAGAAAAATAATTTTTGAAAAATAAAAAAATACGGAAAAAAAATTCCAAAGAAAGGAAAAAAATTTATAAAAATCCGGAAAAGAAATTTTTTTATTATTTAAAAAAATAATAAAAAAATCCGATAATATTCCAATGATCCAAAAAGAAATTTTTTTAGTATTATTTTTATTTTTTCATTGTTCTGTAATTTTCCATGTTTTCTCTACATTTTGAACTTTATATAAACTGCTGTTTGTAGAAAATGCAACACCATGAAAGAATCATCAGAATCAAATGAAATTTAATGCAGAAACGACTTGTACTGATACAAATAAATGATGAAATTTTCAAAACAAAAGAAACAAATTAAGCGTCCGAAATCAGTATTTGGTGCAGCCACCACGCGCTGCAATAAGTGCTGCTATACGACGTGGCATGGAGTCAAACAGATGTTGAATATCTGCTTGAGGAAGAGAATTCCATATCGCTTGTATGCGCAACCAAAGTTCGTCTTTGGAAACTGCAGGACGCGGATCACGAGTGAGACGCCGACCAACCATATCCCACACGTGCTCAATAGGCGACATATCCGGCGAATAAGTAGGCCAAGGAAGAAGTTGCATGCGTTGTGCTGAACAGAAGTCTCTAACAGTCCGCGCAACATGTGGGCGTGCATTATCCTGCTGAAAGATAGCTCCAGGGATGCCTTGAAGGAAAGGAACGACTTCGGGCTGTAGCACTTCACGGACGTATCTGTTGCTATTGAGATTACCCTCAATTCGTATCAAATTGGATCGTCCATGATACGAAATCGCACCCCAGACCATAACTCCGGGTGTTCGACCACTATGTCGTTCAATAATACACTCAGGAAGGCAGCGTTGACCGGCATAACGTCTAACACGAACACGGCCATCATGGGTCCACAAATTGAAGCGTGATTCATCTGAAAAGACAACTTGGTGCCAATCAGCTCGCCAGTCTCTGTGCTCAAGAGCCCACTGCCGACGCAGCCGTCGATGATCCGCCGTGAGGGGAATCCTGTATAATGGCACCCTTGCACGCAATCCACGGCGCAGCAGACAACGACGAATTGACGAAGCCGACAATTGTACACCTGTAGCAGTAGACCAATGTGCTGCCAGCTGCCTGGAGGAAGCTGTGTGATCATTCACCGCCATGCGGAGCAGGTGTCGATCATCGCGCTCTGACGTCACCTTCTGTCGTCCAGTGCCTGTTTTTCGAGTTGTTCGGTGCTCGTCGGTCCACTGCTTCCAAACTCGCATCTCTGTGGAACTGTTCCGCTGCATACGAGCTGCTATTGCGTGATAGGAAAATCCTCCTTCTCGAAGGCCGATTATCCTCCCTCGTTCAAACTCCGTAAGTTGCTTGAATTTCTTATTCTTCCGTCGTGGAGGCATACTCAGGTCTCACTAAACGTTTGCCACTAACAAATAATCATAGACTATTTTCAACGTCCCGCTACAGCACTTTATTTATACGCTTTCAGCATCAATTCAGAGGGCGCTGCGCGCGCCACGCACGCGCGATGGCTCTGAAACTTTATTAATTTGCATAATATCCTATAATTGACATTTGCTGCGAATTTCATTTGATTCTGATGATTCCTTCATGGTGTTGCATTTTCTACAAACAGCAGTTTACATATATATAGAGAGAGAAATAAATTATTACCGAGCATGAAACAGATGCGAATATAAGAATATTGAAGCAGGAAAAGTCCGAAAAGCATAAATAGGAAATAGCCTCTAAAACTTCATAAAAGATAATACCCACAAAAGGACAAACATAGAAATTGAAATGGACGCACAGACAGACATGGTAACATCATCAGGGGGCATTACCATATAGTCAGTGCGGGAGCAGTTTCTTCGGTTGGAAGTAAAATACCACAAGCAACCATACCACCCGACTGCCCCAAGAAAGATGAAGAAAAAAAAACATGTCAGATGAAGATTATTAACTGAGACCTCGACTGTAGAAGTACATAATTTTTACAGAAGGGAAGCAAGATTTTTCAGAAGCAGAGTTAAAGGTTGCAAGATCGAGAGTTCGTATGCCAAAAACGCGAACAAAAAATCTACGAATGAAATATTTAAGGTTATAGATGAGATAAAAAAAAAAACAACAGTGGGCGGAGTTCCTCCGCGCGGAAGAAAAAGTTCGTAACCTGCAACGTTAATTGTAGAAGAATCAGCAGTCGTAGAAGGATCACTAGTTCTATTCAACGACTCTTTTTCCTGCTCTGCTCGCTTCCGTGCTCTGTAATCACGGTAATATTGTGCATTTTTCCCTCGTGGATCTCTTGAACCAGTGGAAGTGCTTGTGGTTGCCTCATCGTCTCACCATGGAAAATGTATTTGCATTAATAATGTATGTGAATGCGTCATAATGTAATTTCAAAAGAGAAAACCTAACAATCAATTGATATTCACAAGAGACCTACCTTGACATAACCTCAAATCCGTCGCATTGTCCGTGGGATTGTTTTCACTCACTTTTTACAATTGTTATCCACTAAGCTTGAAAATAAAAAATACTACCCTATTAAATTATATGTGTATCAAATCAAACTAAAAAAATATTTATAGAAAAACAATACTTTTATGCTAGTGAGAACCAGAACAATATGGAAATGAATGAGGGAAAACTGGATCCTACCACGTGATTTCCCAGCCAATAATAAAAATGTAGCGTTAAACGTTTAACGCAACCTTGTTGGAAGTCGCATAAGAAGTATAACTTCAAAAACTGTTCCATAAAAACTAAATTAATTGGAAATACAGACAGGCTCCCAATTATGTTTCAAGGTGATCCAAGCGAAACTTCAATGAAATTGTGGCCGTGCGATAGCTTAAAACTATGCATTAATTTGTGTCGGAAGGCAGCCATTTACTAAATCAGATCTGTTTGTCCAATTATTCAAGAGAAGTTTGCATAGAAATTTACAATTATTTAAAATGAGCGTATCATTGTTACAAATAAACATAATAAATGCGATAATTTGAGATAAAATAACGTTTCTGTAGATTCTAATAGAATTTTCGTAAATTAACTTGTTGATAGGAAATGAAAAGTAACTTCTTTTACATCAATTTGAGCATTAGACGAGTTAAATGCAATGATTAAACCAATATAAACTGAAGATGCATAATAATGATAAGTTTTGACCAGAATTAATTCCCCTGGATAAATTTTTAATTTTATAACCGTCGTTGAACAGCCGACCCAATTTTTGGGTTTACGACTACTAATGTTCAACTCCGTAACAATGCCTTGTAACTTTGAACCGAATCCAGAAGACAAGGGAGAGATTTGCCTTCGTTTAGGACTTTCTGATGGAACTCACCATCAGAAAGTCCTAAACGAACCTAAACGTGGCATGGAGAGGAAAACCACCAAAACCTCCCACGGTTAGCCAAACGGCAAGGGGACTCCAACCCATGATTCGTCTACTATTGAGAATATTTTACGTCAGTACTGTGCAAGCCGGATGCGGAATTCGTATCGGCAAGCCATCGCTGGGATTCGAAACTGGTTTACCTCATTGGATCTATCTCCTGAGCCATCACGGCTCCCTTTGGATGAATTGAGTTTGCAGTATTAATAAAATTTATACAATTAAATAGAATAATACCATCAATAAATCTGAAGCAGTTCCCAATAGAAAACGCAACAATCCTTACAAAGTAGTGTAAAAAGAAAGCTAGCTAGAATACTTGAGAAATTGGTACCTTGTGTGCGGCAGAAAAGTATTTTCACGGTTAAATGTAAGAAAAGCATTTTTGCAACAGACCGTTGTAAGCCAGGGTCATGAATGTTAAGGCTCCACAATTTCGTGACCAACGGCAGGATTGTGGTCAGCACTGCGCACAGAACGCATTTACTTCCCCGATAGGCTGATATCCATCTATCTGGAGCTTCATTAAAGGTAAAGTTATTAAAAATACGGAAATTAACAATGTTTTGCCAGTATTCAAATTCGATAACAAGAATATTACTCAAGTCATAAAATATGAGAAAAGTAACTTTATTATAGTATTTATTGTATAAAAAAATACAAATCGCTTTGACGTTAAAACATAAGAGAAGTAGACTACTACTAAACATCAGCATCATAGTAAATTAAACTCGTTGAAATCTGGAACGAACCCAGTTACTTACCGCTGCGTACGTCTTTCTATCACACTCATCTATTCCTCTCTCATGTTTTTATATTATGATATAAAAATGTTGCCGCTATAGGAAATATAACTTTCAAAGAACAGTTGATTTAACAATTTGCATTCTTACTTTCATAATAAGCTTTTTTTTTATAAAACTAACTCGACTTGTTCGACTAACCTTTACAATGAAAATAATGAATACAAAGTATTCATAGCTGAATTGACAATTCGCGTTTATCATCTCTCTTGGGTTAGGAACATTTAACGTGTTTTATTAGAGTAGTCAACAATTGTTATAAAACATTAACATCAACTAAATTTAGCATCAAATTAAACAAGAAATTAAACATCAAATTTGACGACTCAGCTCGAAAGGAAACTGAGCTAAATGCTAATGCCTAAAATTTATCCCAACAGAATCAGAAATTTAATCTATGTCCATGGAATTAAAAATTTTGAGATCATTTGATGAATCATTTTTAATGTTGATGTATCAACATTAAGTTACAAACTTGTTTTGG
Source organism: Parasteatoda tepidariorum (assembly GCF_982258835.1). Taxonomy (NCBI): domain Eukaryota; kingdom Metazoa; phylum Arthropoda; class Arachnida; order Araneae; family Theridiidae; genus Parasteatoda; species Parasteatoda tepidariorum. Next base: position 127,570,231 of record NC_141755.1, read on the forward strand.
TGGGTGTGCTTACGTGTGTTGAGCTATGCCGGCGGTAGCATAGTAACTGGTAGGACCTTTCAAGCTTGACTGGGCACCCATCTAAGAGTAACACTCTGGTCCTCAGGATTGGACGAGACGACATTTACCCGTAAAACAAACATTAGTATGAAATCTAATCACACATTTAAAAAATGGACGGGCAATAAGAGTGACATTTTGGAGGAGATTCTCCTATCAACAGATAAAGATGAGTACGTCGAGTGAGACGTTTTACATCTGTATTTCGCAGACGCAATTCATACTCCAACTGATGATGGGTAAAGAGAAAGTTTTTATGAAACACTCGAATGTGAATTTAATAAGCTACCTAAATATGTTGTATACCTAGTGATTGGATGCGAAGATCATCTGCATGAAAGAAATATATTGACCGACTGTTGGAAAGTACATGATATGTGTAGTGAAAATGGGATTTTGCATTGAGCGTTCGTCTTCCAATGAGGTGAACCGGCTTGCATCGACCACAGTTCTCATATAAAATACAATCTTTAGTGGTTAGAGTCCCGTTGTAATCATGGGAGGTTTCCTCTCTGTATAACGTAAATGCGGGTTAGTTTCATCAAAAAGTCCTCCAAGAAGGCGAAATATCTCCTGTGGTGTGCCTCGGCAAACACCCAGTCCCCAAGTATGTACCTCGACAACCCTCCTGACCACTCCAAAAAACGAACTGAAGTGAGGTAAATCCAGCCAGCATAACCGGTTGTAAAACCCCTCATACTCACGCACTTCCAAACTGACTCGCGTGGAGAGAGGACGCGTTCCTCAACCCTTCATTAAAATTATCTAATTCTTTACAATGTAAGTTTTCATTATATGTTTTTGTTATAAATTAAATTTTTCCTTAACTTAAACTTTTTTTATTCTTATTTATTTTTGTAATTAATTTTTAATTACGCAATTTAAATATAGCATGTTATTAACTTTAAAGCACACACGTGCTATAATTGGTAGACCCGGACTTTAAGTTGATTCTTTATTTAATCGGAACTTTCCTTGCAATATAATGAATTTAAATCTATTAGCAATATGTTTATTTTAATTTTATTCATATTCTTTTTTTATGTTCAAAATGTTGTATGTTATACCCACGTGTTTGTGTCTGATTCTGTGGTAGTACTGTGCGCGTTTTTTTTTTTTTTTTTATCTCGTGGATTAGTGTGTATATAGCGTAAGGAATGCTTTAAAATTAATTTATAAATATTTTACCTTTATTCTATTTATTGTTTTGAATTTTTTTTTCTGTCCAAAAATGCCGGAAAACGAACAGCCAGGAGACGTGGTGAATGAAGGAGCTTTAGTTAACATTCAACCTTCTCAAATTTCTCGCGTAGCAATTAAACCACCTCCGTTCTGGAAAAACAATCCAGTGTTATGGTTTGCACAGTTAGAATCGCAATTTTCTATTTCTCAAATTTCTACCGACGCTACCAAATTTCATCACGTTGTAGCGGCCATTGAATCTGATATACTTAACTCTGTTCAGGATTTAGTTTTAAACCCTCCTGCTGCAGACAAATATTCAGCTTTAAAAAATCGCTTAATTAGTATTTTTTCAGAGAGTGAAGCTTCTAAAATTAGAACACTTTTGCAAGGACTAGAGTTAGGTGATCAACGTCCTTCTTATTTGTTAGCTCGAATGCGAGAACTAGCAGGATCTCATCTTAGCGAAAACATTCTTAAATCACTGTGGTTAGCCAGATTGCCTCAAAATATACAAGCTGTAGCAGTCAGGCACAAGCCTAAGCAGCTAGGCACAAGCCTCACCTTGTCTGGTGAATGAGGAGTCCTGTAGCAGTCAGGCACAAGCCTAAGCAGCTAGGCACAAGCCTCACCTTGTCTGGTGAATGAGGTAAAAGCGTCAGCTTTTTATCTGTTCACCAGCATGATCAACTGGTCGGGTTGATGAGAGGATGGTACGCTGTGTTCCATGCTGTTTGTCGTTGAATGGTGTAGCATTTTTAATTTAACCTTAATCTGAATAAATAATGTTGTAAATATATAATTATATCATTTATTGCTTATTTTTACTCAATGTGAAATTATGTCATTATCTTAAATATACTCACAAGTTCCTCCACACCTTACAAAGGTGAAGCGGACACAAGCTATTCTTGCTGCGTCAAACGAAAATTTAACTCAGTTAGCTGCAATGGCTGATAAGATTATTGAACTCGCTAGCCCTATCCAAATAAATTCTGCTGAATCAGTTGTAACTAGCGCTAATCCTACACTTTATGATCAAATTTCTGAACTTACTAAACAAATTAATGAACTAAAAACTAGTTTTCAGGAAGCTCAGCAAAACAGACAAGGACGTGAGCGAACTAATACCTATCGGGGTAATCATAGTAGGTCTCGTTCTAGACAAAATTATTACCGTGAACCGCAGAATAACATGTGTTTTTATCACACTAACTTTGGAGATAGAGCTAGAAAATGCAAACCCCCATGTACTTTTCAAAATTCGGGAAACCAACAGGGCAGCCACTCCAGGCCATGAGTGGCGAACGCCATATTGATCGTATTTATTTGGCCGATCCCTCTACGAAATTAAAATTTTTGATAGACACAGGCGCAGATGTTTCAGTCATTCCGAAATTTTGTTCAAAAGCTAATTATCCAGAAACTTTGGTCCTATATGCTGCAAATGGTTCTAAAATCCAAACATATGGTACTCAATTAATAAATCTTAGTTTAAATTTACGCAGGAAATTTTCTTGGAACTTTATTATAGCCGATGTAACTCAGGCAATCATTGAAGTTGATTTTTTAAATCATTTTAATTTATTGGTCGATGTTCGTAACAACTGTTTAATTGATAAATTAACTAATTTAAAGTCAACTGGTTTCACCTCAAATAAATCAACTCAAATTATAGAAATTACTCCAGTTCTAAATGACTCACCTTTTCAGCAAATTTTAAATGAATTTCCATCGTTAACAAATCCTTCAATAGTAAATAAACTAAATTCCGAATCGCTGGTTTATCACCATATTGAGACTCTCGGACAACCCGTTAATGCGAAATCCAGAAGACTCTCACCCGATATTCTTGAGGCAGCAAAGAAAGAATTTGATTATTTGTTAGAACAGGGAATTATTCGCCCATCAAAAAGCCCCTGGGCTAGTCCGCTTCACATGGTAAAGAAAGCAAATGGCGATTGGAGACCATGTGGGGATTATCGTCGTGTTAATGCAATAACCGTCCCCGACAGATATCCCGTTCCACATATCAAAGATTGTACGCAACAATTCGAGGGCATGACAATATTTTCAACTCTAGATTTAACCCGAGCGTACCACCAAATTCCTGTTTTTCCTGGGGATATTCCAAAAACAGCGGTTACAACGCCGTTTGGCCTCTTTGAATATGTATATATGCCCTTTGGCTTGAGAAACGCTGGTCAAACTTTTCAAAGGTATATACATCAAGTTTTGTCAGGGTTTAATTTTTGTATCCCATATTTTGACGATTTGTGTATTGCATCCAAAAATGCAGATGAACACAGAGAACATTTAAGACAAATTTTCACTAGGCTTGAAGAACACGGGTTAAAACTTAACCCTTCAAAATGTGTTCTCGGTAAACCGCATGTTTCATTTTTAGGGTGCTTAATTACACCATCAGGTGTTAAGCCTTTACCCGAAAAGGTTAAAACGATCACTGACTATCCCCAACCAAACAATATTGCAGAGCTTCGCAGATTTTTAGCAATGATTAATTTTTACCGGCGATTTTTACCAAATGCAGCTCAAACCCAAGCCCCATTACACGATTTTTTGAAAAACTCCAAGAAAAATGATAAAACTTTGATCCCTTGGAACGATGTCGCAGTGGAAGCATTTAATAATTGTAAACTTAACTTAGCCAATTGTGCTACTTTGTCATATTTTTCCCCTAATCATAATTTATCAATAATGGTGGATGCGTCTGATTCAGCCATAGGCTCTGTGTTACAATCCCACACACCATCTGGCATCCTCCCTATAGCATTCCATTCCCGTAAATTAACGACAACAGAAAAAAACTACAGCACTTATGATAGGGAGTTATTAGCCATTTACTGTACAATAAAGCATTTCAGATATATTTTAGAAGCCCGACAGTTTATCATATTTACTGATCATCGCCCTTTAATCTTCGCCTTCAATAAAAAATCCGAATCTTGTTCTCCACGCCAACTTCGGCAGTTAGACTTTATAGCACAGTTCAGCACTGATATCAGACACATTTCCGGTTCGGATAACACTGTTGCAGATGCTCTTTCTAGAATAAACGCAATTAACCTTTCTACAACTGACTTAAAAAACTTAGTCGATTGTCAAAAGACTGATGAGGAACTAAAAATTTTAATCTCTTCTAATAACTTATCAATAGACTTAAAACCTTTAAAAATGGGAAATAATCTCGAAATCTTCTGCGATGTCAGTAAGGAAAAAGTTCGTCCTTATATACCCAAGAAACTTCGCCATGAAGTATTCTGCTCATTGCACAACTTGTCGCACCCTGGTATACGCGCCACCAAGCGTCTAGTGCAAGATCGATTCATATGGCCGTCCATGTTGAAAGACGTAACAGAATGGACTCGTTCCTGCCTATCTTGCCAACGAAATAAGGTACAAAGACACACTGTAAGTCCATTACAGCCCTTCAACCTACCTTCTGAGAGATTCCAGCACGTGCATATTGACTTAGTTGGATCCCTTCCTCCCTCTGATGGTTTTAACTATTTGCTGACTTGTGTTGATCGCTACACTAGGTGGCCGGAGGCCATCCCTCTCAGTGACGTCTCAGCGGAAACAGTATCCAAGGCCTTCGTCGCTCATTGGGTATCTCGCTTTGGAGTGCTTGCTATCTTGACTACAGACCAAGGCCGACAATTTCAATCCCACCTCTTCTCCTGCCTGAAGTCTATGTTTGGAATACAGCGAATCCGCACAACCCCCTACCATCCTTCTTCAAACGGTATGGTTGAACGGTTCCACCGTTCTCTGAAACAAGCTCTTCGGTGCCACAACACCAAATGGACTGAATCTTTACCAGTAGTTTTACTAGGATTACGAACTTGCTTCAAGGAGGATCTCAATGCATCTTGTGTTGAGATGGACAAACTGTCGTCTTACCTGGAGAGTTCTTTGAACCCCCTTCCGATGCTCCAAGTGATCCTACAACTAATCTTTCGAAACTTAGAGAAACCTTCAGAACTCTAAAACCTACACCTGCGTCCTGCCATTCAAAATCGTCATGCTTCGTACATCCAGCTTTAGAAACGTGCTCCCATGTGTTCGTAAGAATCGATACCTTGAAACCTGCGCTGTCATCACCTTATGATGGACCTTTTGAAGTTCTCCATAGAACTGAAAAACATTTCACGATTCAGAAAAATGGGAAGGAAGCCACCATAAGCATTGACCGGCTAAAACCAGCCTTTCTTTTAAACATAGACTCAACAGACCCCGTACTAGAAGAAAGAGTTCCAACGCCAGCAGTTTCAATTCCACAAGTTCAATGTGAGCAAGGTGACTCTTTACCGGTTACGACTCGTTCTGGAAGAAAAGTCCAGTTTAACCCTCGATACTTGTAATCACTCTATAGACTTTCATAGACTGTTTCGTACCTTTGGTACTAAGGGGGGAGTACTGTGGTGTGCCTCGGCAAACACCCAGTCCCCAAGTATGTACCTCGACAACCCTCCTGACCACTCCAAAAAACGAACTGAAGTGAGGTAAATCCAGCCAGCATAACCGGTTGTAAAACCCCTCATACTCACGCACTTCCAAACTGACTCGCGTGGAGAGAGGACGCGTTCCTCAACCCTTCATTAAAATTATCTAATTCTTTACAATGTAAGTTTTCATTATATGTTTTTGTTATAAATTAAATTTTTCCTTAACTTAAACTTTTTTTATTCTTATTTATTTTTGTAATTAATTTTTAATTACGCGATTTAAATATAGCATGTTATTAACTTTAAAGCACACACGTGCTATATCTCCCAATACTTGATCCAGGAGTTCCCTTGTCTTCTGGATTGGATTCAAAATGATAAGGCTGCGGGAGTCGTAAACCCAAAAATCGGGTCGACTGTTCAACGACGGTTATAAAAGTAGATTTTGCAACGTATGACAACCTAATCATAAGTAGCACATATTTCCAACATAAATGCATTTACAAAGAGACTTGGGGTTTCTCTAAATGGAATGACGAAAAACCAAATCGATCCTATATGAATAGACCCTCCGAAGTGAGGAGTTAGTGAGGTATGAGAAAATGTTGTCGTGGGGACTATTACCAATTAATAAAATCAATGATGGATTAAAGCAACCGAATTGGCGTTGGAATGTACCAAGACGAATCAAAAGAACAAATTAGTGTATAATACTTTAAACTTAATGAAAATGATATATAACCAGTAGAAAAAGGGATACATTCAAAAATATCATATTAAATTCTGCTGATGAAGTTTTGGGAAAAGAGGAGAAAAAGAAGAGAAATAAATGGTTTGAGGCAGGCAAAACTCCAACGAAAAAAGGAGGCAAGGAAGAAGATGCATTAGCATAGAACAAGAGTGTGAAAACTTCTAAAAAGAGAAAGGTCACATTATAAAATACGCTAAAAAAAAAGATCTTTTGAACAAAACAGAAGATTGAGAACTTATTCTGAGATATCAGTCGAATGGTATTCAAAGATTTAAGGTTTTAAAAGGTAATTCGGCTAAGCACCCTTTCCTGCCTAGGCAAAGATGACACACTTATTAGTGGACCAAAAAAAGAAACAAGCTAAACACATGGGCTGAATATTGCGACGCATCGTTAAACAAAGAAACTAGCGGTGATACAAAAATAGAATCTGAAATAAAGCAGCAGTTTTCATATAACAACCTCTTTGAACCTTTCAACAATCATAGAACTAGAACATTTCCTTCGAAACTTTTAAAAGAAAAAAAAGGTAATTAAACATTACTAGCTTGTTTTTAATAATGACCGATTTTTACTTTATTTTTCCATTTACTTCTTTCAAACGTTTTAAGCATAAAACGTAACGCTGGTCGCGAGTATCCATTTTTGCTAAACATCTTTAGAATCTCCAAAGTCTAAACAAAAAGTGACTACCTCTGGTTTTTCAATCCCAAAATAGTTTTGAAGCATTTGTTTCTCCTTAAAATTAAAATAAAATAAAAATTCGGTCGCTCTATTTGAAGGAAGAGTACAATTCGGATGCTCTAATGGGCGTTTAAAAAAATCCTCTGCGTTTATGGAATAGAAAACGGGACTTTGTCGTACGTAACAAAAAGCGTAGACAGTTATGGGAAATAAGTGAGATTTTCGTATCTCCTTTCAGAATATAATAATTGAAATACAACCGTCTCCTGATGCAAATGCATACAAACAGAGAAGGTTTTAATGCAGAATGAATACTTCATTACCAACGACATTTGCTTTGGGTGAAAGCTCTTTGTTTGCACACTCACTATTCCGACTCCATTCATAAACATCGATGGATTAGATGCTGCCTTTCCTCAATTCAATACAAGACTGCTTCAAGGATTCCAACAATTGAAAAATATTTTTTAATTGAATGATTAAAAGCTTTTTTTTTAAACATATTTACAGGGAGAGAGAATTTAAACTTTCATAGAGCTTGTATATTAAGAGTGAAAGAAGGAGAATGAGTCAGGACTACTACCCTGTGGTCGGAAGTAGTGAAATTACTGTAGTTGTAGGGGGAAACAATAAAAAAAAAACAGTTTGTAGCGATTCTTGGAAACTACCTGTGACGTTAGTTTAAAAAAGGCACGCTGATCTAACTCAACTAACTTTTCGAATTCAATATTTAAATTCAGTATTTATATTATTTATACCAGTATTATTGTTTATGTGAATCCCAGAACAATACATAGCCAAAAGAAAAATAGACCCTATTAAAAATTTACGTAAATTTATATTACTATTCTCAACCACCTTTGCTTCCAAGAAAAGAACGGACGCTCTGAACATTTATTATAAACGCATATTTCAACGTTTTTTCGTCCGAATAGTCGAAAAAATTTTTTTCATAATTTTAGACTACGCAATTTTAACATCGAATAATTAAAAAAAAATCAATCGAATAGTTCTTAAGAAATACATTTTTTGAAAAAAAAAAAAAAAAAAACGGCTTTTTTTATTAAGTAACTTAAGAACTATTCGATCCATTTTATTCGACTTAAATCTTTTAAAATAAAACAGTCAAAAATGATTTTAAAAAAAACTAACCCACAAATCAAATGTTCTTCTCATATTCAATAAAACTAAATATAATTAGTTTATTTAATTTCATAACCGTCGTCGAATAGTCTACCCAATTTTGGGTTAACGACTACCATGGCCATGAAATTTTGAACCTAATCCAGAAGACAAGGGAACACCTGGATCAAGTATTGGGAGAAATTTTCTCTCGGGGGAGGACTTTTTGATGGAACCTACAGAACAATAGCAGCCGTAGAATAAGACTGCTATTCAAAAGCGAACGCTCTATTCTACGGTTAGCCGGCGCTTATGGTTTTGAAAACTTAAATGCAATTATTTGGGCTGAAAATGTCTCGCAAAGCATATTGCATACATCGTTAGAAGCAGAATAGGTAGTTTTCAAGGACAGGAAAACAAAATTCACTGTCCATGCCAATTTACTCTCGACTAGACTTGCCTGGGAGATGTATTAGATGAGACAATAGCGCTTCGAGGACACCCTTTGGCGTCGGATCTTTCGAGCAACCGCTTTAGCCTGTTTAATAGCTTTAAGATTTGATGTTGAAGGGGATCAACGGAATATGTTTCACAACCTAAGCGGTGGAACACTCAGAATTCAAACAAGACTTACGAAGAAAACATGTCGATGTCTTTGGAATGCTATCTTCCGCAGCTCCAGTGAATAAGAGCCAGTTTGCGAGATGATATATGAACACCGATGGTTTTGGGCGTGTAGAAACCTTAACGGAATATGAAACTATAAGTGGGAAGTGATCACTGTTATGAACACTATCGCTAAAAGAAAAGTTTATGAACGGCTTGAGCTAAATCAATAGAATGAAAGGTTTGTGTCGGAGTATGAAAATTGATTAACCAAACAGAGATTATGGTCATGGATGAGTTGTTCAATCTTATGATCCCGATCATTGGAAGCGGAACTGCCCCACAGTTCACTGTAACCTATAAAATTTCCAAGCCAAATAGAAGGTGAAGGTAACTGGACAATCAATGAATTCAATCTGCTTGGGAAACGTAAGCTTGTAGAGGTAAATAAATAGGACAGGAAGAAGAATATTTATGTTAATTTGAAAAACGCAGATCTGTAATGAGGATGACAATGGGAGTTGTTTAGATGGAAATGCACTCGAAGTTCATATTGCAACACTGCCATGAAGACGACTTCAATGATCTAAAGCATATGGACATTATGAACTTGTTCAAGATGATTGCCTGCAAGATTGATGGATCAAAATCCATCTTTTGCAAAGCAGAAGAAACGGATTGATTGACAATTTATTTTGCAAATCGTTTTCTTCTTAAAGTAGCCAGGTCTTCAAATTTCGGGACGGCTTTTCTTTGTGGGGAGCTGTTTCGAAAAAGGTAGAGCCATTTCGGAATAATCTGTTTTATATGTTTTGTTAGGTGGAGGTGATGTGGTCCTATTGGACGTTGAAGCTAGGTTTTTGAGTATGTGGTTTTATCTTACTTTATAACCGCCGATCCAAGTCTGGATTTACTACAACTAATGTTTAACTTCGTCGCCTTGTAATTTTGTACCCAATCCAGAAGACAGGGAAACTCCTGGATCAAGTATTGGGAGAAATTTGCATTAGTCGAGGATTTTTGATGGAACTAACCCACACTTGTATTACATGGAGAGGAAATCCACGAAAATCTCCCACGGTGAGCCGAACCACAAGGGGACTCTAACCCACGAACCGAGTACTACTGAGGATATTTTACGTCAGCACTGTGGTAGGTGAGAGCCCGGTTCACCTCATTGGAAAGCGAACACTCTATCCCCCGATCCACCACGGCTCGATTTAATCTGATGGTTGAAAGTAAATGTCTGTGCTGCAGAATCAGTTTGTGTATTGACAGAGCAATACTATATCTAGGATTATATCTTAATGGCTCGAAGGGGTGATCTCGAATATGGTAATTAGTGCAGAGCTTAAGACCGTGCTATTTTCAGCCACCACCTACCACGCAGTCCAACTTAGGGGATGCACGTAGAAGATAGACGCTAACCCCAACCCGTTACTTGAACATCGATGCTGACCAATAGCTATTAGCCGCGACGCAAGTCACCACTGAAGCAGCCTTCACCTGTAAGAGGTGCACAGTAATGTTCCCGGGCTTGACACTAGTCAACAGATGGCGTTCGTGACAAGCCGATTGGTGCATACAGGCCGATATGCACCTACCGTTTACCTGAAGTACGGGCTAAAGCATGGTGTTGGGGTACCAGGTTTCTTCTTTGCAGGGCCAAGGGTCACGGCGAACACGTAGGTGGTCGTTTCCCATCAGGGAAGTAATTGAACACAGACGAAAATCCCTCATTAGCAAATTTAGCGACCACGACAAGGGGTAAGAAAAAAACGAAGGGACAGATCACTAGTGTATCCCGGGAGTGTGACTGCCAGTGTTTACTTAAAGAATTTAACCCCCCCCCCACCCCACTCGAGGAAAAAAGTGATGAGGTCTCTAAGTATTCTATACCCCCATGTTCTATCATAGGCCTTCTCTATGTGAATAAACTTGAAACTAAGTGCTGATTTTTACGGAAAGCCTGACGAACGTTAATTTCAAGTTTTAACAGATATCACCGTGATTTATCCTTTGCGGAAATCACTTCTGTACTTTTAAAGACAGTTTTGTTTCAAGTGCGAATATGCCCTCAACATGTAAAATTGTTTCAGAATTTTACAGATACAGCTAGTTAACGAGATAGGCCGTAGCTAGTGGAGTCTTCGGGATTTTTTTCCTGGTTTAACAATAGGTATTATATGTTTTTAACCAGTTTTCTGTGAAAGTTCGTTCTGCATATATACGTTTATATAATTACAGAATAGCCTTTTAGGTTGTATTCGTTAGGTTAGGTTAGGCACCAAATCAGGACCAGGTGTTGTAGGATGGGTATTTTTTAAACCTTATAGAAATTCCTCTAGAGTAAAGGGTTTATTATAGTCATCGTTCGTGTTTCTTGGCATTAGTTTGTCTTTTTCACATTTTCTTTTTATAATAGCAAATGGTTCTTGGTAATTACAGCAATAGAAACTTCAGCAAAAGCATTAGCAATATGTTATATTTGTAAATTATTGCATTTGAGAATAGGTATGTTATGGGCAAAGTATTTACCAGATATTGTTTTGTTCCAGATAATATTTGATGATGAATTATGCTTTACGAAGGATACGAAATTGTGCCAAGATATTTTCAGAATGTTGCGTCGAATTCTACGAGTCATTGAGCTGGACTTTATAAAAGCAACGTATCGTTTTTTTTTGGCCTTCTTGTTTCCACCATGGTTTGAGATATTTTGACAATTTTTAACTATGTTTCACTACTTGAAGCATCATGCCTAAGTGGTCAATAACTATATTTTAATCACTATGTATGCAGGATGTGAATCTAATTCGCGATAGCATAGATACTTGATAGCATCACCAATATGCACACTGAGATACATTGCATACAGCTAAATTGAGGGCATAAATGATCGCGAAAATGGGTGCTTTCTCCTGTATTAAGAATACTTAGGAGACGGTCATCAATTAATTTTTCAATTGGAAAAACCTCTAGTATTGGAGGCAGGGCTTCCCCAAATAGGGCAATGGCCATTGAAATCTCCTATTACAAAAGGTTGCGGAAGTTGACCAATCAGATCATTTCAAGCAATTTTTGTTTCCATTTCAAACACTGACGAGAATTAGCAGAATGTGTTTCGTTACAGTTTATACATTTCTCAGGGAGAGTACAAGTTCTAATTGTATTAGGTTGATTATAACGCGAACATGTTTCTTTTCCTCTGTAGTTGTTGGCTGAGAGACTGAATTTCTGACACTTGAAGCGTATAGCTAACCCATGATCGGCTACCACCGAGGATATTTTGCGTCAGCACTGTGGTCGATGCGGAATTCGCATTGATCAGCCATCGCTGGGATTCCAACCCGGTTCACCTCATTGGAAATCGACTAAACCTCCACGGCTCATTTAGAGTACTGTGCAGAGTTATAATACTAGGAATATTATCTATTATTTCAATAGGGAAATAGCTTGTTTATTAGAAATAGTTTCGCTAGACGACAACCGTGGTACATGCCGGAAATTTTCTTTTCAAGTGATGCAATTATTACAAATCTAGAATTTACAGCATTATATTTAAGACATAAATTTTATGTGAAAATATGTCGTGACAGGGTGAAAACCCTTTTGTAACAATGGCAATGCTCGCCTGAACACTCTCAAGCCCACCACATACATATGGAAACAAGAAGAGGGCATTTTAGGGAGGGTAGCTTCGATGATAGCTTGTATGGGAAGTATACCAGATTGGCAGACTCAGCCATCAGTAGGAGACTTATTTAATCTGATTCAATAATTTTTTTAAGATTCGCATGGATATTTCTTTCTTACTTGAAATGATTCTCTTTACTCAATCGGTTGTTATTTTTTAAATACAAAGGGGAAAAAAGTGAACTAATTCTGACATTAAGGGTAGTACATGTTTTTTTTTTTAATTTTACAATATTTATTATGAATGTTCATTGATTGTTAGATGGTTTAATTTCTAAACTTGCGCATTTTTAAAGCAGTTAATTTCTTTTATTATTTGAGTTTTCTGGAAAAAGTGAAGTGCTTAAACTTATTAACTCTGATTTTAAAAGGAGATAAAACTTTTGTTGAAAATGGAAATAGTTCACGCTATGTGTGCCGAAAAAATATAGTTCACGTTACCTGTGCCGAAAAAATATTAAATTTCATTTTTTTTTATTTATTTTTTAAACTGAAAGCAAGTTATCGCAAATAGGATGAAATCTAAAACTATCAATGATTTTTATCAGCACCCATCAAACCATCTGAAATTATCTAAGTTTTTTTGTTCCTTAAATTACGTTTTCTTACTTGTATTTTAATAAAACATTGCGCTTGCTTTGAACAATTTTATACAATTTCCATACATATCTTATTTATCAATCATTACATAGAAATAAAAATTTTAATTTGTCATTGAGTTAAAATTTTAATAGCTGTTACACTCAAAATTTAATATCCAAATTTTTACATTTTTTGAAAAGTATATATTACACAAAACAATAGCCCAAAACGTTTTTAATTTAATTTATTTTACAAGGTGTTAACAATTAAATTTTAAAGCACTTTTTAATTAAGAAATAAATATCTAAGGATAAAATAAATGGATTTTAAAAAATTGTATCTCATTTTACGCGGAAGATCATTACCTTGATACAGAGCTAATCCCGAGCAACTTGTTCGATCAGAGTGAGAGAGGGGGATCTATCGCTCATCTACACGGCCCAAAGAGCACGCGACCAACAGACACCGCGAAATAAGCCCGCCACACTTGTGTAAGAATGCAAACTGGTAACTCCATGATGAAACGCGGCACACTGCAAATATGCTGTTCAGCAATAGCTAACGTTGTTAGTCTGTTCGATTCAGAGAAAAAAAAAATTTTTAAATAAAGATGTGCAGCAAAGTAACAAATCCTAAAAACCCGACAAAGGAAAAAAAATTAAACAGAAATCTGAAATGTGTAAATTATAATCGGTGTTTAAAAGGAAACGAGTCGACATTCGCACACTAGATTAAAATATTAATTTGGTTTCAGGTGTAAAACTTAAAACAGGATAATTTCAAGAGAGAAGCAGAAAAATACTGAGGTCTAGCTGGGGTCCCCGGGTGCGCCATACCCGTCACACAACAGTGTTCCCCTGGGGGATGAAAATTTAAGTTGGCAGTTAGATAGAAACAGAAGATGGCAGTTCGTTCGGGATAAATGATAATGTTATCTGTGTAATATCGGTGAATGTTAGCTTGAAGAAAGAGGATCAATGGTAGAAGACGAAAACATGGCTAGAGGTAGTGAGATCATCTCAGTGGACACAAGGGTCAATTGAGCTTCGGAAATTGGTAAGTCTAAAATATTATTATTTTTGGTGTGGAAGCACCATACAACTTATTACCACTTTAAACCGGTAAGAAAAATCTCCCGTAAAAATGTGACAAGTTGAGATGTATGAGCTCCACTCCAAGTAGAGCTCACTTTTTGCAATTTATTCGGAGGTGCTAAATAATTTTTTTTGCAACCATCTTTAGTTATGGGTCGTGCTATAACAAATTATATCCTGAGTTCATGAAGAGTACATAATTTTCATTCTCTTTGTACTCACCAAAACACGGTTGCCACTCAAATCTGGATGGAAAAAAATTCCACGCACATATTATACACAATATATTTATTAAGAGGAAACATACATTCACTGTACTCTTGAGTGAGCTATATTAGGGTAACTTAGGGGTGCTTGTAAGCCTAACTCGAAAATCCTGAAAATTTCTCGACTAAAATCATTAATGACGCATTTCAAAAAATTAATGTTTTTATAAATTCAACTCATTGATATTTTCCAGCATAGTTTAAATGAATAATTATGTATAAGTTTACTTTTATCTCTTATTACATTTATTATTCTATCTGAAAAAAATATTTACAAATGAAAGCGATGCCAAGTAGAAAATCTAGTTCTAATATTTTTAAATAAAATATACAAGAATTTTTAGGCATAAATGTGATCAGTGATTCCTTAAAACTTCTGGATTGTGGTTAGCGACAAATCCGGATTTCTTCCAGAGCACAATCATCTTAGATAACTATACTAGTTTTAATTGCTGAAAAAATTAATGTAGAGAATTAAATAGTCTAATAAAGCTGAAATCTCATTAATTGTATTTCGAGTAGTCACCACTTTTAAAAGACGAATATAAGAAATAAAATTCCCTGTATTTTCTAAGTTTTCCCTGTAGAGTGGCAACCTAGAGAAATGACTTTTCATTTTTATGCATGAAAAACAAATCTAACAAATTTAGCAAGGAATTTACAAGAAGTGATATTGAAATCTAACGAGTGATTGACAGGACTAGATTCGAACTCTGCATCTGATAGAGGGAAGTTTTTAGATACTTCTAGGAGATCCTAGGGATTGCATTTTGCTGCATATAAACATAAATACATAGTCAATATAAATGAACTTTAGTTTTATGGATTACTACGTATTAAGCTCTGTTTTTAACATTTTCTTTTCTCTTGCCTTTGTTGGGCCCTGGCTTTCTCTACCAAAGAGTTTCATAGCAACTGGTTCTCGTTATCCTGTTTGACTTTCTTTAATAATTAGAAAATAATAAGTTAACACTTTTATAGAGCAGAATTAATGTATTTGCAAGGAGAATGTTTCAGAATAAATCATCACAATTCATAAAATATATATTTATTTTCAAAAACTAAATATCCAAAATAGATAAACAGGAACAACATTAATAGATATCCTAATTTAAATATTGTACTTCAGTGACCCATTATTTGTGCTACAATCAATACAAAAAAGTAGATGAAGTACTGGGCAGTGCTAGGAGAGAGGGCAAGATCGATATAATGTTCGGCTACTTTTTTCTTAACATCAGCCACTCCATCAAACCAAATATGCATGCAAAATTCACTTTCTGTATATTTCCAAGAATGATCCTAAGCAATAAAAATACTATAATATGTAAATAAAAAGTATAATAATCATAATAAGAAAATAAACTACATAAAAAATACATTTTCCTCAAATAAACTAAGTTTAGATTAAACAACTGAAACTATCTGTAGGAAGAGTGGATATCGACCATGTCTACCTTCATCTATGAAAAGGTAGCCCACTATAGAATCGAGTTAACATGCCTTATAAACTAGTGAATTGGAATTGTATTTTTGTAGTGGTAGATACACTACAGTATTCTCTCACCAGAATTATATCTCTGATAGAATTCGATGAACCATTAGTTGATTCATTGCTGTTTTGTGAGAAGCTGTATTAAGAAGACCAAACTTTAGAAGCAACAGTGTGAGGACAATGTCGCAGTCACAAGTAGCAAGTCAACTGTTCAATGTGAACCATCCATCGAAGTAAGAATTTCTGTTAGGGTAAATCGAAGTGGGAGTTTCTGTGAAGGTGGGCATTTTCTCATCGGGTCCGGGTCCCCAATGTGGGGAGACCTCCATCTATAAGAAGGTACCCCACCATAGGATCGAATTAACATGTCTTATATACTGGTGAATTGGAATTATATTTTTGTAGTGGTAGATACACTACACTATCAAATCTTTAATTTCCATAACAAAATCTATTGTAACTTATATTTCTTTTTCATCCAAAAATAATTTATACTTAAGGGTACACGTCAAAGCCAGTTTTTAATGAGGTTTCAGGATCAGTTTTACTCCAAGGGAAACATTTTCAAGATTTGGGAGAATGTCTATGGAAAGTTATGACTTTCTTTCCCATTTTTTTTAAAACGTTTGATTGCAGATGAGTTGTATTTAATCATAAATCTCATAGATCACACTACTTGTCTCATTAAATATGGCAACTTGCAGTAATTTATATACAGCGTTGACTAAGTTTAAGCTTTTAGAAAAAAAACAATTGTTAGCTTTAAACGGCTAGGCGATCTGGTTCATAGCTAGTAGAATCA
Source organism: Parasteatoda tepidariorum (assembly GCF_982258835.1). Classification (NCBI taxonomy): domain Eukaryota; kingdom Metazoa; phylum Arthropoda; class Arachnida; order Araneae; family Theridiidae; genus Parasteatoda; species Parasteatoda tepidariorum. The sequence continues at coordinate 127,587,040 of NC_141755.1, forward strand.
CTAATGATTTAATTAAAAATATGATTTAGTGCAATAGTAAAACAGAAAAGAATTTTTAAAAAATATTAATTTATTAATCCGCATTTAAAATGCACATCCCACGCAAATTTTTATTCTTCAAAACAAAAATTCAGACTTCTTCTGTTTTAAAAATATCATAAAAAATGAACTTTCCACTCATGAACTAAATGTTTTTGATATTAGCGATGCAGGTTACATAGTTTTTTTTCATTATTTATCTTGCTTCGTCATCTTTTTTTTAAAAAAAAGTCCTGAAATTCTGCCACCAAGAGAATTTTTTCTTTTCTTTTCATGGCAAGATTTTTTTTCTTTACGATCATAAAGCAGGCTTTTTTTCCAGCATCAACCTTGCCAAACGACAGTGCTTGCTCTATTAAGTTTCTCTGGAAATTTTGCAAAGAAAAAAAAATTCCCACAGATTTAGATTCCAATACCATTTTAACATAATTTAAACCCTAATAATTTTACTTAATTACAATTGAAACTTTATCCACATAATTTTGTAACTTTTGAATTTGGATTTAATGTCAGATTGGCGAAAACATTTCACGAATTTTTTTAGTAAAGAGATTATGCAGAAATAGTGGAAAAAGTTATTCTCTAATATCCTTTTACTATTTTATAATCATATAGAATTTATTATTTTATTTGCATACGTTGACTGAGTGCAGCCTAAATTAAAATGTATTATAAAGTAAATATAACTCATTTAACTTTCAATAATTGTAAATCGAAAGCTATTATATGTTTAAAAAAAATTTATCAAGATAAAATAGCATCATGAGATTACTTTAAAATGTAAAAAAGGTACACCACTTTTAGTTTAAAGCCCTAAGACTTAAAAAGCGCTAATCAAAATTCAAATAGTTGAAAATATAAACCAACTTATACTATCTCTATAATCAAAATAGACTAGAATAAAAATAACTTCAAATAAGAGATAAAAATAAAATATAACTTCTATTAATTTTAAGCTGATAAATTGTCGAATAAACTGTATATATTTATGAATTAAGAATAGTATGATATGATATTCTAATCAATAAGAATGCAATGTCAACAATGAGAAACAGCTAGACCAGCAGGGGTGATTGTGGGTTCAATTCAAAAATCCGGAACATTTCTTGAGTAAAATCATTCAAAAAATTTATATCTTCATAAATTTAAATCATTGAAATTTTCAAAACATGATATTCTAAATGAATTATATGCAGCATAATTTAAATGAATTATATGCAGCATAATTTAAATGAATAATTATGTGTAAGTTTACTTTTATCTCTAATCACATTTATTATTCTACGGATTTTTTCCGGAGCACAATCTTTCTATGCTATAAAAATGAATGAAACTAATACAAAATATGTTTGCTTAAAATTATTCGTTCAACAGTTGAATCAACTTTTGCACCTATATAATACAATATAGCACATATGATATAATATGGATTTATGGACTAGAATGGTGAACATTTTTATAGCTAGGCAATTGTCAAAAAAATTGGTTTTAAGTGAAATGCATTTAAAATTTCAATTTTCAGTTCTCACATGAGTGATTAAAGTGACATAATAGAATAGGAAAAACTTATTATTACAAATAACCTCACCATTACACAAGTATTCGATTAAAAAATCACTGAAAATATTAAATATCAGTACACTATCATAACCAGTTTATTTTAATACTTTCAAGGATTTGATTAAAAATTAAATAATTTTATACTTACATTCTCACAAAAGTCTTTTGCCGTTTTATACATTTCTGAAAATGTCAAGCACTGGGAATTTTCTGGACATATATTGTGACCTAAAAATAAATTTAAATATCACATTTGATGCTGATATTATAATGACTCCTGTTATCTAAAGAGAAGCAAAGTTGTTATGTATGAAATAAATATGTACTCATAACAAAAAAGTACAAGATAGATTTTGAGGAATCATAATTAAACTTTATCAGGAATTAAGATTTAAAATATATTTTATTAGAATTAGTTTGCAATAAATTACAGCACTTTTGAAATGACATTTTAAAAATCTCAAAATCTTTTTACAGAATGCAAATAAAAAACAGATCTTTACACTTCTGTTAAAAGCAGTATAATATTTTTCGAAACATGATAATAAAAATTCGATTATTTTAATAAATATTAATTTTAAAACACTACCTTAAAACCAAATTTCCTTTTAACATTGCAAATATTTCTGAATATGAATATATATATAGAGAGAGAATTCTTATGTGATTTTTTTTACTGAATTAGTGATTTACGCTATTATATATCCTAATGTTATATCAACTTGCTATAAAGGTCTAAGGCATCACACCTATTTTAATAATTAATTTGTGTAATTAATTTCTTAATTTATTTATTTTAGCCTGCTTTTCAGTACTTAATAATGATACATTTTCAGTTTCAATGATTTTGAATCTTGCAGTTACATTTATTATTTATACTAACAAAGTTATTTATAATGCAGAAAGATAGTTTCAATTGTGTTATGATTTAACTTAATATTTCTGTTACAATAATAATATTTCATCGATGATTATATTTATGAATTGTAAAATATAGTTATATATCATGAAAATTAATAAAAAAACAAATAAAAAACCAAAAAAAAAAAACTTAATATATCTTTAAAAAAAAAAAATTACCAACGTGATAGAAGACATGATTGAATAAAAATTGATCTTATGGTTTTTTTATTGCAGAGTGCAACCTTGAATGCCTACTATCAAAGAGAAATGGATAATCTAGGCATGCTTAAATCTTGATTCTGGATACACAACACTGCAATGTACAAAGTTTATGTAAAGATGAGAGTTGCCTAAGAAATTGTAACTAGCCCCTAACATTTTAGTAAAATTTAAAATAAAATTTATTAGTACACTATTTTCTAAGAATTTTGCCTTTTGGTTGACCTTTTGAGTTCATAATTTGTAAGAAAATTCACAACTTTTATGTGTCTCAAATTTACATTGTCCCTGTATAAGCATTTTGCAGATTTTGAAATACTTAAATAATACTATATACTTAATACTTTTATTTTCAAGTTGTCTCTGGAACATAAAGACAAAATTGGGAAAGTTAAGTTACCTTGTTCTAAATGAATTGGTAATTTTCTTAACACTATATTATAAACACCATATTGAAATAAAAACTTATTAATTTTGTTTCCATGTGATTAATATGTATTTCTTGTGCACTTTATTTTGTATTTACTTGTTTTCTTTTTAATGTGGTAACTTTTAAGTTAGTCTTTCTTAAAATTTAAATTAATAAAAAAAAGGTTTGATTGGAAGATGTTATTTCTATATCTAGTTATGTCATCAATTTACTCCACATTTTACTAGAATTATTTACGTATACTGTTATCAAAAAATGGAAATTGTTTGAAAAAGAATGAACATGCTTAGTTTGTAATTTTAAATTTATGCTGATTGAAATAAAATTTCATTTTTAATGATAGAAAAATTGTTTGTTTGAAAAAAGAAAGTTAGCTCTAAAGACTTACAATAATCTCTATGGCCAATCTAGAAATTTAAACTTGAGAAAAAACTTATTTCGTTTTTTACATGTAATAAATTCTTTTAATCAGATTTGTGTTATTTATATTATATAGAATTATAAAGCTCAAAAAGGATTGTTAAATCATTTCTTTTTGCAATTACACCGGTTTCTTTAAACATAATCTAAATCATTCAATGTAAACACATCCTCTGTGTAATGTTTTTGTTAATCTTCATAATAAAATTCTTTAAAGGGCACTGCAAAGCATTAATTGGAGTTGCAACATATTTTAAATAATATCAATTGACTTGTTACTTACATGTTAAATGTCTTAAATGGTTAAAATGCATTAACATGGACCTAGAAATCCAAAAGTGACTCATTCAATTAATTTCTTCGGTGTTCGTTTCTTGTCTTTATTTTGTAATTCATAGTATTGTATAGAATTACTAAAAACGTCTTTATGACGCTATAAAGACTGTGTCGTTCATTTTGTTATTTATTTTCTTCCATGGCATGCAACATAATTTTTGAATTTGAAATTTCTACAACTCTTTTTTTGATAAATATTTATTCTTCCCGCTAACTTCAACTAAAAATTTAGAAAATCATAAAACATTTCAGGACATTAATTGAAATGTTTAAAAATTAAGGACACTTTATTTTTTAAGAAATTTAAGGACAACTTTGAGGCCTGCAAAAACAAGTCTGGAATCTTATAAAAATTAAAAAAGATGGAGTTCATTGAAGAAAAATTAATGTGTAAGACCTCAAAACATATTTAATATTGTGCACATTTAAGACTTGCTACAGGAATTTTGTTTGTAAAAAAAAAGTAGTTATAAGAAAGACTTTAAAAAAAAAAACTTTTTTGAAAAGTATTCTTAATTTTACTTTTACGATATCCCTCTCCAAAAGTCTTTTTCATACCTGTGCAATTTTGACTCTACAAAATAATCATTCCAGAGTTATTATCAAGAACTGAAGTTTTTTTTTATAAATTATAATGCTGATTATTAAGATTGATTATGCTGAATTGGTAAAGATTTATGGTGAATTTGATATAATCTATGATGAATTTGGTAGGTAAATAAAACCATATAACATAACTAAATTAGAACTTAAATTTTTAATAATTAATTTTCTAAATTTTCATTAATAATTAGATCAGATCCCAATCATGGTAAAGATTCGAAATGTAAAAATTACATATTAGCATTCAATGTTTGTAATTTGAATATATCTTTAATTAAATAATTGAAACAATAGTTTCTGGAACATTCAAGAAAAAACAGTGGCAAAATAATTGTCCAAAAATAAATTGGCAAATGGCCTTGAAGAAACAATTTGACATATTTGTGATTATTGAATTGTTAATTCCAATTGTTCGTCAATGTCTAAACTGTCAAAAAACTAAAATAAAGAGATTAATCTAATTTTTCAAATACTAATCTAAATAATACACTATTAGTCACTACATTTACTAATAATATGCATTAGATAAATAAAGGTCATCCAGTTTGTACCTTTTAAAAAATTCATGATTAAGAAAACATTGAGTGCTTTATTTACTTTTTTTGATAAAAATTACTTTGGAGTACTGAAAATTCTTAAAACCACAAATACAGTAAGATTATAAAAACTCTAAACAGTTCAATAATTTTACAGCTAGGTTAGTGGAAAAGTACCCTCAAGAGCAAATTTTGAGATTTTACAAATAAAAATAAGCCTTATTTACATGCCCTAGCAATTGTACGAAGGGGGGGGGGAGATCCTTTGCATGGATTAACACAAAACTTCAAATCACGCTTTATAAATTGAAAAGTTTAATTTACAAATTTAACAATATGAATTAAAATTAAACCCAGGAATAGATCTATGTCGAAGGTTATGCTACAGGACAGACAATTATTAATATCCTGCTGTAACATTCTATTGATATAAAAAAAAATCTTAATTACAAAAATGTTCACACAACAAAATGAAATTTATAACAAAATATGCACTGAAATATTCATCACAATTTTCAGCATTTTTTGCTTTAAGTGTTCAACACAATTATATAATTTTTGCAGATTTATAGGCTTAGAAATTTAAAAGACTAACAAAAATGTAGTAACAAATTAATAAAATATATATATATATATATACATAAATTATACAAAAATATAAATACACAAATTACAAGAAGTTGAAATAGAAATCATCCATTATAATTTTTCAATTAATTGACCAAGACTTTCATTTAATAAATTATGTACTTGTGGCAGCAGCTCAATAATTTTATTTTATTTTTGTTTCTTTCATTGAGTTAAAAAGTTGTAAAAAGGAAGAAAAAAAAATAGACTTGATAAGTGCATACCTTTCTGAAATTTAAATTCTCTGGGCCAATTATAGACACAAGTATAATCATTCTTACAATCTTCAAACCATTCATCACAATCTTTAGAACAGAGAGGAACTTTGAAATATCTTTCAGATGAAATTTTTCTAGTGGTCTAAAAAAAAACAAACAAATTATTTAAGGGGTAAGAAAACAATTTTAAAAGTTCACACAAGTATAAAATATCAAGTTTCATACACTGTTTGTCTAAATATTAATAAATAAGATGCTTAAAATCTCAAATGGTAAAACATTCTTATAAAAACCCATATGCATTTCGATGACAATGCTACACATTGATGGGTCGTATAAATTGATTAAACACTGTTTAAACATTTTATAATTTGTATATATATAGCATAAAAAACACAAAAAGAAAAAAACGAAGAAAATCAATAAGTTTTATTTACTATGCATAAGCTGAAAGCATAAAGAACTCATAAAATAAGTTTAAAATGTAGAGAAAAGAAAGAAAAAATTACAGAAAAAAGAAAAAAGATTAGCAAAAAAAATTTTTTTTTTAAATAAATAAAAATTTGGAAAAAAAAAAATCTCTTCATCAGCTTATTAGATTATATCCACAAAAAGGTATGAGTTGAAGAAGAGAGATATATGAGAAACATGTATATATCTTAGAATTGTTATACTCACATAGATCAATAAGCAGAAAAAATAATGCATAGATTTTGATTCGATGAATTAATGCATAGATTTTGATTCGAGGGGAAAAAATAAGTCAATATTTTGTAACTTTCAAACATATAACACGTTAGAGCAAAAAAAATTGTCTCATTGATAAAAATTATACTAAGCACATTAAGAAATACCAAATTTTATGGTGTCACATATGAGAAATATGTATATACATTAGAATTGTTATCCTCACATAGATCAATAAGCAGAAAAATAGAAGTTTAAAAATAAGATTTATTCCATTTGAAAAATCTTCAAAGTAAAACCTAAATTACCTGTAGAATAAAATTAGCAGAACATTTTTATTATTGCATAGAATTTGATGCACGGAAAAAAAAAACTATTTTCAGTTAATATTTTGTAACTTTCAAACATATAACACGTTAGAGCAAAAAAAATTGTCTCATTGATAAAAATTATACTAAGCACATTAAGAAATACCAAATTTTATGGTGCAACTAATGAGAAATATGTATATACATTAGAATTGTTATCGTCACAGAGATCATTAAAAATAAGAGTTATTCCATTTGAAAAATATGAAAAGTAAAACCTAATTTACCTGTAGAATAAAATTAGCACTAAATTTTTTTTAATGCAAGGAAAAAAAAAACTATTTTCAGTTAATATTTTGTAACTTTCAAACATATAACACGCTAGAGCAAAAACAATTTTGTTATTGATAAAAATTATACAAAGTACATGAAGAAACATAGCAGATATTATGGAGTCACAAATGAGAATTATGTATATACATTAGAATTGTTATCGTCACATAGATCAATAAGCAGAAAAATAGAAGATTAAAAATAAGAGTTATTCCATTTGAAAAATCTGAAAAGCAAAACCTAAATTACCTATAGAATAAAATTTTTTTTAATGCATAGATTTTGATGCAAGGAAAAATGAAACTATTTTCAGTTAATGTTTTGAAACTTTCAAACATATAACACGTTAGAGCATAAAAAAATGTTTCATTGATAAAAATTATACTAAGTACATGAAGAAATACCAGATTTTATGGTGTTACATATGAGAAATATGTATATACATAAGAATTGTTATCCTCACATAGATCAATAAGCAGAAAAATAGAAGTTTAAAAATAAGAGTTTAAAAAAAAAGACTTATTCCATTTCAAAAATCTGAAAAGTAAAACCTAATTTACCTGTAGAATAAAATTAGCACAACATTTTTCTTAATGCATAGATTTTGATGCAAGGAAAAACAAACTATTTTCAGTTAATAATTTGTTACCTTCAAACATAACACATCAGAGCAAAAAAAATTGTCTCATTGATAAAAATTATACTAAGTACATGAAGAAATACCAGATTTTATGATGTCACATGAGAAATATGTATATACATCAGAATTGTTATCGTCACATAGATCAATAAGCAGAAAAATAGAAGTTTAAAAATAAGATTTATTCCATTTGAAAAATCTTCAAAGTAAAACCAAATCACCTGTAGAATAAAATTAGCACAACATTTTTTTAAAGCATAGATTTTGATGCAAGGAAAAAAAAACTATTTTCAGTTAATTTTTTAAACTTTCAAACATATAACAAGTTAGAAAAGAAAATTGTCTCATTGATAAAAATTATACTAAGTAAAAGAAGAAATACCAGATTTTATGGTGCCAGATATGAAAAATATGTATATACATTAGAATTGTTATCGTCACATAGATCAATAAGCAGAAAAAAAGAAGTTTAAAAATAAGAGTTATTCCATTTGAAAAATCTGAAAAGTAAAACCTAATTCAAAAGTAGAATAAAATTAGCACAACATTTTTTTTTTAATGCATAAATTTTGATGCAAGGAAAAAAAAACTACTTTAAGTTACTATATTGATACTTTCAATCATATAACAAGTAAGAAAAAAAAATTGTCTCATTGATAAAAATTATACTAAGGATAGATCACTAGGGTACCCGGGGGCATGACTCCCTGCGTTTACCTAAAGAAGGTACACCCCCTCAGGGGCAGATTTTATGGTGCCACATATGAGGAATATGTATATACTTTAGAATTGTTATCCTCACATAGATCAATAAGCAGAAAAATAGAAGTTTAAAAATAAGAGTTATTCCATTTGAAAAATCTGAAAAGTAAAACCTAATTTACCTGTAGAATAAAATTAGCACAACATTTCTTTTAATGCATAGATTTTGATGCAAGGAAAAAAAACTATTTTCAGTTAATATTTTGTAACTTTCAAACATATAACACGTTAGTATAATTTGTATCAATCAGAAAGTTTTTTTTTTAAGTACATGAAGAAATACCAGATTTTATGGTGTCACATATGAGAAATATGTATATACATAAGAATTGTTATCCTGACATAGATCAATAAGCAGAAAAATAGAAGTTTAAAAATAAGAGTGATTCCATTTTAAAAATCTGAAAAGTAAAACCTAATTCACCTGTAGAATTAAATTAGCACATTTTTTTTAATGCATCGATTTTGATGCAAGGAAAAAAAACTATTTTCAGTTAATATTTTTAAACTTTCAAACATATAACACGTTAGAACGAAAAAAATTTTCTCATTGATAAAAATTATACTAAGGATAGATCACTAGGGTACCCCGGGGCGTGACTCCCTGTGTTTACCTAAAGAAGGTAAACCCCCTCAGGGGCAGATTTTGTGGTGCCACATACGAAAAATACGTATATACATTAGAATTGTTATCATCACATAGATCAATAATTAAAAAATAGAAGTTTAAAAATAAGAGTTATTCCATTTGAAAAATCTGAAAAGTAAAACCTAATTCACCTGTAGAATAAAATTAGCACAACATTTTTTTTAAATGCATAGATTTTGATGCAAGGAAAAAAAATTTATTTACAGTTAATATTTTTAAACTTTCAAACATATAACACGTTAGAACGAAAAAAAATTGCTTCATTGAAAAAAATTATACTAAGGATAGATCAATAGGGTACCCCGGGGCGTGACTCCCTGTGTTTACCTAAAGAAGGTAAACCCCATCAGGGGCAGATTTTATGGTGCCACATATGAAAAATATGTATATACATTAGAATTGTTATCGTCACATCGATCAATAAGCTGAAAAATAGAAGTTTAAAAATAAGAGTTATTCCATTTGAAAAATCTGAAAAGTAAAACCTAATTCACCTGTAGAATAAAATTAGCACAACATTTTTTTTAAATGCATAGATTTTGATGCAAGGAAAAAAAAACTACTTTCAGTTAATATTTTTAAACTTTCAAACATATAACAAGTTAGTATAATTTTTATCAATGAGAAAATTTTTTTTTTAAGTACATGAAGAAATACCAGATTTTATGGAGCCATATATGAGAAATATGTATATACATTAGAATTGTTATCGTCACATAGATCAATAAGCAGAAAAATAGAAGTCTAAAAATAAGAGTTATTCCATTTGAAAAATCTGAAAAGTAAAACCTAATTCACCTGTAGAATAAAATTAGCACAACATTTTTTTTAAATGCATAGATTTTGATGCAAGGAAAAAAAAAACTATTTTCAGTTAATATTTTGAAACTTTCAAACATATAACAAGTTAGTATAATTTTTATCAATGAGAAAATTTTTTTTTTAAGTACATGAAGAAATACCAGATTTTATGGTGTCACATATGAGAAATATGTATATACATTAGAATTGTTATCGTCACATAGATCAATAAGCAGAAAAATAGAAGTCTAAAAATAAGAGTTATCCCATTTGAAAAAGCTGAAAAGTAAAACCTAATTCACCTGTAGAATAAAATTAGCACAACATTTTTTTTAAATGCATAGATTTTGATGCAAGGAAAAAAAAACTATTTTTAGTTAATATTTTGAAACTTTCAAACATATAACATGTTAGTATAATTTTTATCAATGAGACAATTTTATTTGCTCTAAGTACATGAAGAAATACCAGATTTTATGGAGCCATATATGAGAAATATGTATATTTATTAGAATTGTTATCGTCACATCGATCAATAAGCAGAAAAATATAAGTTTAAAAATAAGAGTTATTCCATTTGAAAAATATGAAAAGTAAAACCTAATTCACCAGTAGAATAAAATTAGCACAAAATTTTTTTTAAATGCATAGATTTTGATGCAAGGAAAAAAAAACTATTTTCAGTTAATATTTTTAAACTTTCAAACATAAAACAAGTTAGTATAATTTTTATCTATGAGAAAATTTTTTTTGCTCTAAGTACATGAAGAAATACCAGATTTTATGGTGCCACATATGAGAAATATGTATATACATTAGAATTGTTATCGTCACATAGATCAATAAGCAGAAAAATAGAAGTTTAAAAATAAGAGTTATTCCATTTGAAAAATCTGAAAAGTAAAACCTAATTCACCTGTAGAATAAAATTAGCACAACATTTTTTTTAAATGCATAGATTTTGATGCAAGGAAAAAAAAACTATTTTCAGTTAATATTTTTAAACTTTCAAACTATAACACGTTAGTATAATTTTTATCAATGAGACAATTTTTTTTGCTCTAAGTACATGAAGAAATACCAGATTTTATGGTGCCATATATGAGAAATATGTATATACATTAGAATTGTTATCGTCACATAGATCAATAAGCAGAAAAATAGAAGTTTAAAAATAAGAGTTATTCCATTTGAAAAATCTGAAAAGTAAAACCTAATTCACCTGTAGAATAAAATTAGCACAAAATTTTTTTTTAAATGCATACATATTGATGCAAGGAAAAAAAAACTATTTTCAGTTAATATTTTTAAACTTTCAAACATATAACAAGTTAGTATAATTTTTATCAATGAGAAAATTTTTTTTCCAAGTACATGAAGAAATACCAGATTTTATGGTGTCACATATGAGAAATATGTATATACATTAGAATTGTTATCCTGACATAGATCAATAAGCAGAAAAATAGAAGTTTAAAAATAAGAGTGATTCCATTTTAAAAATCTGAAAAGTAAAACCTAATTCACCTGTAGAATAAAATTAGCACAAAATTTTTTTTTAAATGCATAGATATTGATGCAAGGAAAAAAAAACTATTTTCAGTTAATATTTTTAAACTTTCAAACATATAACAAGTTAGTATAATTTTTATCAATGAGAAAAATTTTTTTTCAAGTACATGAAGAAATACCAGATTTTATGGTGTCACATATGAGAAATATGTATATACATTAGAATTGTTATCCTCACATAGATCAATAAGCAGAAAAATAGAAGTTTAAAAATAAGAGTTATTCTATTTGAAAAATCTGAAAAGTAAAACCTAATTCACCTGTAGAATTAAATTAGCACATTTTTTTTAATGCATCGATTTTGATGCAAGGAAAAAAAACTATTTTCTGTTACTATTTTGAAACTTTCAAACATATAACACGTTAGAACGAAAAAAATTGCTTCATTGAAAAAAATTATACTAAGGATAGATCACTAGGGTACCCCGGGGCGTGACTCCCTGTGTTTACCTAAAGAAGGTAAACCCCCTCAGGGGCAGATTTTATGGCGCCACATATGAGAAATATGTATATACATTAGAATTGTTATCGTCACATCGATCAATAAGCAGAAAAATATACGTTTAAAAATAAGAGTTATTCCATTTGAAAAATCTGAAAAGTAAAACCTAATTCACCTGTAGAATAAAATTAGCACAAAATTTTTTTTTAAATGCATAGATATTGATGCAAGGAAAAAAAAAATATTTTCAGTTAATATTTTGAAACTTTCAAACATATAACAAGTTAGTATAATTTTTATCAATGAGAAAAAATTTTTTTCAAGTACATGAAGAAATACCAGATTTTATGGTGTCACATATGAGAAATATGTATATACATTAGAATTGTTATCCTCACATAGATCAATAAGCAGAAAAATAGAAGTTTAAAAATAAGAGTTATTCTATTTGAAAAATCTAAAAAGTAAAACCTAATTCACCTGTAAAATAAAATTAGCAGAAATTTTTTTTTTAAATGCATAGATTTTGATGCAAGGAAAAAAACTATTTTCAGTTAATATTTTTAAACTTTCAAACAACAAGTTAGTATAATTTTTATCAATGAAAAAATTTTTTTTTCAAGTACATGTAGAAATACCAGATTTTATGGTGTCACATATGAGAAATATGTATATACATTAGAATTGTTATCCTGACATAGATCAATAAGCAGAAAAATAGAAGTTTAAAAATAAGAGTGATTCCATTTTAAAAATCTGAAAAGTAAAACCTAATTCACCTGTAGAATTAAATTAGCACATTTTTTTTAATGCATCGATTTTGATGCAAGGAAAAAAAAACTATTTTCTGTTACTATTTTGAAACTTTCAAACATATAACACGTTAGAACGAAAAAAATTGCTTCATTGAAAAAAATTATACTAAGGATAGATCACTAGGGTACCCCGGGGCGTGACTCCCTGTGTTTACCTAAGAAGGTAAACCCCCTCAGGGGCAGATTTTATGGCGCCACATATGAGAAATATGTATATACATTAGAATTGTTATCGTCACATCGATCAATAAGCAGAAAAATATACGTTTAAAAATAAGAGTTATTCCATTTGAAAAATCTGAAAAGTAAAACCTAATTCACCTGTAGAATAAAATTAGCACAAAATTTTTTTTTAAATGCATAGATATTGATGCAAGGAAAAAAAAACTATTTTCAGTTAATATTTTTAAACTTTCAAACATATAACAAGTTAGTATCATTTTTATCAATGAGAAAAAAAATTTTTCAAGTACATGAAGAAATACCAGATTTTATGGTGTCACATATGAGAAATATGTATATACATTAGAATTGTTATCCTCACATAGATCAATAAGCAGAAAAATAGAAGTTTAAAAATAAGAGTTATTCTATTTGAAAAATCTGAAAAGTAAAACCTAATTCACCTGTAAAATAAAATTAGCAGAAATTTTTTTTTTAAATGCATAGATTTTGATGCAAGGAAAAAAACTATTTTCAGTTAATATTTTTAAACTTTTAAACAACAAGTTAGTATAATTTTTATCAATGAGAAAAATTTTTTTTCAAGTACATGTAGAAATAACAGATTTTATGGTGTCACATATGAGAAATATGTATATACATTAGAATTGTTATCCTGACATAGATCAATAAGCAGAAAAATAGAAGTTTAAAAATAAGAGTGATTCCATTTTAAAAATCTGAAAAGTAAAACCTAATTCACCTGTAGAATTAAATTAGCACATTTTTTTTAATGCATCGATTTTGATGCAAGGAAAAAAAACTATTTTCTGTTACTATTTTGAAACTTTCAAACATATAACACGTTAGAACGAAAAAAATTGCTTCATTGAAAAAAATTATACTAAGGATAGATCACTAGGGTACCCCGGGGCGTGACTCCCTGTGTTTACCTAAAGAAGGTAAACCCCCTCAGGGGCAGATTTTATGGCGCCACATATGAGAAATATGTATATACATTAGAATTGTTATCGTCACATCGATCAATAAGCAGAAAAATATAAGTTTAAAAATAAGAGTTATTCCATTTGAAAAATATGAAAAGTAAAACCTAATTCACCAGTAGAATAAAATTAGCACAAAATTTTTTTTTAAATGCATAGATATTGATGCAAGGAAAAAAAAACTATTTTCAGTTAATATTTTTAAACTTTCAAACATATAACAAGTTAGTATAATTTTTATCAATGAGAAAAAAATTTTTTCAAGTACATGAAGAAATACCAGATTTTATGGTGTCACATATGAGAAATATGTATATACATTAGAATTGTTATCCTCACATAGATCAATAAGCAGAAAAATAGAAGTTTAAAAATAAGAGTTATTCTATTTGAAAAATCTGAAAAGTAAAACCTAATTCACCTGTAGAATAAAATTAGCACAACATTTTTTTTAAATGCATAGATTTTGATGCAAGGAAAAAAAAACTATTTTCAGTTAATATTTTTAAACTTTCAAACTATAACACGTTAGTATAATTTTTATCAATGAGACAATTTTTTTTGCTCTAAGTACATGAAGAAATACCAGATTTTATGGTGCCATATATGAGAAATATGTATATACATTAGAATTGTTATCGTCACATAGATCAATAAGCAGAAAAATAGAAGTTTAAAAATAAGAGTTATTCCATTTGAAAAATCTGAAAAGTAAAACCTAATTCACCTGTAGAATAAAATTAGCACAAAATTTTTTTTTAAATGCATACATATTGATGCAAGGAAAAAAAAACTATTTTCAGTTAATATTTTTAAACTTTCAAACATATAACAAGTTAGTATAATTTTTATCAATGAGAAAATTTTTTTTCCAAGTACATGAAGAAATACCAGATTTTATGGTGTCACATATGAGAAATATGTATATACATTAGAATTGTTATCCTCACATAGATCAATAAGCAGAAAAATAGAAGTTTAAAAATAAGAGTTATTCTATTTGAAAAATCTGAAAAGTAAAACCTAATTCACCTGTAAAATAAAATTAGCAGAAATTTTTTTTTTAAATGCATAGATTTTGATGCAAGGAAAAAAACTATTTTCAGTTAATATTTTTAAACTTTCAAACAACAAGTTAGTATAATTTTTATCAATGAGAAAATTTTTTTTTCAAGTACATGAAGAAATACCAGATTTTATGGTGTCACATATGAGAAATATGTATATACATTAGAATTGTTATCCTGACATAGATCAATAAGCAGAAAAATAGAAGTTTAAAAATAAGAGTGATTCCATTTTAAAAATCTGAAAAGTAAAACCTAATTCACCTGTAGAATTAAATTAGCACATTTTTTTTAATGCATCGATTTTGATGCAAGGAAAAAAAACTATTTTCTGTTACTATTTTGAAACTTTCAAACATATAACACGTTAGAACGAAAAAAATTGCTTCATTAAAAAAAATTATACTAAGGATAGATCACTAGGGTACCCCGGGGCGTGACTCCCTGTGTTTACCTAAAGAAGGTAAACCCCCTCAGGGGCAGATTTTATGGCGCCACATATGAGAAATATGTATATACATTAGAATTGTTATCGTCACATCGATCAATAAGCAGAAAAATATACGTTTAAAAATAAGAGTTATTCCATTTGAAAAATCTGAAAAGTAAAACCTAATTCACCTGTAGAATAAAATTAGCACAAAATTTTTTTTTAAATGCATAGATATTGATGCAAGGAAAAAAAAAATATTTTCAGTTAATATTTTGAAACTTTCAAACATATAACAAGTTAGTATAATTTTTATCAATGAGAAAAAATTTTTTTCAAGTACATGAAGAAATACCAGATTTTATGGTGTCACATATGAGAAATATGTATATACATTAGAATTGTTATCCTCACATAGATCAATAAGCAGAAAAATAGAAGTTTAAAAATAAGAGTTATTCTATTTGAAAAATCTAAAAAGTAAAACCTAATTCACCTGTAAAATAAAATTAGCAGAAATTTTTTTTTTAAATGCATAGATT
Organism: Parasteatoda tepidariorum; assembly: GCF_982258835.1. Classification (NCBI taxonomy): domain Eukaryota; kingdom Metazoa; phylum Arthropoda; class Arachnida; order Araneae; family Theridiidae; genus Parasteatoda; species Parasteatoda tepidariorum. Next base: position 127,603,145 of record NC_141755.1, read on the forward strand.
TTGATGCAAGGAAAAAAACTATTTTCAGTTAATATTTTTAAACTTTCAAACAACAAGTTAGTATAATTTTTATCAATGAGAAAATTTTTTTTTCAAGTACATGTAGAAATACCAGATTTTATGGTGTCACATATGAGAAATATGTATATACATTAGAATTGTTATCCTGACATAGATCAATAAGCAGAAAAATAGAAGTTTAAAAATAAGAGTTATTCTATTTGAAAAATCTGAAAAGTAAAACCTAATTCACCTGTAGAATAAAATTAGCACAACATTTTTTTTAAATGCATAGATTTTGATGCAAGGAAAAAAAAACTATTTTCAGTTAATATTTTTAAACTTTCAAACTATAACACGTTAGTATAATTTTTATCAATGAGACAATTTTTTTTGCTCTAAGTACATGAAGAAATACCAGATTTTATGGTGCCATATATGAGAAATATGTATATACATTAGAATTGTTATCGTCACATAGATCAATAAGCAGAAAAATAGAAGTTTAAAAATAAGAGTTATTCCATTTGAAAAATCTGAAAAGTAAAACCTAATTCACCTGTAGAATAAAATTAGCACAAAATTTTTTTTTAAATGCATACATATTGATGCAAGGAAAAAAAAACTATTTTCAGTTAATATTTTTAAACTTTCAAACATATAACAAGTTAGTATAATTTTTATCAATGAGAAAATTTTTTTTCCAAGTACATGAAGAAATACCAGATTTTATGGTGTCACATATGAGAAATATGTATATACATTAGAATTGTTATCCTGACATAGATCAATAAGCAGAAAAATAGAAGTTTAAAAATACAGGGTATCTGCTACATTTTAGATTTTCAAATTCATGACTTTTCATGATTTTCCATGACTATTTCCAAGAGTTTTTCATGACTTAACAAAGTTACTATTTTCTCGGAGAAAAATGCAACAATAAATTAAAAAAAGCATTATAATAACATTAATTGAAATTATAGGTATAACCAAAACTGCTATACTCTGCATTTTCATATTTAGATTTTAAATTTAAAAAACAGAGTAAAGAAAGAGTTGAAACAATAAAATAACTGAAAAAATACAAAAGCAAATAATTTTTTTTCCCTGTAGAATTATATTCTAAAGAAACTTTTCTTGCTCATCTGAAAGGAAAGAAGTACTCCTGATTTTTCTGTTCTCATTTCGGAATTAAAAAAATTCGCCAATGACTAGTTTGCTTCAACTAGAATTTTAAATAAATAAAGTTTTTAAAAAAATAAATAATAAAAATTCTTAAATCACAGAAGAGTTTAAAAGATAATTCCCTCTAGAAATTATGTTTTTTTCCCTCATTTTTTGAAAGAACACCATGATTTTTAAAGAACATGATAAAATAACTTTATATTCTAATAAAATATGCCTGAGTGGTGATTTTGTTAGGAATTCTGATATTTGGAACAGGATAAAATTAGATTAATTGGAGCAAAAAAACAATTTTGGAGCAGCAAAACAAAATTTGAAGCATATTTAATAAAAAAAATTAAAACAAGAATTTAATAACAAGAGTTTTTTGTTCATTAATAACATATCTTATTTTTTACACTTTTTTGAAGGTCCTTGCATAAACAAATTAAGTTTCTTTTTGGTATCTTCCAATACTGTTAAATATTCTGCTATCCTCGACTTAGCCTCAGATAAGAGGAATAGAATTGTTTTTTTTTTTTTTGCAGAAGATAAGGATGTCATCGCATTTGTGGTATCTAGTGCAACATCTATTAAATTTGAATTTTGCCAAAATTCTGCATTTTCTACATACAAAGATTTTAAGTGCTTTCCTGTCAAACTAAGAAAAGCAGAACTCTTTAAAAAACGCCCTAACAATGTTTAAACTAGAGACACCATTTCATCATACAGCAAGTGAATCAATGGTGTCTCAGTTTGGAAAAGACCTAAAAATTTATCTAATATAGCCGAAATATTTCTTAAAAATGAGCTTTTGGCAAAAGCAATTTAAATAAATTCAATATTGAGTGGCTCATACTATTTTTTAAATTAATAATTACTTTATTTAATTCTGTAAAAGGTAATATAAAACTCTAATTAATTTAACTATTAAAGGTTATTGAGCATATTTTTCTAAAAATTTAAATAAATGTTATTTATAGTAGTATATTCAACAAAACATTAACAAGATTAATATTGATCATACCGAATTTATAAAAATATGTAAAGAATTAAGCAAACTTTAATAAATTTATGTTATAGTTCGTTCACCAGGAGTTGAGACTTGGCTCCACCTCCTCGGACGCAGAGTTCATTTCAGCGCGGGAGTTAGAAGAGAAACATCTCCGTTGTTGAAATTGAGACAACCCTTAATTTGCGCCAAACACAAAAAGTGAATTCTTTTTCAGTCACTTACTTTGCTTTATCATCTGCTATTATACCTTTTGTTGCACTAGCTAATTAAATATAGTTTAAATTTAAAAACTGCTGTTCTCCCAGCGAAATGGCTCATAAAGGACAAACTATTCACTCAAAAGAAAGAAATATCATAAAAAATGGTGCAAAATATCATCAAATTTATGAAATATTTATTGTTAAGAAAATGCACATAAAGTTTGCGAAATAAATATTCTTGCCAAACGATCGCCAAATAGCAACATTGTTCAGGATTGCTCACAACCTTCTCCCAAAAATAGCGAAATAGTATCGTCGCATACCACGTGATGAAGGCGGAGCCAAGTGCCAACTTCTGGTGAACGAGCTATACTAATGTTAATTAGTGAATGGCCCCTAAATTTTTTAATTAAAATTAAAAACCTAGTACAGTATTCCATTAATGAAATAATTAAAAAAATTAAATAATTTTAAAATGCAAATACAATGAGTATTGAAGCTAAAAAATTTTTGTCAGAAGCAAATTATTATACTGTCCCTACACTCATATTTAACAAATCTATAATAATTAAAAAATTTTATATCAATTGTTTTAAATCAAATCTTTATGAGATGAATTAAAGTATTTTTGAATGACAAATCTGAAAAACATAAGATTTATTTGTTGCTTTAAAAATTCTGAAAGCCCCTTTCTTCATACTTATTTAAAATCTTGCCTCTAAATATTATTAGGTTTTTCCTAAAACAAAATAAGAGCACTGAAAATTTTGAAAGTAATATAATAACACAATAAGAAAATGCAATAAGTAAAAAAAAAATATTAGTAAAAGAAAAGTAATAAAGTATAAAAAAATTTTTACAAACAATTTGCAATTAGTGGATGGTCCCTCAGATAAAAATTTACGTTTAAGAAACTCAATTAATTCTATCATTATTAATTAAATGAATAAAAGGGAGATGGAAATTTTGAGGTTTGAAGCTTTGTGATTCTTGACTGCTCTGAGGATCAACATGAAAACATGTACTTAGTGAATGGTCCCCAAGTTAATTCCAAGATCATGGGTACTATTCTATAAATAGAATAGAGCAAGAAGGCCATTAGCTTGCCATTGACGAAGACTATAGCACTTTAATAACGATGAAATTAACAAGAGAAGTAAAATTTTCTTTTGCTATTAAAATTTGGCAATGTTTAGCTGGTCCCTGAAAATTCGTGGGAAGTCTCGGTTCCAATTCAGAGAGTGAAAAATGAAATCTGAAATTGAGAATATCTTGCAAAATGAAGCAGAGTTGCACATGAGAGTGCAAGAATCCTTCCCACTGAATCCAGAGCAACCCCCCACATGGCAGTAGCTGGGTTGCCGCAAAATTGTGACTTGGCGATACCTAGGGGGAAATATCCCTTTCAGCACAGAGCGGCGCAATTTAAGCCTACTACTTTAATTTGGAGCATGTAGGCGCAGGTTTTCACAATTGGCACGGATCGGCGCAATTGGCGCGGATCGGCGCAGCACTTGCAACACTGTGAGACCTAAATCCATGACTTTCCATGATTTTTTCAAAAAAGTAGCAAAAATCATGACATTTCATGACAAATTTTGTTCAATACTGAAATTCATGACTTTCCATGATTTTTCATGACTTTCCAGGTGCGCGGATACCCTGAAAATAAGAGTGATTCCATTTTAAAAATCTGAAAAGTAAAACCTAATTCACCTGTAGAATAAAATTAGCACAAAATTTTTTTTTAAATGCATAGATATTGATGCAAGGAAAAAAAAACTATTTTCAGTTAATATTTTTAAACTTTCAAACATATAACAAGTTAGTATAATTTTTATCAATGAGAAAAATTTTTTTTCAAGTACATGAAGAAATACCAGATTTTATGGTGTCACATATGAGAAATATGTATATACATTAGAATTGTTATCCTCACATAGATCAATAAGCAGAAAAATAGAAGTTTAAAAATAAGAGTTATTCTATTTGAAAAATCTGAAAAGTAAAACCTAATTCACCTGTAAAATAAAATTAGCAGAAATTTTTTTTTTAAATGCATAGATTTTGATGCAAGGAAAAAAACTATTTTCAGTTAATATTTTTAAACTTTCAAACAACAAGTTAGTATAATTTTTATCAATGAGAAAATTTTTTTTTTCAAGTACATGAAGAAATACCAGATTTTATGGTGTCACATATGAGAAATATGTATATACATTAGAATTGTTATCCTGACATAGATCAATAAGCAGAAAAATAGAAGTTTAAAAATAAGAGTGATTCCATTTTAAAAATCTGAAAAGTAAAACCTAATTCACCTGTAGAATTAAATTAGCACATTTTTTTTAATGCATCGATTTTGATGCAAGGAAAAAAAACTATTTTCTGTTACTATTTTGAAACTTTCAAACATATAACACGTTAGAACGAAAAAAATTGCTTCATTAAAAAAAATTATACTAAGGATAGATCACTAGGGTACCCCGGGGCGTGACTCCCTGTGTTTACCTAAAGAAGGTAAACCCCCTCAGGGGCAGATTTTATGGCGCCACATATGAGAAATATGTATATACATTAGAATTGTTATCGTCACATCGATCAATAAGCAGAAAAATATACGTTTAAAAATAAGAGTTATTCCATTTGAAAAATCTGAAAAGTAAAACCTAATTCACCTGTAGAATAAAATTAGCACAAAATTTTTTTTTAAATGCATAGATATTGATGCAAGGAAAAAAAAAATATTTTCAGTTAATATTTTTAAACTTTCAAACATATAACAAGTTAGTATCATTTTTATCAATGAGAAAAAAAATTTTTCAAGTACATGAAGAAATACCAGATTTTATGGTGTCACATATGAGAAATATGTATATACATTAGAATTGTTATCCTCACATAGATCAATAAGCAGAAAAATAGAAGTTTAAAAATAAGAGTTATTCTATTTGAAAAATCTGAAAAGTAAAACCTAATTCACCTGTAAAATAAAATTAGCAGAATTTTTTTTTTAAATGCATAGATTTTGATGCAAGGAAAAAAACTATTTTCAGTTAATATTTTTAAACTTTCAAACAACAAGTTAGTATAATTTTTATCAATGAGAAAAATTTTTTTTCAAGTACATGTAGAAATAACAGATTTTATGGTGTCACATATGAGAAATATGTATATACATTAGAATTGTTATCCTGACATAGATCAATAAGCAGAAAAATAGAAGTTTAAAAATAAGAGTGATTCCATTTTAAAAATCTGAAAAGTAAAACCTAATTCACCTGTAGAATTAAATTAGCACATTTTTTTTAATGCATCGATTTTGATGCAAGGAAAAAAAACTATTTTCTGTTACTATTTTGAAACTTTCAAACATATAACACGTTAGAACGAAAAAAATTGCTTCATTGAAAAAAATTATACTAAGGATAGATCACTAGGGTACCCCGGGGCGTGACTCCCTGTGTTTACCTAAAGAAGGTAAACCCCCTCAGGGGCAGATTTTATGGCGCCACATATGAGAAATATGTATATACATTAGAATTGTTATCGTCACATCGATCAATAAGCAGAAAAATATACGTTTAAAAATAAGAGTTATTCCATTTGAAAAATCTGAAAAGTAAAACCTAATTCACCTGTAGAATAAAATTAGCACAAAATTTTTTTTTAAATGCATAGATATTGATGCAAGGAAAAAAAAAATATTTTCAGTTAATATTTTTAAACTTTCAAACATATAACAAGTTAGTATCATTTTTATCAATGAGAAAAAAAATTTTTCAAGTACATGAAGAAATACCAGATTTTATGGTGTCACATATGAGAAATATGTATATACATTAGAATTGTTATCCTCACATAGATCAATAAGCAGAAAAATAGAAGTTTAAAAATAAGAGTTATTCTATTTGAAAAATCTGAAAAGTAAAACCTAATTCACCTGTAAAATAAAATTAGCAGAATTTTTTTTTTTAAATGCATAGATTTTGATGCAAGGAAAAAAACTATTTTCAGTTAATATTTTTAAACTTTCAAACAACAAGTTAGTATAATTTTTATCAATGAGAAAAATTTTTTTTCAAGTACATGTAGAAATAACAGATTTTATGGTGTCACATATGAGAAATATGTATATACATTAGAATTGTTATCCTGACATAGATCAATAAGCAGAAAAATAGAAGTTTAAAAATAAGAGTGATTCCATTTTAAAAATCTGAAAAGTAAAACCTAATTCACCTGTAGAATTAAATTAGCACATTTTTTTTAATGCATCGATTTTGATGCAAGGAAAAAAAACTATTTTCTGTTACTATTTTGAAACTTTCAAACATATAACACGTTAGAACGAAAAAAATTGCTTCATTGAAAAAAATTATACTAAGGATAGATCACTAGGGTACCCCGGGGCGTGACTCCCTGTGTTTACCTAAAGAAGGTAAACCCCCTCAGGGGCAGATTTTATGGCGCCACATATGAGAAATATGTATATACATTAGAATTGTTATCGTCACATCGATCAATAAGCAGAAAAATATAAGTTTAAAAATAAGAGTTATTCCATTTGAAAAATATGAAAAGTAAAACCTAATTCACCAGTAGAATAAAATTAGCACAAAATTTTTTTTTAAATGCATAGATATTGATGCAAGGAAAAAAAAACTATTTTCAGTTAATATTTTTAAACTTTCAAACATATAACAAGTTAGTATAATTTTTATCAATGAGAAAAAAATTTTTTCAAGTACATGAAGAAATACCAGATTTTATGGTGTCACATATGAGAAATATGTATATACATTAGAATTGTTATCCTCACATAGATCAATAAGCAGAAAAATAGAAGTTTAAAAATAAGAGTTATTCTATTTGAAAAATCTGAAAAGTAAAACCTAATTCACCTGTAAAATAAAATTAGCAGAAATTTTTTTTTTAAATGCATAGATTTTGATGCAAGGAAAAAAACTATTTTCAGTTAATATTTTTAAACTTTCAAACAACAAGTTAGTATAATTTTTATCAATGAGAAAATTTTTTTTTCAAGTACATGTAGAAATACCAGATTTTATGGTGTCACATATGAGAAATATGTATATACATTAGAATTGTTATCCTGACATAGATCAATAAGCAGAAAAATAGAAGTTTAAAAATAAGAGTGATTCCATTTTAAAAATCTGAAAAGTAAAACCTAATTCACCTGTAGAATTAAATTAGCACATTTTTTTTTAATGCATCGATTTTGATGCAAGGAAAAAAAACTATTTTCTGTTACTATTTTGAAACTTTCAAACATATAACACGTTAGAACGAAAAAAATTGCTTCATTGAAAAAAATTATACTAAGGATAGATCACTAGGGTACCCCGGGGCGTGACTCCCTGTGTTTACCTAAAGAAGGTAAACCCCCTCAGGGGCAGATTTTATGGCGCCATATATGAGAAATATGTATATACATTAGAATTGTTATCGTCACATCGATCAATAAGCAGAAAAATATAAGTTTAAAAATAAGAGTTATTCCATTTGAAAAATATGAAAAGTAAAACCTAATTCACCAGTAGAATAAAATTAGCACAAAATTTTTTTTAAATGCATAGATTTTGATGCAAGGAAAAAAAAACTATTTTCAGTTAATATTTTTAAACTTTCAAACATATAACAAGTTAGTATAATTTTTATCTATGAGAAAAATTTTTTTGCTCTAAGTACATGAAGAAATACCAGATTTTCTGGTGCCACATATGAGAAATATGTATATACATTAGAATTGTTATCGTCACATAGATCAATAAGCAGAAAAATAGAAGTTTAAAAATAAGAGTTATTCCATTTGAAAAATCTGAAAAGTAAAACCTAATTCACCTGTAGAATAAAATTAGCACAACATTTTTTTTAAATGCATAGATTTTGATGCAAGGAAAAAAAATTTATTTACAGTTAATATTTTTAAACTTTCAAACATATAACACGTTAGAACGAAAAAAAATTGCTTCATTGAAAAAAATTATACTAAGGATAGATCAATAGGGTACCCCGGGGCGTGACTCCCTGTGTTTACCTAAAGAAGGTAAACCCCCTCAGGGGCAGATTTTATGTTGCCACATATGAAAAATATGTATATAAATTAGAATTGTTATCGTCACATCGATCAATAACCTGAAAAATAGAAGTTTAAAAATAAGAATTATTCCATTTGAAAAATCTGAAAAGTAAAACCTAATTCACCTGTAGAATAAAATTAGCACAACATTTTTTTTAAATGCATAGATTTTGATGCAAGGAAAAAACTATATTCAGTTAATATTTTTAAACTTTCAAACATATAACAAGTTAGTATAATTTTTATCAATGAGAAAAAAAATTTTTTAAGTACATGAAGAAATACCAGATTTTATGGTGCCACATATGAGAAATATGTATATACATTAGAATTGTTATCCTCACATAGATCAATAAGCAGAAAAATAGAAGTTTAAAAATAAGAGTTATTCCATTTGAAAAATCTGAAAAGTAAAACCTAATTCACCTGTAGAATAAAATTAGCACAACATTTTTTTTAAATGCATAGATTTTGATGCAAGGAAAAAATAACTATTTTCAGTTAATATTTTTAAACTTTCAAACATATAACAAGTTAGTATAATTTTTATCAATGAGAAAATTTTTTTTTTAAGTACATGAAGAAATACCAGATTTTATGGAGCCATATATGAGAAATATGTATATACATTAGAATTGTTATCGTCACATAGATCAATAAGCAGAAAAATAGAAGTCTAAAAATAAGAGTTATTCCATATGAAAAATCTGAAAAGTAAAACCTAATTCACCTGTAGAATAAAATTAGCACAACATTTTTTTTAAATGCATAGATTTTGATGCAAGGAAAAAAAAAAGTATTTTCAGTTAATATTTTGAAACTTTCAAACATATAACAAGTTAGTATAATTTTTATCAATGAGAAATTTTTTTTTTTTAAGCACATGAAGAAATACCAGATTTTATGGTGTCACATATGAGAAATATGTATATACATTAGAATTGTTATCGTCACATAGATCAATAAGCAGAAAAATAGAAGTCTAAAAATAAGAGTTATTCCATTTGAAAAATCTGAAAAGTAAAACCTAATTCACCTGTAGAATAAAATTAGCCCAACATTTTTTTAATGCATAGATTTTGATGAGGAAAAAAAACTATTTTCAGTTAATATTTTGTAACTTTCAAACATATAACACGTTAGTATAATTTTTATCAATGAGACAATTTTATTTGCTCTAAGTACATGAAGAAATACCAGATTTTATGGTGCCACATATGAGAAATATGTATATACATTAGAATTGTTATCGTCACATAGATCAATAAGCGGAAAAATAGAAGTTTAAAAATAAGAGTTATTCCATTTGAAAAATCTGAAAAGTAAAACCTAATTCACCTGTAGAATAAAATTAGCACAAAATTTTTTTTTAAATGCATAGATATTGATGCAAGGAAAAAAAACTATTTTCAGTTAATATTTTTAAACTTTCAAACATATAACAAGTTAGTATAATTTTTATCAATGAGAAAATTTTTTTTTCAAGTACATGAAGAAATACCAGATTTTATGGTGTCACATATGAGAAATATCTATATACATTAGAATTGTTATCCTCACATAGATCAATAAGCAGAAAAATAGAAGTTTAAAAATAAGAGTTATTCCATTTGAAAAATCTGAAAAGTAAAACCTAATTCACCTGTAAAATAAAATTAGCAGAAAATTTTTTTTAAATGCATAGATTTTGATGCAAGGAAAAAAACTATTTTCAGTTAATATTTTTAAACTTTCAAACAACAAGTTAGTATAATTTTTATCAATGAGAAAATTTTTTTTTCAAGTACATGAAGAAATACCAGATTTTATGGTGTCACATATGAGAAATATGTATATACATTAGAATTGTTATCCTGACATAGATCAATAAGCAGAAAAATAGAAGTTTAAAAATAAGAGTGATTCCATTTTAAAAATCTGAAAAGTAAAACCTAATTCACCTGTAGAATTAAATTAGCACATTTTTTTTTAATGCATCGATTTTGATGCAAGGAAAAAAAACTATTTTCTGTTACTATTTTGAAACTTTCAAACATATAACACGTTAGAACGAAAAAAATTGCTTCATTGAAAAAAATTATACTAAGGATAGATCACTAGGGTACCCCGGGGCGTGACTCCCTGTGTTTACCTAAAGAAGGTAAACCCCCTCAGGGGCAGATTTCATGGCGCCACATATGAGAAATATGTATATACATTAGAATTGTTATCGTCACATCGATCAATAAGCAGAAAAATATAAGTTTAAAAATAAGAGTTATTCCATTTGAAAAATATGAAAAGTAAAACCTAATCCACCAGTAGAATAAAATTAGCACAAAATTTTTTTTAAATGCATAGATTTTGATGCAAGGAAAAAAAAACTATTTTCAGTTAATATTTTTAAACTTTCAAACATATAACAAGTTTGTATAATTTTTATCTATGAGAAAAATTTTTTTGCTCTAAGTACATGAAGAAATACCAGATTTTATGGTGCCACATATGAGAAATATGTATATACATTAGAATTGTTATCGTCACATAGATCAATAAGCAGAAAAATAGAAGTTTAAAAATAAGAGTTATTCCATTTGAAAAATCTGAAAAGTAAAACCTAATTCACCTGTAGAATAAAATTAGCACAACATTTTTTTTAAATGCATAGATTTTGATGCAAGGAAAAAAAAAATATTTTCAGTTAATATTTTGAAACTTTCAAACATATAACAAGTTAGTATAATTTTTATCAATGAGAAATTTTTTTTTTTTAAGCACATGAAGAAATACCAGATTTTATGGTGTCACATATGAGAAATATGTATATACATTAGAATTGTTATCGTCACATAGATCAATAAGCAGAAAAATAGAAGTCTAAAAATAAGAGTTATTCCATTTGAAAAATCTGAAAAGTAAAACCTAATTCACCTGTAGAATAAAATTAGCCCAACATTTTTTTAATGCATAGATTTTGATGAGGAAAAAAAACTATTTTCAGTTAATATTTTGTAACTTTCAAACATATAACACGTTAGTATAATTTTTATCAATGAGACAATTTTATTTGCTCTAAGTACATGAAGAAATACCAGATTTTATGGTGCCACATATGAGAAATATGTATATACATTAGAATTGTTATCGTCACATAGATCAATAAGCGGAAAAATAGAAGTTTAAAAATAAGAGTTATTCCATTTGAAAAATCTGAAAAGTAAAACCTAATTCACCTGTAGAATAAAATTAGCACAACATTTTTTTTAAATGCATAGATTTTGATGCAAGGAAAAAAAAAATATTTTCAGTTAATATTTTGAAACTTTCAAACATATAACAAGTTAGTATAATTTTTATCAATGAGAAAAAAAATTTTTTAAGTACATGAAGAAATACCAGATTTTATGGTGTCACATATGAGAAATATGTATATACATTAAAATTGTTATCCTCACATAGATCAATAAGCAGAAAAATAGAAGTTTAAAAATAAGAGTTATTCCATTTGAAAAATCTGAAAAGTAAAACCTAATTCACCTGTAGAATAAAATTAGCACAAAATTTTTTTTTAAATGCATAGATATTGATGCAAGGAAAAAAAAACTATTTTCAGTTAATATTTTTAAACTTTCAAACATATAACAAGTTAGTATAATTTTTATCAATGAGAAAAAATTTTTTTCAAGTACATGAAGAAATACCAGATTTTATGGTGTCACATATGAGAAATATGTATATACATTAGAATTGTTATCCTCACATAGATCAATAAGCAGAAAAATAGAAGTTTAAAAATAAGAGTTATTCTATTTGAAAAATCTGAAAAGTAAAACCTAATTCACCTGTAAAATAAAATTAGCAGAAATTTTTTTTTTAAATGCATAGATTTTGATGCAAGGAAAAAAACTATTTTCAGTTAATATTTTTAAACTTTCAAACAACAAGTTAGTATAATTTTTATCAATGAGAAAAATTTTTTTTCAAGTACATGAAGAAATACCAGATTTTATGGTGTCACATATGAGAAATATGTATATACATTAGAATTGTTATCCTGACATAGATCAATAAGCAGAAAAATAGAAGTTTAAAAATAAGAGTGATTCCATTTTAAAAATCTGAAAAGTAAAACCTAATTCACCTGTAGAATTAAATTAGCACATTTTTTTTAATGCATCGATTTTGATGCAAGGAAAAAAAACTATTTTCTGTTACTATTTTGAAACTTTCAAACATATAACACGTTAGAACGAAAAAAATTGCTTCATTGAAAAAAATTATACTAAGGATAGATCACTAGGGTACCCCGGGGCGTGACTCCCTGTGTTTACCTAAAGAAGGTAAACCCCCTCAGGGGCAGATTTTATGGCGCCACATATGAGAAATATGTATATACATTAGAATTGTTATCGTCACATCGATCAATAAGCAGAAAAATATACGTTTAAAAATAAGAGTTATTCCATTTGAAAAATCTGAAAAGTAAAACCTAATTCACCTGTAGAATAAAATTAGCACAACATTTTTTTTAAATGCATAGATTTTGATGCAAGGAAAAAAAAAATATTTTCAGTTAATATTTTGAAACTTTCAAACATATAACAAGTTAGTATAATTTTTATCAATGAGAAAAAAAATTTTTTAAGTACATGAAGAAATACCAGATTTTATGGTGTCACATATGAGAAATATGTATATACATTAGAATTGTTATCCTCACATAGATCAATAAGCAGAAAAATAGAAGTTTAAAAATAAGAGTTATTCCATTTGAAAAATCTGAAAAGTAAAACCTAATTCACCTGTAGAATAAAATTAGCACAAAATTTTTTTTTAAATGCATAGATATTGATGCAAGGAAAAAAAAACTATTTTCAGTTAATATTTTTAAACTTTCAAACAACAAGTTAGTATAATTTTTATCAATGAGAAATTTTTTTTTTCAAGTACATGAAGAAATACCAGATTTTATGGTGTCACATATGAGAAATATGTATATACATTAGAATTGTTATCCTGACATAGATCAATAAGCAGAAAAATAGAAGTTTAAAAATAAGAGTGATTCCATTTTAAAAATCTGAAAAGTAAAACCTAATTCACCTGTAGAATTAAATTAGCACATTTTTTTTAATGCATCGATTTTGATGCAAGGAAAAAAAACTATTTTCTGTTACTATTTTGAAACTTTCAAACATATAACACGTTAGAACGAAAAAAATTGCTTCATTGAAAAAAATTATACTAAGGATAGATCACTAGGGTACCCCGGGGCGTGACTCCCTGTGTTTACCTAAAGAGGGTAAACCCCCTCAGGGGCAGATTTTATGGCGCCACATATGAGAAATATGTATATACATTAGAATTGTTATCGTCACATCGATCAATAAGCAGAAAAATATATGTTTAAAAATAAGAGTTATTCCATTTGAAAAATCTGAAAAGTAAAACCTAATTCACCTGTAGAATAAAATTAGCACAACATTTTTTTTAAATGCATAGATTTTGATGCAAGGAAAAAAAAAAATATTTTCAGTTAATATTTTGAAACTTTCAAACATATAACAAGTTAGTATAATTTTTATCAATGAGAAAAAATTTTTTTCAAGTACATGAAGAAATACCAGATTTTATGGTGTCACATATGAGAAATATGTATATACATTAGAATTGTTATCCTCACATAGATCAATAAGCAGAAAAATAGAAGTTTAAAAATAAGAGTTATTCTATTTGAAAAATCTGAAAAGTAAAACCTAATTCACCTGTAAAATAAAATTAGCAGAAATTTTTTTTTTTAAATGCATAGATTTTGATGCAAGGAAAAAAACTATTTTCAGTTAATATTTTTAAACTTTCAAACAACAAGTTAGTATAATTTTTATCAATGAGAAAATTTTTTTTTCAAGTACATGTAGAAATACCAGATTTTATGGTGCCATATATGAGAAATATGTATATACATTAGAATTGTTATCGTCACATAGATCAATAAGCAGAAAAATAGAAGTTTAAAAATAAGAGTTATTCCATTTGAAAAATCTGAAAAGTAAAACCTAATTCACCTGTAGAATAAAATTAGCACAACATTTTTTTTAAATGCATAGATTTTGATGCAAGGAAAAAAAATTTATTTACAGTTAATATTTTTAAACTTTCAAACATATAACACGTTAGAACGAAAAAAAATTGCTTCATTGAAAAAAATTATACTAAGGATAGATCAATAGGGTACCCCGGGGCGTGACTCCCTGTGTTTACCTAAAGAAGGTAAACCCCCTCAGGGGCAGATTTTATGGTGCCACATATGAAAAATATGTATATAAATTAGAATTGTTATCATCACATCGATCAATAAGCTGAAAAATAGAAGTTTAAAAATAAGAATTATTCCATTTGAAAAATCTGAAAAGTAAAACCTAATTCACCTGTAGAATAAAATTAGCACAAAATTTTTTTTTAAATGCATAGATATTGATGCAAGGAAAAAAAACTATTTTCAGTTAATATTTTTAAACTTTCAAACATATAACAAGTTAGTATAATTTTTATCAATGAGAAAAATTTTTTTTCAAGTACATGAAGAAATACCAGATTTTATGGTGTCACATATGAGAAATATGTATATACATTAGAATTGTTATCCTCACATAGATCAATAAGCAGAAAAATAGAAGTTTAAAAATAAGAGTTATTCTATTTGAAAAATCTGAAAAGTAAAACCTAATTCACCTGTAAAATAAAATTAGCAGAAATTTTTTTTTTAAATGCATAGATTTTGATGCAAGGAAAAAAACTATTTTCAGTTAATATTTTTAAACTTTCAAACAACAAGTTAGTATAATTTTTATCAATGAGAAATTTTTTTTTTCAAGTACATGAAGAAATACCAGATTTTATGGTGTCACATATGAGAAATATGTATATACATTAGAATTGTTATCCTGACATAGATCAATAAGCAGAAAAATAGAAGTTTAAAAATAAGAGTGATTCCATTTTAAAAATCTGAAAAGTAAAACCTAATTCACCTGTAGAATTAAATTAGCACATTTTTTTTAATGCATCGATTTTGATGCAAGGAAAAAAAACTATTTTCTGTTACTATTTTGAAACTTTCAAACATATAACACGTTAGAACGAAAAAAATTGCTTCATTGAAAAAAATTATACTAAGGATAGATCACTAGGGTACCCCGGGGCGTGACTCCCTGTGTTTACCTAAAGAAGGTAAACCCCCTCAGGGGCAGATTTTATGGCGCCACATATGAGAAATATGTATATACATTAGAATTGTTATCGTCACATCGATCAATAAGCAGAAAAATATACGTTTAAAAATAAGAGTTATTCCATTTGAAAAATCTGAAAAGTAAAACCTAATTCACCTGTAGAATAAAATTAGCACAAAATTTTTTTTTAAATGCATAGATATTGATGCAAGGAAAAAAAAAATATTTTCAGTTAATATTTTGAAACTTTCAAACATATAACAAGTTAGTATAATTTTTATCAATGAGAAAAAATTTTTTTCAAGTACATGAAGAAATACCAGATTTTATGGCGCCACATATGAGAAATATGTATATACATTAGAATTGTTATCGTCACATCGATCAATAAGCAGAAAAATATACGTTTAAAAATAAGAGTTATTCCATTTGAAAAATCTGAAAAGTAAAACCTAATTCACCTGTAAAATGAAATTAGCACAAAAATTTTTTTTAAATGCATAGATATTGAGGCAAGGAAAAAAAAACTATTTTCAGTTAATATTTTTAAACTTTCAAACATATAACAAGTTAGTATAATTTTTATCAATGAGAAAAAAATTTTTTCAAGTACATGAAGAAATACCAGATTTTATGGTGTCACATATGAGAAATATGTATATACATTAGAATTGTTATCCTCACATAGATCAATAAGCAGAAAAATAGAAGTTTAAAAATAAGAGTTATTCTATTTGAAAAATCTGAAAAGTAAAACCTAATTCACCTGTAAAATAAAATTAGCAGAAATTTTTTTTTTAAATGCATAGATTTTGATGCAAGGAAAAAAACTATTTTCAGTTAATATTTTTAAACTTTCAAACAACAAGTTAGTATAATTTTTATCAATGAGAAAAAATTTTTTTCAAGTACATGTAGAAATACCAGATTTTATGGTGTCACATATGAGAAATATGTATATACATTAGAATTGTTATCCTGACATAGATCAATAAGCAGAAAAATAGAAGTTTAAAAATAAGAGTGATTCCATTTTAAAAATCTGAAAAGTAAAACCTAATTCACCTGTAGAATTAAATTAGCACATTTTTTTTAATGCATCGATTTTGATGCAAGGAAAAAAAACTATTTTCTGTTACTATTTTGAAACTTTCAAACATATAACACGTTAGAACGAAAAAAATTGCTTCATTGAAAAAAATTATACTAAGGATAGATCACTAGGGTACCCCGGGGCGTGACTCCCTGTGTTTACCTAAAGAAGGTAAACCCCCTCAGGGGCAGATTTTATGGCGCCACATATGAGAAATATGTATATACATTAGAATTGTTATCGTCACATCGATCAATAAGCAGAAAAATATAAGTTTAAAAATAAGAGTTATTCCATTTGAAAAATATGAAAAGTAAAACCTAATTCACCAGTAGAATAAAATTAGCACAAAATTTTTTTTAAATGCATAGATTTTGATGCAAGGAAAAAAAAACTATTTTCAGTTAATATTTTTAAACTTTCAAACATATAACAAGTTAGTATAATTTTTATCTATGAGAAAAATTTTTTTGCTCTAAGTACATGAAGAAATACCAGATTTTATGGTGCCATATATGAGAAATATGTATACACATTAGAATTGTTATCGTCACATAGATCAATAAGCAGAAAAATAGAAGTTTAAAAATAAGAGTTATTCCATTTGAAAAATCTGAAAAGTAAAACCTAATTCACCTGTAAAATAAAATTAGCAGAAATTTTTTTTTTAAATGCATAGATTTTGATGCAAGGAAAAAAACTATTTTCAGTTAATATTTTTAAACTTTCAAACAACAAGTTAGTATAATTTTTATCAATGAGAAAATTTTTTTTTCAAGTACATGTAGAAATACCAGATTTTATAGTGTCACATATGAGAAATATGTATATACATTAGAATTGTTATCCTGACATAGATCAATAAGCAGAAAAATAGAAGTTTAAAAATAAGAGTGATTCCATTTTAAAAATCTGAAAAGTAAAACCTAATTCACCTGTAGAATTAAATTAGCACATTTTTTTTTAATGCATCGATTTTGATGCAAGGAAAAAAAACTATTTTCTGTTACTATTTTGAAACTTTCAAACATATAACACGTTAGAACGAAAAAAATTGCTTCATTGAAAAAAATTATACTAAGGATAGATCACTAGGGTACCCCGGGGCGTGACTCCCTGTGTTTACCTAAAGAAGGTAAACCCCCTCAGGGGCAGATTTTATGGCGCCATATATGAGAAATATGTATATACATTAGAATTGTTATCGTCACATCGATCAATAAGCAGAAAAATATAAGTTTAAAAATAAGAGTTATTCCATTTGAAAAATATGAAAAGTAAAACCTAATTCACCAGTAGAATAAAATTAGCACAAAATTTTTTTTAAATGCATAGATTTTGATGCAAGGAAAAAAAACTATTTTCAGTTAATATTTTTAAACTTTCAAACATATAACAAGTTAGTATAATTTTTATCTATGAGAAAAATTTTTTTGCTCTAAGTACATGAAGAAATACCAGATTTTATGGTGCCACATATGAGAAATATGTATATACATTAGAATTGTTATCGTCACATAGATCAATAAGCAGAAAAATAGAAGTTTAAAAATAAGAGTTATTCCATTTGAAAAATCTGAAAAGTAAAACCTAATTCACCTGTAGAATAAAATTAGCACAACATTTTTTTTAAATGCATAGATTTTGATGCAAGGAAAAAAAATTTATTTACAGTTAATATTTTTAAACTTTCAAACATATAACACGTTAGAACGAAAAAAAATTGCTTCATTGAAAAAAATTATACTAAGGATAGATCAATAGGGTACCCCGGGGCGTGACTCCCTGTGTTTACCTAAAGAAGGTAAACCCCCTCAGGGGCAGATTTTATGGTGCCACATATGAAAAATATGTATATAAATTAGAATTGTTATCGTCACATCGATCAATAAGCTGAAAAATAGAAGTTTAAAAATAAGAATTATTCCATTTGAAAAATCTGAAAAGTAAAACCTAATTCACCTGTAGAATAAAATTAGCACAAAATTTTTTTTAAATGCATAGATTTTGATGCAAGGAAAAAACTATTTTCAGTTAATATTTTTAAACTTTCAAACATATAACAAGTTAGTACAGTAGGGAACCGATTATCCGGAACGATCGGGACCATCGCTATTCCGGATAACTGATTTTTCCGGTTTTCTGAATCGCCACAAAAAGCCATTTTTTTTTATTGTTAAACCCAACTAAAAAAAATTTTTTTTTGGAAATAATCTTAAAAAGAAGAAAAAACGATGGAGTAATACACTAATGATTATTTCCAAAATGATGGTAAGGTAAACATCTTTCAGAAAAGAAAGAAAAATTCTAAAATCTTATGAGGAAAAAAATTTTTTTTTTAAAAAAATGGCGGGAAAATTTATTGAACTTCGTTCCGGTTTTTTGGTTTTCCGGTTTTCTGATTTCCGGATAACGGGTTCTCTACTGTATAATTTTTATCAATGAGAAAAAAAAATTTTTAAGTACATGAAGAAATACCAGATTTTATGGTGCCACATATGAGAAATATGTATATACATTAGAATTGTTATCCTCACATAGATCAATAAGCAGAAAAATAGAAGTTTAAAAATAAGAGTTATTCCATTTGAAAAATCTGAAAAGTTAAACCTAATTCACCTGTAGAATAAAATTAGCACAACATTTTTTTTAAATGCATAGATTTTGATGCAAGGAAAAAATAACTATTTTCAGTTAATATTTTTAAACTTTCAAACATATAACAAGTTAGTATAATTTTTATCAATGAGAAAATTTTTTTTTTAAGTACATGAAGAAATACCAGATTTTATGGAGCCATATATGAGAAATATGTATATACATTAGAATTGTTATCGTCACATAGATCAATAAGCAGAAAAATAGAAGTCTAAAAATAAGAGTTATTCCATTTGAAAAATCTGAAAAATAAAACCTAATTCACCTGTAGAATAAAATTAGCACAACATTTTTTTTAAATGCATAGATTTTGATGCAAGGAAAAAAAAAAGTATTTTCAGTTAATATTTTGAAACTTTCAAACATATAACAAGTTAGTATAATTTTTATCAATGAGAAATTTTTTTTTTTTTAAGCACATGAAGAAATACCAGAT
Organism: Parasteatoda tepidariorum; assembly: GCF_982258835.1. Taxonomy (NCBI): domain Eukaryota; kingdom Metazoa; phylum Arthropoda; class Arachnida; order Araneae; family Theridiidae; genus Parasteatoda; species Parasteatoda tepidariorum. The sequence goes on from NC_141755.1 coordinate 127,623,028, forward strand.
TTTATGGTGCCACATATGAGAAATATGTATATACATTAGAATTGTTATCGTCACATAGATCAATAAGCGGAAAAATAGAATTTTAAAAATAAGAGTTATTCCATTTGAAAAATCTGAAAAGTAAAACCTAATTCACCTGTAGAATAAAATTAGCACAACATTTTTTTTAAATGCATAGATTTTGATGCAAGGAGAAAAAAAACTATTTTCAGTTAATATTTTGAAACTTTCAAACATATAACAAGTTAGTATAATTTTTATCAATGAGAAAATTTTTTTTTTAAGTACATGAAGAAATACCAGATTTTATGGTGTCACATATGAGAAATATGTATATACATTAGAATTGTTATCGTCACATAGATCAATAAGCAGAAAAATAGAAGTCTAAAAATAAGAGTTATTCCATTTGAAAAATCTGAAAAGTAAAACCTAATTCACCTGTAGAATAAAATTAGCCCAACATTTTTTTAATGCATAGATTTTGATGCAAGGAAAAAAAACTATTTTCAGTTAATATTTTGTAACTTTCAAACATATAACACGTTAGTATAATTTTTATCAATGAGAAAAAAAAATTTTTTAAGTACATGAAGAAATACCAGATTTTATGGTGTCACATATGAGAAATATGTATATACATTAGAATTGTTATCCTCACATAGATCAATAAGCAGAAAAATAGAAGTTTAAAAATAAGAGTTATTCCATTTGAAAAATCTGAAAAGTAAAACCTAATTCACCTGTAGAATAAAATTAGCACAAAATTTTTTTTTAAATGCATAGATATTGATGCAAGGAAAAAAAAACTATTTTCAGTTAATATTTTTAAACTTTCAAACATATAACAAGTTAGTATAATTTTTATCAATGAGAAAATTTTTTTTTCAAGTACATGAAGAAATACCAGATTTTATGGTGTCACATATGAGAAATATGTATATACATTAGAATTGTTATCCTCACATAGATCAATAAGCAGAAAAATAGAAGTTTAAAAATAAGAGTTATTCCATTTGAAAAATCTGAAAAGTAAAACCTAATTCACCTGTAAAATAAAATTAGCAGAAAATTTTTTTTTAAATGCATAGATTTTGATGCAAGGAAAAAAACTATTTTCAGTTAATATTTTTAAACTTTCAAACAACAAGTTAGTATAATTTTTATCCATGAGAAAATTTTTTTTTCAAGTACATGAAGAAATACCAGATTTTATGGTGTCACATATGAGAAATATGTATATACATTAGAATTGTTATCCTGACATAGATCAATAAGCAGAAAAATAGAAGTTTAAAAATAAGAGTGATTCCATTTTAAAAATCTGAAAAGTAAAACCTAATTCACCTGTAGAATTAAATTAGCACAACATTTTTTTTTAATGCATCGATTTTGATGCAAGGAAAAAAAACTATTTTCTGTTACTATTTTGAAACTTTCAAACATATAACACGTTAGAACGAAAAAAATTGCTTCATTGAAAAAAATTATACTAAGGATAGATCACTAGGGTACCCCGGGGCGTGACTCCCTGTGTTTACCTAAAGAAGGTAAACCCCCTCAGGGGCAGATTTTATGGCGCCACATATGAGAAATATGTATATACATTAGAATTGTTATCGTCACATCGATCAATAAGCAGAAAAATATAAGTTTAAAAATAAGAGTTATTCCATTTGAAAAATATGAAAAGTAAAACCTAATTCACCAGTAGAATAAAATTAGCACAAAATTTTTTTTAAATGCATAGATTTTGATGCAAGGAAAAAAAAACTATTTTCAGTTAATATTTTTAAACTTTCAAACATATAACAAGTTAGTATAATTTTTATCTATGAGAAAAATTTTTTTGCTCTAAGTACATGAAGAAATACCAGATTTTATGGTGCCACATATGAGAAATATGTATATACATTAGAATTGTTATCGTCACATAGATCAATAAGCAGAAAAATAGAAGTTTAAAAATAAGAGTTATTCCATTTGAAAAATCTGAAAAGTAAAACCTAATTCACCTGTAGAATAAAATTAGCACAACATTTTTTTTTAAATGCATAGATTTTGATGCAAGGAAAAAAAAAATATTTTCAGTTAATATTTTGAAACTTTCAAACATATAACAAGTTAGTATAATTTTTATCAATGAGAAAAAAAATTTTTTAAGTACATGAAGAAATACCAGATTTTATGGTGTCACATATGAGAAATATATATATACATTAGAATTGTTATCCTCACATAGATCAATAAGCAGAAAAATAGAAGTTTAAAAATAAGAGTTATTCCATTTGAAAAATCTGAAAAGTAAAACCTAATTCACCTGTAGAATAAAATTAGCACAAAATTTTTTTTTAAATGCATAGATATTGATGCAAGGAAAAAAAAACTATTTTCAGTTTATATTTTTAAACTTTCAAACATATAACAAGTTAGTATAATTTTTATCAATGAGAAAAAATTTTTTTCAAGTACATGAAGAAATACCGGATTTTATGGTGTCACATATGAGAAATATGTATATACATTAGAAATGTTATCCTGACATAGATCAATAAGCAGAAAAATAGAAGTTTAAAAATAAGAGTTATTCCATTTGAAAAATATGAAAAGTAAAACCTAATTCACCAGTAGAATAAAATTAGCACAAAATTTTTTTTAAATGCATAGATTTTGATGCAAGGAAAAAAAAACTATTTTCAGTTAATATTTTTAAACTTTCAAACATATAACAAGTTAGTATAATTTTTATCTATGAGAAAAATTTTTTTGCTCTAAGTACATGAAGAAATACCAGATTTTATGGTGCCACATATGAGAAAGATGTATATACATTAGAATTGTTATCGTCACATAGATCAATAAGCAGAAAAATAGAAGTTTAAAAATAAGAGTTATTCCATTTGAAAAATCTGAAAAGTAAAACCTAATTCACCTGTAGAATAAAATTAGCACAACATTTTTTTTAAATGCATAGATTTTGATGCAAGGAAAAAAAAACTATTTTCAGTTAATATTTTTAAACTTTCAAACATATAACACGTTAGTATAATTTTTATCAATGAGACAATTTTTTTTGCTCTAAGTACATGAAGAAATACCAGATTTTATGGTGCCATATATGAGAAATATGTATATACATTAGAATTGTTATCGTCAACATAGATCAATAAGCAGAAAAATAGAAGTTTAAAAATAAGAGTTATTCCATTTGAAAAATCTGAAAAGTAAAACCTAATTCACCTGTAGAATAAAATTAGCACAACATTTTTTTTAAATGCATAGATTTTGATGCAAGGAAAAAAAATTTATTTACAGTTAATATTTTTAAACTTTCAAACATATAACACGTTAGAACGAAAAAAAATTGTTTCATTGAAAAAAATTTTACTAAGGATAGATCAATAGGGTACCCCGGGGCGTGACTCCCTGTGTTTACCTAAAGAAGGTAAACCCCCTCAGGGGCAGATTTTATGGTGCCACATATGAAAAATATGTATATAAATTAGAATTGTTATCGTCACATAGATCAATAAGCAGAAAAATAGAAGTTTAAAAATAAGAGTTATTCCATTTGAAAAATCTGAAAAGTAAAACCTAATTCACCTATAGAATAAAATTAGCACAACATTTTTTTTAAATGCATAGATTTTGATGCAAGGAAAAAAAAAATATTTTCAGTTAATATTTTGAAACTTTCAAACATATAACAAGTTAGTATAATTTTTATCAATGAGAAAAATTTTTTTTTAAGTACATGAAGAAATACCAGATTTTATGGTGTCACATATGAGAAATATATATATACATTAGAATTGTTATCCTCACATAGATCAATAAGCAGAAAAATAGAAGTTTAAAAATAAGAGTTATTCCATTTGAAAAATCTGAAAAGTAAAACCTAATTCACCTGTAGAATAAAATTAGCACAAAATTTTTTTTTAAATGCATAGATATTGATGCAAGGAAAAAAAAACTATTTTCAGTTTATATTTTTAAACTTTCAAACATATAACAAGTTAGTATAATTTTTATCAATGAGAAAATTTTTTTTTCAAGTACATGAAGAAATACCAGATTTTATGGTGTCACATATGAGAAATATGTATATACATTAGAATTGTTATCCTCACATAGATCAATAAGCAGAAAAATAGAAGTTTAAAAATAAGAGTTATTCTATTTGAAAAATCTGAAAAGTAAAACCTAATTCACCTGTAAAATAAAATTAGCAGAAATTTTTTTTTTAAATGCATAGATTTTGATGCAAGGAAAAAAACTATTTTCAGTTAATATTTTTAAACTTTCAAACAACAAGTTAGTACAATTTTTATCAATGAGAAAAATTTTTTTTCAAGTACATGAAGAAATACCAGATTTTATGGTGTCACATATGAGAAATATGTATATACATTAGAATTGTTATCCTGACATAGATCAATAAGCAGAAAAATAGAAGTTTAAAAATAAGAGTGATTCCATTTTAAAAATCTGAAAAGTAAAACCTAATTCACCTGTAGAATTAAATTAGCACATTTTTTTTAATGCATCGATTTTGATGCAAGGAAAAAAAACTATTTTCTGTTACTATTTTGAAACTTTCAAACATATAACACGTTAGAACGAAAAAAATTGCTTCATTGAAAAAAATTATACTAAGGATAGATCACTAGGGTACCCCGGGGCGTGACTCCCTGTGTATACCTAAAGAAGGTAAACCCCCTCAGGGGCAGATTTTATGGCGCCACATATGAGAAATATGTATAAACATTAGAATTGTTATCGTCACATCGATCAATAAGCAGAAAAATATAAGTTTAAAAATAAGAGTTATTCCATTTGAAAAATATGAAAAGTAAAACCTAATTCGCCTGTAGAATAAAATTAGCACAACATTTTTTTTAAATGCATAGATTTTGATGCAAGGAAAAAACTATTTTCAGTTAATATTTTTAAACTTTCAAACATATAACAAGTTAGTATAATTTTTATCTATGAGAAAATTTTTTTTGCTCTAAGTACATGAAGAAATACCAGATTTTATGGTGCCACATATGAGAAATATGTATATACATTAGAATTGTTATCGTCACATAGATCAATAAGCAGAAAAATAGAAGTTTAAAAATAAGAGTTATTCCATTTGAAAAATCTGAAAAGTAAAACCTAATTCACCTGTAGAATAAAATTAGCACAACATTTTTTTTAAATGCATAGATTTTGATGCAAGGAAAAAAAAACTATTTTCAGTTAATATTTTTAAACTTTTAAACATATAACACGTTAGTATAATTTTTATCAATGAGACAATTTTTTTTGCTCTAAGTACAAGAAGAAATACCAGATTTTATGGTGCCATATATGAGAAATATGTATATACATTAGAATTGTTATCGTCACATAGATCAATAAGCAGAAAAATAGAAGTTTAAAAATAAGAGTTATTCCATTTGAAAAATCTGAAAAGTAAAACCTAATTCACCTATAGAATAAAATTAGCACAACATTTTTTTTAAATGCATAGATTTTGATGCAAGGAAAAAAAATTTATTTACAGTTAATATTTTTAAACTTTCAAACATATAACACGTTAGAACGAAAAAAAATTGCTTCATTGAAAAAAATTATACTAAGGATAGATCAATAGGGTACCCCGGGGCGTGACTCCCTGTGTTTACCTAAAGAAGGTAAACCCCCTCAGGGGCAGATTTTATGGTGCCACATATGAAAAATATGTATATACATTAGAATTGTTATCGTCACATCGATCAATAAGCTGAAAAATAGAAGTTTAAAAATAAGAGTTATTCCATTTGAAAAATCTGAAAAGTAAAACCTAATTCACCTGTAGAATAAAATTAGCACAACATTTTTTTTAAATGCATAGATTTTGATGCAAGGAAAAAACTATTTTCAGTTAATATTTTTAAACTTTCAAACATATAACAAGTTAGTATAATTTTTATCAATGAGAAATTTTTTTTTTTAAGTACATGAAGAAATACCAGATTTTATGGTGCCACATATGAGAAATATGTATATACATTAGAATTGTTATCCTCACATAGATCAATAAGCAGAAAAATAGAAGTTTAAAAATAAGAGTTATTCCATTTGAAAAATCTGAAAAGTAAAACCTAATTCACCTGTAGAATAAAATTAGCACAACATTTTTTTTAAATGCATAGATTTTGATGCAAGGAAAAAAAAACTATTTTCAGTTAATATTTTTAAACTTTCAAACATATAACAAGTTAGTATAATTTTTATCAATGAGAAAAAATTTTTTTTAAGTACATGAAGAAATACCAGATTTTATGGAGCCATATATGAGAAATATGTATATACACTAGAACTGTTATCGTCACATAGATCAATAAGCAGAAAAATAGAAGTCTAAAAATAAGAGTTATTCCATTTGAAAAATCTGAAAAGTAAAACCTAATTCACCTGTAGAATAAAATTAGCACAACATTTTTTTTAAATGCATAGATTTTGATGCAAGGAAAAAAAAAACTATTTTCAGTTAATATTTTGAAACTTTCAAACATATAACAAGTTAGTATAATTTTTATCAATGAGAAAATTTTTTTTTTAAGCACATGAAGAAATACCAGATTTTATGGTGTCACATATGAGAAATATGTATATACATTAGAATTGTTATCGTCACACAGATCAATAAGCAGAAAAATAGAAGTCTAAAAATAAGAGTTATTCCATTTGAAAAATCTGAAAAGTAAAACCTAATTCACCTGTAGAATAAAATTAGCCCAACATTTTTTTAATGCATAGATTTTCAGTTAATATTTTGTAACTTTCAAACATATAACACGTTAGAACGAAAAAAAATTGTTTCATTGAAAAAAATTATACTAAGGATAGATCAATAGGGTACCCCGGGGCGTGACTCCCTGTGTTTACCTAAAGAAGGTAAACCCCCTCAGGGGCAGATTTTATGGTGCCACATATGAAAAATATGCATATAAATTAGAATTGTTATCGTCACATCGATCAATAAGCTGAAAAATAGAAGTTTAAAAATAAGAATTATTCCATTTGAAAAATCTGAAAAGTAAAACCTAATTCACCTGTAGAATAAAATTAGCACAACATTTTTTTTAAATGCATAGATTTTGATGCAAGGAAAAAACTATTTTCAGTTAATATTTTTAAACTTTCAAACATATAACAAGTTAGTATAATTTTTATCAATGAGAAAATTTTTTTTTTAAGTACATGAAGAAATACCAGATTTTATGGTGCCACATATGAGAAATATGTATATACAATAGAATTGTTATCCTCACATAGATCAATAAGCAGAAAAATAGAAGTTTAAAAATAAGAGTTATTCCATTTGAAAAATCTGAAAAGTAAAACCTAATTCACCTGTAGAATAAAATTAGCACAACATTTTTTTTAAATGCATAGATTTTGATGCAAGGAAAAAAAAACTATTTTCAGTTAATATTTTTAAACTTTCAAACATATAACAAGTTAGTATAATTTTTATCAATGAGAAAATTTTTTTTTTAAGTACATGAAGAAATACCAGATTTTATGGAGCCATATATGAGAAATATGTATATACATTAGAATTGTTATCGTCACATAGATCAATAAGCAGAAAAATAAAAGTCTAAAAATAAGAGTTATTCCATTTGAAAAATCTGAAAAGTAAAACCTAATTCACCAGTAGAATAAAATTAGCACAACATTTTTTTTAAATGCATAGATTTTGATGCAAGGAAAAAAAAAAGTATTTTCAGTTAATATTTTGAAACTTTCAAACATATAACAAGTTAGTATAATTTTTATCAATGAGAAAATTTTTTTTTTAAGCACATGAAGAAATACCAGATTTTATGGTGTCACATATGAGAAATATGTATATACATTAGAATTGTTATCGTCACATAGATCAATAAGCAGAAAAATAGAAGTCTAAAAATAAGAGTTATTACATTTGAAAAATCTGAAAAGTAAAACCTAATTCACCTGTAGAATAAAATTAGCCCAACATTTTTTTAATGCATAGATTTTGATGCAAGGAAAAGAAACTATTTTCAGTTAATATTTTGTAACTTTCAAACATATAACACGTTAGAACGAAAAAAAATTGTTTCATTGAAAAAAATTATACTAAGGATAGATCAATAGGGTACCCCGGGGCGTGACTCCCTGTGTTTACCTAAAGAAGGTAAACCCCCTCAGGGGCAGATTTTATGGTGCCACATATGAAAAATATGTATATACATTAGAATTGTTATCGTCACATCGATCAATAAGCTGAAAAATAGAAGTTTAAAAATAAGAATTATTCCATTTGAAAAATCTGAAAAGTAAAACCTAATTCACCTGTAGAATAAAATTAGCACAACATTTTTTTTAAATGCATAGATTTTGATGCAAGGAAAAAAAAACTATTTTCAGTTAATATTTTTAAACTTTCAAACATATAACAAGTTAGTATAATTTTTATCAATGAGAAAAAATTTTTTTTAAGTACATGAAGAAATACCAGATTTTATGGAGCCATATATGAGAAATATGTATATACACTAGAATTGTTATCGTCACATAGATCAATAAGCAGAAAAATAGAAGTCTAAAAATAAGAGTTATTCCATTTGAAAAATCTGAAAAGTAAAACCTAATTCACCTGTAGAATAAAATTAGCACAACATTTTTTTTAAATGCATAGATTTTGATGCAAGGAAAAAAAAAACTATTTTCAGTTAATATTTTGAAACTTTCAAACATATAACAAGTTAGTATAATTTTTATCAATGAGAAATTTTTTTTTTTAAGTACATGAAGAAATACCAGATTTTATGGTGTCACATATGAGAAATATGTATATACATTAGAATTGTTATCGTCACATAGATCAATAAGCAGAAAAATAGAAGTCTAAAAATAAGAGTTATTCCATTTGAAAAATCTGAAAAGTAAAACCTAATTCACCTGTAGAATAAAATTAGCACAACATTTTTTTTAAATGCATAGATTTTGATGCAAGGAAAAAAAAACTATTTTCAGTTAATATTTTGAAACTTTCAAACATATAACAAGTTAGTATAATATTTATCAATGAGAAAAAATTTTTTTCAAGTACATGAAGAAATACCAGATTTTATGGTGTCACATATGAGAAATATGTATATACATTAGAATTGTTATCCTGACATAGATCAATAAGCAGAAAAACAGAAGTTTAAAAATAAGAGTGATTCCATTTTAAAAATCTGAAAAGTAAAACCTAATTCACCTGTAGAATAAAATTAGCACAACATTTTTATTAAATGCATAGATTTTGATGCAAGGAAAAAAAAACTATTTTCAGTTAATATTTTTAAACTTTCAAACATATAACAAGTTAGTATAATTTTTATCAATGAGAAAATTTTTTTTTAAGTACATGAAGAAATACCAGATTTTATGGAGCCATATATGAGAAATATGTATATACATTAGAATTGTTATCGTCACATAGATCAATAAGCAGAAAAATAGAAGTTTAAAAATAAGAGTGATTCCATTTTAAAAATCTGAAAAGTAAAACCTAATTCACCTGTAGAATTAAATTAGCACATTTTTTTTAATGCATCGATTTTGATGCAAGGAAAAAAAACTATTTTCTGTTACTATTTTGAAACTTTCAAACATATAACACGTTAGAACGAAAAAAATTGCTTCATTGAAAAAAATTATACTAAGGATAGATCACTAGGGTACCCCGGGGCGTGACTCCCTGTGTATACCTAAAGAAGGTAAACCCCCTCAGGGGCAGATTTTATGGCGCCACATATGAGAAATATGTATAAACATTAGAATTGTTATCGTCACATAGATCAATAAGCAGAAAAATAGAAGTTTAAAAATAAGAGTTATTCCATTTGAAAAATCTGAAAAGTAAAACCTAATTCGCCTGTAGAATAAAATTAGCACAACATTTTTTTTAAATGCATAGATTTTGATGCAAGGAAAAAACTATTTTCAGTTAATATTTTTAAACTTTCAAACATATAACAAGTTAGTATAATTTTTATCAATGAGAAAATTTTTTTTTTAAGTACATGAAGAAATACCAGATTTTATGGAGCCATATATGAGAAATATGTATATACATTAGAATTGTTATCGTCACATAGATCAATAAGCAGAAAAATAGAAGTTTAAAAATAAGAGTGATTCCATTTTAAAAATCTGAAAAGTAAAACCTAATTCACCTGTAGAATTAAATTAGCACATTTTTTTTAATGCATCGATTTTGATGCAAGGAAAAAAAACTATTTTCTGTTACTATTTTGAAACTTTCAAACATATAACACGTTAGAACGAAAAAAATTGCTTCATTGAAAAAAATTATACTAAGGATAGATCACTAGGGTACCCCGGGGCGTGACTCCCTGTGTATACCTAAAGAAGGTAAACCCCCTCAGGGGCAGATTTTATGGCGCCACATATGAGAAATATGTATAAACATTAGAATTGTTATCGTCACATCGATCAATAAGCAGAAAAATATAAGTTTAAAAATAAGAGTTATTCCATTTGAAAAATATGAAAAGTAAAACCTAATTCGCCTGTAGAATAAAATTAGCACAACATTTTTTTTAAATGCATAGATTTTGATGCAAGGAAAAAACTATTTTCAGTTAATATTTTTAAACTTTCAAACATATAACAAGTTAGTATAATTTTTATCTATGAGAAAATTTTTTTTAAGTACATGAAGAAATACCAGATTTTATGGAGCCATATATGAGAAATATGTATATACATTAGAATTGTTATCGTCACATAGATCAATAAGCAGAAAAATAGAAGTTTAAAAATAAGAGTTATTCCATTTGAAAAATCTGAAAAGTAAAACCTAATTCACCTGTAGAATAAAATTAGCACAACATTTTTTTTAAATGCATAGATTTTGATGCAAGGAAAAAAAATTTATTTACAGTTAATATTTTTAAACTTTCAAACATATAACACGTTAGAACGAAAAAAAATTGCTTCATTGAAAAAAATTATACTAAGGATAGATCAATAGGGTACCCCGGGGCGTGACTCCCTGTGTTTACCTAAAGAAGGTAAACCCCCTCAGGGGCAGATTTTATGGTGCCACATATGAAAAATATGTATATACATTAGAATTGTTATCGTCACATCGATCAATAAGCTGAAAAATAGAAGTTTAAAAATAAGAGTTATTCCATTTGAAAAATCTGAAAAGTAAAACCTAATTCACCTGTAGAATAAAATTAGCACAACATTTTTTTTAAATGCATAGATTTTGATGCAAGGAAAAAAAAACTATTTTCAGTTAATATTTTTAAACTTTCAAACATATAACAAGTTAGTATAATTTTTATCAATGAGAAAATTTTTTTTAAGTACATGAAGAAATACCAGATTTTATGGAGCCATATATGAGAAATATGTATATACATTAGAATTGTTATCGTCACATAGATCAATAAGCAGAAAAATAGAAGTCTAAAAATAAGAGTTATTCCATTTGAAAAATCTGAAAAGTAAAACCTAATTCACCTGTAGAATAAAATTAGCACAACATTTTTTTTAAATGCATAGATTTTGATGCAAGGAAAAAAAAAAGTATTTTCAGTTAATATTTTGAAACTTTCAAACATATAACAAGTTAGTATAATTTTTATCAATGAGAAAAAAATTTTTTTAAGCACATGAAGAAATACCAGATTTTATGGTGTCACATATGATAAATATGTATATACATTAGAATTGTTATCGTCACATAGATCAATAAGCAGAAAAATAGAAGTTTAAAAATAAGAGTTATTCCATTTGAAAAATCTGAAAAGTAAAACCTAATTCACCTGTAGAATAAAATTAGCACAACATTTTTTTAAATACATAGATTTTGATGCAAGGAAAAAAAATTTATTTACAGTTAATATTTTTAAACTTTCAAACATATAACACGTTAGAACGAAAAAAAATTGCTTCATTGAAAAAAATTATACTAAGGATAGATCAATAGGGTACCATGGGGCGTGACTCCCTGTGTTTACCTAAAGAAGGTAAACCCCCTCAGGGGCAGATTTTATGGTGCCACATATGAAAAATATGTATATACATTAGAATTGTTATCGTCACATCGATCAATAAGCTGAAAAATAGAAGTTTAAAAATAAGAGTTATTCCATTTGAAAAATCTGAAAAGTAAAACCTAATTCACCTGTAGAATAAAATTAGCACAACATTTTTTTTAAATGCATAGATTTTGATGCAAGGAAAAAACTATTTTCAGTTAATATTTTTAAACTTTCAAACATATAACAAGTTAGTATAATTTTTATCAATGAGAAAATTTTTTTTTTAAGTACATGAAGAAATACCAGATTTTATGGTGCCACATATGAGAAATATGTATATACATTAGAATTGTTATCGTCACATAGATCAATAAGCAGAAAAATAGAAGTCTAAAAATAAGAGTTATTCCATTTGAAAAATCTGAAAAGTAAAACCTAATTCACCTGTAGAATAAAATTAGCACAACATTTTTTTTAAATGCATAGATTTTGATGCAAGGAAAAAACTATTTTCAGTTAATATTTTTAAACTTTCAAACATATAACAAGTTAGTATAATTTTTATCAATGAGAAAAATTTTTTTTTAAGTACATGAAGAAATACCAGATTTTATGGAGCCATATATGAGAAATATGTATATACATTAGAATTGTTATCGTCACATAGATCAATAAGCAGAAAAATAGAAGTCTAAAAATAAGAGTTATTCCATTTGAAAAATCTGAAAAGTAAAACCTAATTCACCTGTAGAATAAAATTAGCACAACATTTTTTTTAAATGCATAGATTTTGATGCAAGGAAAAAAAAAACTATTTTCAGTTAATATTTTGAAACTTTCAAACATATAACAAGTTAGTATAATTTTTATCAATGAGAAATTTTTTTTTTTAAGTACATGAAGAAATACCAGATTTTATGGTGTCACATATGAGAAATATGTATATACATTAGAATTGTTATCCTGACATAGATCAATAAGCAGAAAAATAGAAGTCTAAAAATAAGAGTTATTCCATTTGAAAAATCTGAAAAGTAAAACCTAATTCACCAGTAGAATAAAATTAGCACAACATTTTTTTTAAATGCATAGATTTTGATGCAAGGAAAAAAAAAAGTATTTTCAGTTAATATTTTGAAACTTTCAAACATATAACAAGTTAGTATAATTTTTATCAATGAGAAAATTTTTTTTTTAAGCACATGAAGAAATACCAGATTTTATGGTGTCACATATGAGAAATATGTATATACATTAGAATTGTTATCGTCACACAGATCAATAAGCAGAAAAATAGAAGTCTAAAAATAAGAGTTATTCCATTTGAAAAATATGAAAAGTAAAACCTAATTCGCCTGTAGAATAAAATTAGCACAACATTTTTTTTAAATGCATAGATTTTGATGCAAGGAAAAAACTATTTTCAGTTAATATTTTTAAACTTTCAAACATATAACAAGTTAGTATAATTTTTATCTATGAGAAAATTTTTTTTTCAAGTACATGAAGAAATACCAGATTTTATGGTGTCACATATGAGAAATATGTATATACATTAGAATTGTTATCCTGACATAGATCAATAAGCAGAAAAATAGAAGTTTAAAAATAAGAGTGATTCCATTTTAAAAATCTGAAAAGTAAAACCTAATTCACCTGTAGAATTAAATTAGCACATTTTTTTTAATGCATCGATTTTGATGCAAGGAAAAAAAACTATTTTCTGTTACTATTTTGAAACTTTCAAACATATAACACGTTAGAACGAAAAAAATTGCTTCATTGAAAAAAATTATACTAAGGATAGATCAATAGGGTACCCCGGGGCGTGACTCCCTGTGTTTACCTAAAGAAGGTAAACCCCCTCAGGGGCAGATTTTATGGTGCCACATATGAAAAATATGTATATACATTAGAATTGTTATCGTCACATCGATCAATAAGCTGAAAAATAGAAGTTTAAAAATAAGAGTTATTCCATTTGAAAAATCTGAAAAGTAAAACCTAATTCACCTGTAGAATAAAATTAGCACAACATTTTTTTTAAATGCATAGATTTTGATGCAAGGAAAAAACTATTTTCAGTTAATATTTTTAAACTTTCAAACATATAACAAGTTAGTATAATTTTTATCAATGAGAAAATTTTTTTTTTAAGTACATGAAGAAATACCAGATTTTATGGTGCCACATATGAGAAATATGTATATACATTAGAATTGTTATCCTCACATAGATCAATAAGCAGAAAAATAGAAGTTTAAAAATAAGAGTTATTCCATTTGAAAAATCTGAAAAGTAAAACCTAATTCACCTGTAGAATAAAATTAGCACAACATTTTTTTTAAATGCATAGATTTTGATGCAAGGAAAAAAAAACTATTTTCAGTTAATATTTTTAAACTTTCAAACATATAACAAGTTAGTATAATTTTTATCAATGAGAAAAATTTTTTTTTAAGTACATGAAGAAATACCAGATTTTATGGAGCCATATATGAGAAATATGTATATACACTAGAATTGTTATCGTCACATAGATCAATAAGCAGAAAAATAGAAGTCTAAAAATAAGAGTTATTCCATTTGAAAAATCTGAAAAGTAAAACCTAATTCACCTGTAGAATAAAATTAGCACAACATTTTTTTTAAATGCATAGATTTTGATGCAAGGAAAAAAAAAAGTATTTTCAGTTAATATTTTGAAACTTTCAAACATATAACAAGTTAGTATAATTTTTATCAATGAGAAAAAATTTTTTTTAAGCACATGAAGAAATACCAGATTTTATGGTGTCACATATGATAAATATGTATATACATTAGAATTGTTATCGTCACATAGATCAATAAGCAGAAAAATAGAAGTTTAAAAATAAGAGTTATTCCATTTGAAAAATCTGAAAAGTAAAACCTAATTCACCTGTAGAATAAAATTAGCACAACATTTTTTTTAAATACATAGATTTTGATGCAAGGAAAAAAAATTTATTTACAGTTAATATTTTTAAACTTTCAAACATATAACACGTTAGAACGAAAAAAAATTGCTTCATTGAAAAAAATTATACTAAGGATAGATCAATAGGGTACCATGGGGCGTGACTCCCTGTGTTTACCTAAAGAAGGTAAACCCCCTCAGGGGCAGATTTTATGGTGCCACATATGAAAAATATGTATATACATTAGAATTGTTATCGTCACATCGATCAATAAGCTGAAAAATAGAAGTTTAAAAATAAGAGTTATTCCATTTGAAAAATCTGAAAAGTAAAACCTAATTCACCTGTAGAATAAAATTAGCACAACATTTTTTTTAAATGCATAGATTTTGATGCAAGGAAAAAACTATTTTCAGTTAATATTTTTAAACTTTCAAACATATAACAAGTTAGTATAATTTTTATCAATGAGAAAATTTTTTTTTTAAGTACATGAAGAAATACCAGATTTTATGGTGCCACATATGAGAAATATGTATATACATTGGAATTGTTATCCTCACATAGATCAATAAGCAGAAAAATAGAAGTTTAAAAATAAGAGTTATTCCATTTGAAAAATCTGAAAAGTAAAACCTAATTCACCTGTAGAATAAAATTAGCACAACATTTTTTTTAAATGCATAGATTTTGATGCAAGGAAAAAAAAACTATTTTCAGTTAATATTTTTAAACTTTCAAACATATAACAAGTTAGTATAATTTTTATCAATGAGAAAAAATTTTTTTTAAGTACATGAAGAAATACCAGATTTTATGGAGCCATATATGAGAAATATGTATATACACTAGAATTGTTATCGTCACATAGGTCAATAAGCAGAAAAATAGAAGTCTAAAAATAAGAGTTATTCCATTTGAAAAATCTGAAAAGTAAAACCTAATTCACCTGTAGAATAAAATTAGCACAACATTTTTTTAAAATGCATAGATTTTGATGCAAGGAAAAAAAAAACTATTTTCAGTTAATATTTTGAAACTTTCAAACATATAACAAGTTAGTATAATTTTTATCAATGAGAAATTTTTTTTTTAAGTACATGAAGAAATACCAGATTTTATGGTGTCACATATGAGAAATATGTATATACATTAGAATTGTTATCGTCACATAGATCAATAAGCAGAAAAATAGAAGTCTAAAAATAAGAGTTATTCCATTTGAAAAATCTGAAAAGTAAAACCTAATTCACCTGTAGAATAAAATTAGCACAACATTTTTTTTAAATGCATAGATTTTGATGCAAGGAAAAAAAAACTATTTTCAGTTAATATTTTGAAACTTTCAAACATATAACAAGTTAGTATAATATTTATCAATGAGAAAAAATTTTTTTCAAGTACATGAAGAAATACCAGATTTTATGGTGTCACATATGAGAAATATGTATATACATTAGAATTGTTATCCTGACATAGATCAATAAGCAGAAAAACAGAAGTTTAAAAATAAGAGTGATTCCATTTTAAAAATCTGAAAAGTAAAACCTAATTCACCTGTAGAATAAAATTAGCACATTTTTTTTTAATGCATCGATTTTGATGCAAGGAAAAAAAAACTATTTTCTGTTACTATTTTGTAACTTTCAAACATATAACATGTTAGTATAATTTTTATCAATGAGACAATTTTATTTGCTCTAAGTACATGAAGAAATACCAGATTTTATGGAGCCATATATGAGAAATATGTATATTTATTAGAATTGTTATCGTCACACAGATCAATAAGCAGAAAAATAGAAGTCTAAAAATAAGAGTTATTCCATTTGAAAAATCTGAAAAGTAAAACCTAATTCACCTGTAGAATAAAATTAGCACAACATTTTTTTTAAATGCATAGATTTTGATGCAAGGAAAAAACTATTTTCAGTTAATATTTTTAAACTTTCAAACATATAACAAGTTAGTATAATTTTTATCAATGAGAAAAAAAAATTTTTAAGTATATGAAGAAATACCAGATTTTATGGTGCCACATATGAGAAATATGTATATACATTAGAATTGTTATCCTCACATAGATCAATAAGCAGAAAAATAGAAGTTTAAAAATAAGAGTTATTCCATTTGAAAAATCTGAAAAGTAAAACCTAATTCACCTGTAGAATAAAATTAGCACAACATTTTTTTTAAATGCATAGATTTTGATGCAAGGAAAAAAAAACTATTTTCAGTTAATATTTTTAAACTTTCAAACATATAACAAGTTAGTATAATTTTTATCAATGAGAAAAATTTTTTTTTAAGTACATGAAGAAATACCAGATTTTATGGAGCCATATATGAGAAATATGTATATACATTAGAATTGTTATCGTCACATAGATCAATAAGCAGAAAAATAGAAGTCTAAAAATAAGAGTTATTCCATTTGAAAAATCTGAAAAGTAAAACCTAATTCACCTGTAGAATAAAATTAGCACAACATTTTTTTTAAATACATAGATTTTGATGCAAGGAAAAAAAATTTATTTACAGTTAATATTTTTAAACTTTCAAACATATAACACGTTAGAACGAAAAAAAATTGCTTCATTGAAAAAAATTATACTAAGGATAGATCAATAGGGTACCATGGGGCGTGACTCCCTGTGTTTACCTAAAGAAGGTAAACCCCCTCAGGGGCAGATTTTATGGTGCCACATATGAAAAATATGTATATACATTAGAATTGTTATCGTCACATCGATCAATAAGCTGAAAAATAGAAGTTTAAAAATAAGAGTTATTCCATTTGAAAAATCTGAAAAGTAAAACCTAATTCACCTGTAGAATAAAATTAGCACAACATTTTTTTTAAATGCATAGATTTTGATGCAAGGAAAAAACTATTTTCAGTTAATATTTTTAAACTTTCAAACATATAACAAGTTAGTATAATTTTTATCAATGAGAAAATTTTTTTTTTAAGTACATGAAGAAATACCAGATTTTATGGTGCCACATATGAGAAATATGTATATACATTGGAATTGTTATCCTCACATAGATCAATAAGCAGAAAAATAGAAGTTTAAAAATAAGAGTTATTCCATTTGAAAAATCTGAAAAGTAAAACCTAATTCACCTGTAGAATAAAATTAGCACAACATTTTTTTTAAATGCATAGATTTTGATGCAAGGAAAAAAAAACTATTTTCAGTTAATATTTTTAAACTTTCAAACATATAACAAGTTAGTATAATTTTTATCAATGAGAAAAAATTTTTTTTAAGTACATGAAGAAATACCAGATTTTATGGAGCCATATATGAGAAATATGTATATACACTAGAATTGTTATCGTCACATAGGTCAATAAGCAGAAAAATAGAAGTCTAAAAATAAGAGTTATTCCATTTGAAAAATCTGAAAAGTAAAACCTAATTCACCTGTAGAATAAAATTAGCACAACATTTTTTTAAAATGCATAGATTTTGATGCAAGGAAAAAAAAAACTATTTTCAGTTAATATTTTGAAACTTTCAAACATATAACAAGTTAGTATAATTTTTATCAATGAGAAATTTTTTTTTTAAGTACATGAAGAAATACCAGATTTTATGGTGTCACATATGAGAAATATGTATATACATTAGAATTGTTATCGTCACATAGATCAATAAGCAGAAAAATAGAAGTCTAAAAATAAGAGTTATTCCATTTGAAAAATCTGAAAAGTAAAACCTAATTCACCTGTAGAATAAAATTAGCACAACATTTTTTTTAAATGCATAGATTTTGATGCAAGGAAAAAAAAACTATTTTCAGTTAATATTTTGAAACTTTCAAACATATAACAAGTTAGTATAATATTTATCAATGAGAAAAAATTTTTTTCAAGTACATGAAGAAATACCAGATTTTATGGTGTCACATATGAGAAATATGTATATACATTAGAATTGTTATCCTGACATAGATCAATAAGCAGAAAAACAGAAGTTTAAAAATAAGAGTGATTCCATTTTAAAAATCTGAAAAGTAAAACCTAATTCACCTGTAGAATAAAATTAGCACATTTTTTTTTAATGCATCGATTTTGATGCAAGGAAAAAAAAACTATTTTCTGTTACTATTTTGTAACTTTCAAACATATAACATGTTAGTATAATTTTTATCAATGAGACAATTTTATTTGCTCTAAGTACATGAAGAAATACCAGATTTTATGGAGCCATATATGAGAAATATGTATATTTATTAGAATTGTTATCGTCACACAGATCAATAAGCAGAAAAATAGAAGTCTAAAAATAAGAGTTATTCCATTTGAAAAATCTGAAAAGTAAAACCTAATTCACCTGTAGAATAAAATTAGCACAACATTTTTTTTAAATGCATAGATTTTGATGCAAGGAAAAAACTATTTTCAGTTAATATTTTTAAACTTTCAAACATATAACAAGTTAGTATAATTTTTATCAATGAGAAAAAAAAATTTTTAAGTATATGAAGAAATACCAGATTTTATGGTGCCACATATGAGAAATATGTATATACATTAGAATTGTTATCCTCACATAGATCAATAAGCAGAAAAATAGAAGTTTAAAAATAAGAGTTATTCCATTTGAAAAATCTGAAAAGTAAAACCTAATTCACCTGTAGAATAAAATTAGCACAACATTTTTTTTAAATGCATAGATTTTGATGCAAGGAAAAAAAAACTATTTTCAGTTAATATTTTTAAACTTTCAAACATATAACAAGTTAGTATAATTTTTATCAATGAGAAAAATTTTTTTTTAAGTACATGAAGAAATACCAGATTTTATGGAGCCATATATGAGAAATATGTATATACATTAGAATTGTTATCGTCACATAGATCAATAAGCAGAAAAATAGAAGTCTAAAAATAAGAGTTATTCCATTTGAAAAATCTGAAAAGTAAAACCTAATTCACCTGTAGAATAAAATTAGCACAACATTTTTTTTAAATGCATAGATTTTGATGCAAGGAAAAAAAAAAGTATTTTCAGTTAATATTTTGAAACTTTCAAACATATAACAAGTTAGTATAATTTTTATCAATGAGAAAATTTTTTTTTTAAGCACATGAAGAAATACCAGATTTTATGGTGTCACATATGAGAAATATGTATATACATTAGAATTGTTATCGTCACATAGATCAATAAGCAGAAAATTAGAAGTCTAAAAATAAGAGTTATTCCATTTGAAAAATCTGAAAAGTAAAACCTAATTCACCTGTAGAATAAAATTAGCACAACATTTTTTTTAAATGCATAGATTTTGATGCAAGGAAAAAAAATTTATTTACAGTTAATATTTTTAAACTTTCAAACATATAACACGTTAGAACGAAAAAAAATTGCTTCATTGAAAAAAATTATACTAAGGATAGATCAATAGGGTACCATGGGGCGTGACTCCCTGTGTTTACCTAAAGAAGGTAAACCCCCTCAGGGGCAGATTTTATGGTGCCACATATGAAAAATATGTATATACATTAGAATTGTTATCGTCACATCGATCAATAAGCTGAAAAATAGAAGTTTAAAAATAAGAGTTATTCCATTTGAAAAATCTGAAAAGTAAAACCTAATTCACCTGTAGAATAAAATTAGCACAACATTTTTTTTAAATGCATAGATTTTGATGCAAGGAAAAAACTATTTTCAGTTAATATTTTTAAACTTTCAAACATATAACAAGTTAGTATAATTTTTATCAATGAGAAAATTTTTTTTTTAAGTACATGAAGAAATACCAGATTTTATGGTGCCACATATGAGAAATATGTATATACATTAGAATTGTTATCCTCACATAGATCAATAAGCAGAAAAATAGAAGTTTAAAAATAAGAGTTATTCCATTTGAAAAATCTGAAAAGTAAAACCTAATTCACCTGTAGAATAAAATCAGCACAACATTTATTTTAAATGCATAGATTTTGATGCAAGGAAAAAAAAACTATTTTCAGTTAATATTTTTAAACTTTCAAACATATAACAAGTTAGTATAATTTTTATCAATGAGAAAAAATTTTTTTTAAGTACATGAAGAAATACCAGATTTTATGGAGCCATATATGAGAAATATGTATATACACTAGAATTGTTATCGTCACATAGATCAATAAGCAGAAAAATAGAAGTCAAAAAATAAGAGTTATTCCATTTGAAAAATCTGAAAAGTAAAACCTAATTCACCTGTAGAATAAAATTAGCACAACATTTTTTTAAAATGCATAGATTTTGATGCAAGGAAAAAAAAAACTATTTTCAGTTAATATTTTGAAACTTTCAAACATATAACAAGTTAGTATAATTTTTATCAATGAGAAATTTTTTTTTTTAAGTACATGAAGAAATACCAGATTTTATGGTGTCACATATGAGAAATATGTATATACATTAGAATTGTTATCCTGACATAGATCAATAAGCAGAAAAACAGAAGTTTAAAAATAAGAGTGATTCCATTTTAAAAATCTGAAAAGTAAAACCTAATTCACCTGTAGAATAAAATTAGCACATTTTTTTTTAATGCATCGATTTTGATGCAAGGAAAAAAAAACTATTTTCTGTTACTATTTTGTAACTTTCAAACATATAACATGTTAGTATAATTTTTATCAATGAGACAATTTTATTTGCTCTAAGTACATGAAGAAATACCAGATTTTATGGAGCCATATATGAGAAATATGTATATTTATTAGAATTGTTATCGTCACACAGATCAATAAGCAGAAAAATAGAAGTCTAAAAATAAGAGTTATTCCATTTGAAAAATCTGAAAAGTAAAACCTAATTCACCTGTAGAATAAAATTAGCACAACATTTTTTTAAATGCATAGATTTTGATGCAAGGAAAAAACTATTTTCAGTTAATATTTTTAAACTTTCAAACATATAACAAGTTAGTATAATTTTTATCAATGAGAAAATTTTTTTTAAGTACATGAAGAAATACCAGATTTTATGGAGCCATATATGAGAAATATGTATATACATTAGAATTGTTATCGTCACATAGATCAATAAGCAGAAAAATAGAAGTCTAAAAATAAGAGTTATTCCATTTGAAAAATCTGAAAAGTAAAACCTAATTCACCTGTAGAATAAAATTAGCACAACATTTTTTTTAAATGCATAGATTTTGATGCAAGGAAAAAAAAAAGTATTTTCAGTTAATATTTTGAAACTTTCAAACATATAACAAGTTAGTATAATTTTTATCAATGAGAAAAAATTTTTTTTAAGCACATGAAGAAATACCAGATTTTATGGTGTCACATATGATAAATATGTATATACATTAGAATTGTTATCGTCACATAGATCAATAAGCAGAAAAATAGAAGTTTAAAAATAAGAGTTATTCCATTTGAAAAATCTGAAAAGTAAAACCTAATTCACCTGTAGAATAAAATTAGCACAACATTTTTTTTAAATACATAGATTTTGATGCAAGGAAAAAAAATTTATTTACAGTTAATATTTTTAAACTTTCAAACATATAACACGTTAGAACGAAAAAAAATTGCTTCATTGAAAAAAATTATACTAAGGATAGATCAATAGGGTACCATGGGGCGTGACTCCCTGTGTTTACCTAAAGAAGGTAAACCCCCTCAGGGGCAGATTTTATGGTACTACATATGAAAAATATGTATATACATTAGAATTGTTATCGTCACATCGATCAATAAGCAGAAAAATAGAAGTCTAAAAATAAGAGTTATTCCATTTGAAAAATCTGAAAAGTAAAACCTAATTCACCTGTAGAATAAAATTAGCACAACATTTTTTTTAAATGCATAGATTTTGATGCAAGGAAATAAAAACTATTTTCAGTTAATATTTTGAAACTTTCAAACATATAACAAGTTAGTATAATATTTATCAATGAGAAAAAATTTTTTTCAAGTACATGAAGAAATACCAGATTTTATGGTGTCACATATGAGAAATATGTATATACATTAGAATTGTTATCCTGACATAGATCAATAAGCAGAAAAACAGAAGTTTAAAAATAAGAGTGATTCCATTTTAAAAATCTGAAAAGTAAAACCTAATTCACCTGTAGAATAAAATTAGCACATTTTTTTTAATGCATCGATTTTGATGCAAGGAAAAAAAAACTATTTTCTGTTACTATTTTGTAACTTTCAAACATAGAACATGTTAGTATAATTTTTATCAATGAGACAATTTTATTTGCTCTAAGTACATGAAGAAATACCAGATTTTATGGAGCCATATATGAGAAATATGTATATTTATTAGAATTGTTATCGTCACACAGATCAATAAGCAGAAAAATAGAAGTCTAAAAATAAGAGTTATTCCATTTGAAAAATCTGAAAAGTAAAACCTAATTCACCTGTAGAATAAAATTAGCACAACATTTTTTTTAAATGCATAGATTTTGATGCAAGGAAAAAACTATTTTCAGTTAATATTTTTAAACTTTCAAACATATAACAAGTTAGTATAATTTTTATCAATGAGAAAAATTTTTTTTTTAAGTACATGAAGAAATACCAGATTTTATGGTGCCACATATGAGAAATATGTATATACATTAGAATTGTTATCCTCACATAGATCAATAAGCAGAAAAATAGAAGTTTAAAAATAAGAGTTATTCCATTTGAAAAATCTGAAAAGTAAAACCTAATTCACCTGTAGAATAAAATTAGCACAACATTTTTTTTAAATGCATAGATTTTGATGCAAGGAAAAAAAAACTATTTTCAGTTAATATTTTTAAACTTTCAAACATATAACAAGTTAGTATAATTTTTATCAATGAGAAAAAATTTTTTTTAAGTACATGAAGAAATACCAGATTTTATGGAGCCATATATGAGAAATATGTATATACACTAGAATTGTTATCGTCACATAGATCAATAAGCAGAAAAATAGAAGTCTAAAAATAAGAGTTATTCCATTTGAAAAATCTGAAAAGTAAAACCTAATTCACCTGTAGAATAAAATTAGCACAACATTTTTTTAAAATGCATAGATTTTGATGCAAGGAAAAAAAAACTATTTTCAGTTAATATTTTGAAACTTTCAAACATATAACAAGTTAGTATAATTTTTATCAATGAGAAATTTTTTTTTTTAAGTACATGAAGAAATACCAGATTTTATGGTGTCACATATGAGAAATATGTATATACATTAGAATTGTTATCGTCACATAGATCAATAAGCAGAAAAATAGAAGTCTAAAAATAAGAGTTATTCCATTTGAAAAATCTGAAAAGTAAAACCTAATTCACCTGTAGAATAAAATTAGCACAAAATTTTTTTTAAATGCATAGATTTTGATGCAAGGAAAAAAAAAACTATTTTCAGTTAATATTTTGAAACTTTCAAACATATAACAAGTTAGTATAATTTTTATCAATGAGAAATTTTTTTTTTTAAGTACATGAAGAAATACCAGATTTTATGGTGTCACATATGAGAAATATGTATATACATTAGAATTGTTATCGTCACATAGATCAATAAGCAGAAAAATAGAAGTCTAAAAATAAGAGTTATTCCATTTGAAAAATCTGAAAAGTAAAACCTAATTCACCTGTAGAATAAAATTAGCACAACATTTTTTTTAAATGCATAGATTTTGATGCAAGGAAAAAAAAACTATTTTCAGTTAATATTTTGAAACTTTCAAACATATAACAAGTTAGTATAATATTTATCAATGAGAAAAAATTTTTTTCAAGTACATGAAGAAATACCAGATTTTATGGTGTCACATATGAGAAATATGTATATACATTAGAATTGTTATCCTGACATAGATCAATAAGCAGAAAAACAGAAGTTTAAAAATAAGAGTGACTCCATTTTAAAAATCTGAAAAGTAAAACCTAATTCACCTGTAGAATAAAATTAGCACATTTTTTTTTAATGCATCGATTTTGATGCAAGGAAAAAAAAACTATTTTCTGTTACTATTTTGTAACTTTCAAACATATAACATGTTAGTATAATTTTTATCAATGAGACAATTTTATTTGATCTAAGTACATGAAGAAATACCAGATTTTATGGAGCCATATATGAGAAATATGTATATTTATTAGAATTGTTATCGTCACACAGATCAATAAGCAGAAAAATAGAAGTCTAAAAATAAGAGTTATTCCATTTGAAAAATCTGAAAAGTAAAACCTAATTCACCTGTAGAATAAAATTAGCACAACATTTTTTTTAAATGCATAGATTTTGATGCAAGGAAAAAACTATTTTCAGTTAATATTTTTAAACTTTCAAACATATAACAAGTTAGTATAATTTTTATCAATGAGAAAAAAAAATTTTTAAGTACATGAAGAAATACCAGATTTTATGGTGCCACATATGAGAAATATGTATATACATTAGAATTGTTATCCTCACATACATCAATAAGCAGAAAAATAGAAGTTTAAAAATAAGAGTTATTCCATTTGAAAAATCTGAAAAGTAAAACCTAATTCACCTGTAGAATAAAATTAGCACAACATTTTTTTTAAATGCATAGATTTTGATGCAAGGAAAAAAAAACTATTTTCAGTTAATATTTTTAAACTTTCAAACATATAACAAGTTAGTATAATTTTTATCAATGAGAAAATTTTTTTTAAGTACATGAAGAAATACCAGATTTTATGGAGCCATATATGAGAAATATGTATATACATTAGAATTGTTATCGTCACATAGAGCAATAAGCAGAAAAATAGAAGTCTAAAAATAAGAGTTATTCCATTTGAAAAATCTGAAAAGTAAAACCGAATTCACCTGTAGAATAAAATTAGCACAACATTTTTTTTAAATGCATAGATTTTGATGCAAGGAAAAAAAAAAGTATTTTCAGTTAATATTTTGAAACTTTCAAACATATAACAAGTTAGTATAATTTTTATCAATGAGAAAAAATTTTTTTTAAGCACATGAAGAAATACCAGATTTTATGGTGTCACATATGATAAATATGTATATACATTAGAATTGTTATCGTCACATAGATCAATAAGCAGAAAAATAGAAGTTTAAAAATAAGAGTTATTCCATTTGAAAAATCTGAAAAGTAAAACCTAATTCACCTGTAGAATAAAATTAGCACAACATTTTTTTTAAATACATAGATTTTGATGCAAGGAAAAAAAATTTATTTACAGTTAATATTTTTAAACTTTCAAACATATAACACGTTAGAACGAAAAAAAATTGCTTCATTGAAAAAAATTATACTAAGGATAGATCAATAGGGTACCATGGGGCGTGACTCCCTGTGTTTACCTAAAGAAGGTAAACCCCCTCAGGGGCAGATTTTATGGTGCCACATATGAAAAATATGTATATACATTAGAATTGTTATCGTCACATCGATCAATAAGCTGAAAAATAGAAGTTTAAAAATAAGAGTTATTCCATTTGAAAAATCTGAAAAGTAAAACCTAATTCACCTGTAGAATAAAATTAGCACAACATTTTTTTTAAATGCATAGATTTTGATGCAAGGAAAAAACTATTTTCAGTTAATATTTTTAAACTTTCAAACATATAACAAGTTAGTATAATTTTTATCAATGAGAAAATTTTTTTTTTAAGTACATGAAGAAATACCAGATTTTATGGTGCCACATATGAGAAATATGTATATACATTAGAATTGTTATCCTCACATAGATCAATAAGCAGAAAAATAGAAGTTTAAAAATAAGAGTTATTCCATTTGAAAAATCTGAAAAGTAAAACCTAATTCACCTGTAGAATAAAATTAGCACAACATTTTTTTTAAATGCATAGATTTTGATGCAAGGAAAAAAAAACTATTTTCAGTTAATATTTTTAAACTTTCAAACATATAACAAGTTAGTATAATTTTTATCAATGAGAAAAAATTTTTTTTAAGTACATGAAGAAATACCAGATTTTATGGAGCCATATATGAGAAATATGTATATACACTAGAATTGTTATCGTCACATAGATCAATAAGCAGAAAAATAGAAGTCTAAAAATAAGAGTTATTCCATTTGAAAAATCTGAAAAGTAAAACCTAATTCACCTGTAGAATAAAATTAGCACAACATTTTTTTAAAATGCATAGATTTTGATGCAAGGAAAAAAAAAACTATTTTCAGTTAATATTTTGAAACTTTCAAACATATAACAAGTTAGTATAATTTTTATCAATGAGAAATTTTTTTTTTTAAGTACATGAAGAAATACCAGATTTTATGGTGTCACATATGAGAAATATGTATATACATTAGAATTGTTATCGTCACATAGATCAATAAGCAGAAAAATAGAAGTCTAAAAATAAGAGTTATTCCATTTGAAAAATCTGAAAAGTAAAACCTAATTCACCTGTAGAATAAAATTAGCACAACATTTTTTTTAAATGCATAGATTTTGATGCAAGGAAAAAAAAACTATTTTCAGTTAATATTTTGAAACTTTCAAACATATAACAAGTTAGTATAATATTTATCAATGAGAAAAAATTTTTTTCAAGTACATGAAGAAATACCAGATTTTATGGTGTCACATATGAGAAATATGTATATACATTAGAATTGTTATCCTGACATAGATCAATAAGCAGAAAAACAGAAGTTTAAAAATAAGAGTGATTCCATTTTAAAAATCTGAAAAGTAAAACCTAATTCACCTGTAGAATAAAATTAGCACAACATTTTTTTTAAATGCATAGATTTTGATGCAAGGAAAAAACTATTTTCAGTTAATATTTTTAAACTTTCAAACATATAACAAGTTAGTATAATTTTTATCAATGAGAAAATTTTTTTTAAGTACATGAAGAAATACCAGATTTTATGGAGCCATATATGAGAAATATGTATATACATTAGAATTGTTATCGTCACATAGATCAATAAGCAGAAAAATAGAAGTCTAAAAATAAGAGTTATTCCATTTGAAAAATCTGAAAAGTAAAACCTAATTCACCTGTAGAATAAAATTAGCACAACATTTTTTTTAAATGCATAGATTTTGATGCAAGGAAAAAAAAAAGTATTTTCAGTTAATATTTTGAAACTTTCAAACATATAACAAGTTAGTATAATTTTTATCAATGAGAAAATTTTTTTTTTAAGCACATGAAGAAATACCAGATTTTATGGTGTCACATATGATAAATATGTATATACATTAGAATTGTTATCGTCACATAGATCAATAAGCAGAAAAATAGAAGTTTAAAAATAAGAGTTATTCCATTTGAAAAATCTGAAAAGTAAAACCTAATTCACCTGTAGAATAAAATTAGCACAACATTTTTTTTAAATACATAGATTTTGATGCAAGGAAAAAAAATTTATTTACAGTTAATATTTTTAAACTTTCAAACATATAACACGTTAGAACGAAAAAAAATTGCTTCATTGAAAAAAATTATACTAAGGATAGATCAATAGGGTACCATGGGGCGTGACTCCCTGTGTTTACCTAAAGAAGGTAAACCCCCTCAGGGGCAGATTTTATGGTACTACATATGAAAAATATGTATATACATTAGAATTGTTATCGTCACATCGATCAATAAGCAGAAAAATAGAAGTCTAAAAATAAGAGTTATTCCATTTGAAAAATCTGAAAAGTAAAACCTAATTCACCTGTAGAATAAAATTAGCACAACATTTTTTTTAAATGCATAGATTTTGATGCAAGGAAATAAAAACTATTTTCAGTTAATATTTTGAAACTTTCAAACATATAACAAGTTAGTATAATATTTATCAATGAGAAAAAATTTTTTTCAAGTACATGAAGAAATACCAGATTTTATGGTGTCACATATGAGAAATATGTATATACATTAGAATTGTTATCCTGACATAGATCAATAAGCAGAAAAACAGAAGTTTAAAAATAAGAGTGATTCCATTTTAAAAATCTGAAAAGTAAAACCTAATTCACCTGTAGAATAAAATTAGCACATTTTTTTTAATGCATCGATTTTGATGCAAGGAAAAAAAAACTATTTTCTGTTACTATTTTGTAACTTTCAAACATAGAACATGTTAGTATAATTTTTATCAATGAGACAATTTTATTTGCTCTAAGTACATGAAGAAATACCAGATTTTATGGAGCCATATATGAGAAATATGTATATTTATTAGAATTGTTATCGTCACACAGATCAATAAGCAGAAAAATAGAAGTCTAAAAATAAGAGTTATTCCATTTGAAAAATCTGAAAAGTAAAACCTAATTCACCTGTAGAATAAAATTAGCACAACATTTTTTTTAAATGCATAGATTTTGATGCAAGGAAAAAACTATTTTCAGTTAATATTTTTAAACTTTCAAACATATAACAAGTTAGTATAATTTTTATCAATGAGAAAATTTTTTTTTTTAAGTACATGAAGAAATACCAGATTTTATGGTGCCACATATGAGAAATATGTATATACATTAGAATTGTTATCCTCACATAGATCAATAAGCAGAAAAATAGAAGTTTAAAAATAAGAGTTATTCCATTTGAAAAATCTGAAAAGTAAAACCTAATTCACCTGTAGAATAAAATTAGCACAACATTTTTTTTAAATGCATAGATTTTGATGCAAGGAAAAAAAAACTATTTTCAGTTAATATTTTTAAACTTTCAAACATATAACAAGTTAGTATAATTTTTATCAATGAGAAAAAATTTTTTTTAAGTACATGAAGAAATACCAGATTTTATGGAGCCATATATGAGAAATATGTATATACACTAGAATTGTTATCGTCACATAGATCAATAAGCAGAAAAATAGAAGTCTAAAAATAAGAGTTATTCCATTTGAAAAATCTGAAAAGTAAAACCTAATTCACCTGTAGAATAAAATTAGCACAACATTTTTTTAAAATGCATAGATTTTGATGCAAGGAAAAAAAAAACTATTTTCAGTTAATATTTTGAAACTTTCAAACATATAACAAGTTAGTATAATTTTTATCAATGAGAAATTTTTTTTTTTAAGTACATGAAGAAATACCAGATTTTATGGTGTCACATATGAGAAATATGTATATACATTAGAATTGTTATCGTCACATAGATCAATAAGCAGAAAAATAGAAGTCTAAAAATAAGAGTTATTCCATTTGAAAAATCTGAAAAGTAAAACCTAATTCACCTGTAGAATAAAATTAGCACAAAATTTTTTTTAAATGCATAGATTTTGATGCAAGGAAAAAAAAAACTATTTTCAGTTAATATTTTGAAACTTTCAAACATATAACAAGTTAGTATAATTTTTATCAATGAGAAATTTTTTTTTTTAAGTACATGAAGAAATACCAGATTTTATGGTGTCACATATGAGAAATATGTATATACATTAGAATTGTTATCGTCACATAGATCAATAAGCAGAAAAATAGAAGTCTAAAAATAAGAGTTATTCCATTTGAAAAATCTGAAAAGTAAAACCTAATTCACCTGTAGAATAAAATTAGCACAACATTTTTTTTAAATGCATAGATTTTGATGCAAGGAAAAAAAAACTATTTTCAGTTAATATTTTGAAACTTTCAAACATATAACAAGTTAGTATAATATTTATCAATGAGAAAAAATTTTTTTCAAGTACATGAAGAAATACCAGATTTTATGGTGTCACATATGAGAAATATGTATATACATTAGAATTGTTATCCTGACATAGATCAATAAGCAGAAAAACAGAAGTTTAAAAATAAGAGTGACTCCATTTTAAAAATCTGAAAAGTAAAACCTAATTCACCTGTAGAATAAAATTAGCACATTTTTTTTTAATGCATCGATTTTGATGCAAGGAAAAAAAAACTATTTTCTGTTACTATTTTGTAACTTTCAAACATATAACATGTTAGTATAATTTTTATCAATGAGACAATTTTATTTGATCTAAGTACATGAGGAAATACCAGATTTTATGGAGCCATATATGAGAAATATGTATATTTATTAGAATTGTTATCGTCACACAGATCAATAAGCAGAAAAATAGAAGTCTAAAAATAAGAGTTATTCCATTTGAAAAATCTGAAAAGTAAAACCTAATTCACCTGTAGAATAAAATTAGCACAACATTTTTTTTAAATGCATAGATTTTGATGCAAGGAAAAAACTATTTTCAGTTAATATTTTTAAACTTTCAAACATATAACAAGTTAGTATAATTTTTATCAATGAGAAAAAAAAATTTTTAAGTACATGAAGAAATACCAGATTTTATGGTGCCAAATATGAGAAATATGTATATACATTAGAATTGTTATCCTCACATACATCAATAAGCAGAAAAATAGAAGTTTAAAAATAAGAGTTATTCCATTTGAAAAATCTGAAAAGTAAAACCTAATTCACCTGTAGAATAAAATTAGCACAACATTTTTTTTAAATGCATAGATTTTGATGCAAGGAAAAAAAAACTATTTTCAGTTAATATTTTTAAACTTTCAAACATATAACAAGTTAGTATAATTTTTATCAATGAGAAAATTTTTTTTAAGTACATGAAGAAATACCAGATTTTATGGAGCCATATATGAGAAATATGTATATACATTAGAATTGTTATCGTCACATAGATCAATAAGCAGAAAAATAGAAGTCTAAAAATAAGAGTTATTCCATTTGAAAAATCTGAAAAGTAAAACCGAATTCACCTGTAGAATAAAATTAGCACAACATTTTTTTTAAATGCATAGATTTTGATGCAAGGAAAAAAAAAAGTATTTTCAGTTAATATTTTGAAACTTTCAAACATATAACAAGTTAGTATAATTTTTATCAATGAGAAAAATTTTTTTTTAAGCACATGAAGAAATACCAGATTTTATGGTGTCACATATGATAAATATGTATATACATTAGAATTGTTATCGTCACATAGATCAATAAGCAGAAAAATAGAAGTTTAAAAATAAGAGTTATTCCATTTGAAAAATCTGAAAAGTAAAACCTAATTCACCTGTAGAATAAAATTAGCACAACATTTTTTTTAAATACATAGATTTTGATGCAAGGAAAAAAAATTTATTTACAGTTAATATTTTTAAACTTTCAAACATATAACACGTTAGAACGAAAAAAAATTGCTTCATTGAAAAAAATTATACTAAGGATAGATCAATAGGGTACCATGGGGCGTGACTCCCTGTGTTTACCTAAAGAAGGTAAACCCCCTCAGGGGCAGATTTTATGGTGCCACATATGAAAAATATGTATATACATTAGAATTGTTATCGTCACATCGATCAATAAGCTGAAAAATAGAAGTTTAAAAATAAGAGTTATTCCATTTGAAAAATCTGAAAAGTAAAACCTAATTCACCTGTAGAATAAAATTAGCACAACATTTTTTTTAAATGCATAGATTTTGATGCAAGGAAAAAACTATTTTCAGTTAATATTTTTAAACTTTCAAACATATAACAAGTTAGTATAATTTTTATCAATGAGAAAATTTTTTTTTTAAGTACATGAAGAAATACCAGATTTTATGGTGCCACATATGAGAAATATGTATATACATTAGAATTGTTATCCTCACATAGATCAATAAGCAGAAAAATAGAAGTTTAAAAATAAGAGTTATTCCATTTGAAAAATCTGAAAAGTAAAACCTAATTCACCTGTAGAATAAAATTAGCACAACATTTTTTTTAAATGCATAGATTTTGATGCAAGGAAAAAAAAACTATTTTCAGTTAATATTTTTAAACTTTCAAACATATAACAAGTTAGTATAATTTTTA
Organism: Parasteatoda tepidariorum; assembly: GCF_982258835.1. Lineage (NCBI taxonomy): Eukaryota > Metazoa > Arthropoda > Arachnida > Araneae > Theridiidae > Parasteatoda > Parasteatoda tepidariorum. Next base: position 127,655,854 of record NC_141755.1, read on the forward strand.
TCAATGAGAAAAAATTTTTTTTAAGTACATGAAGAAATACCAGATTTTATGGAGCCATATATGAGAAATATGTATATACACTAGAATTGTTATCGTCACATAGATCAATAAGCAGAAAAATAGAAGTCTAAAAATAAGAGTTATTCCATTTGAAAAATCTGAAAAGTAAAACCTAATTCACCTGTAGAATAAAATTAGCACAACATTTTTTTAAAATGCATAGATTTTGATGCAAGGAAAAAAAAAACTATTTTCAGTTAATATTTTGAAACTTTCAAACATATAACAAGTTAGTATAATTTTTATCAATGAGAAATTTTTTTTTTTAAGTACATGAAGAAATACCAGATTTTATGGTGTCACATATGAGAAATATGTATATACATTAGAATTGTTATCGTCACATAGATCAATAAGCAGAAAAATAGAAGTCTAAAAATAAGAGTTATTCCATTTGAAAAATCTGAAAAGTAAAACCTAATTCACCTGTAGAATAAAATTAGCACAACATTTTTTTTAAATGCATAGATTTTGATGCAAGGAAAAAAAAACTATTTTCAGTTAATATTTTGAAACTTTCAAACATATAACAAGTTAGTATAATATTTATCAATGAGAAAAAATTTTTTTCAAGTACATGAAGAAATACCAGATTTTATGGTGTCACATATGAGAAATATGTATATACATTAGAATTGTTATCCTGACATAGATCAATAAGCAGAAAAACAGAAGTTTAAAAATAAGAGTGATTCCATTTTAAAAATCTGAAAAGTAAAACCTAATTCACATGTAGAATAAAATTAGCACATTTTTTTTTTAATGCATCGATTTTGATGCAAGGAAAAAAAAACTATTTTCAGTTAATATTTTTAAACTTTCAAACATATAACAAGTTAGTATAATTTTTATCAATGAGAAAATTTTTTTTAAGTACATGAAGAAATACCAGATTTTATGGAGCCATATATGAGAAATATGTATATACATTAGAATTGTTATCGTCACATAGATCAATAAGCAGAAAAATAGAAGTCTAAAAATAAGAGTTATTCCATTTGAAAAATCTGAAAAGTAAAACCGAATTCACCTGTAGAATAAAATTAGCACAACATTTTTTTTAAATGCATAGATTTTGATGCAAGGAAAAAAAAAAGTATTTTCAGTTAATATTTTGAAACTTTCAAACATATAACAAGTTAGTATAATTTTTATCAATGAGAAAAAATTTTTTTTTAAGCACATGAAGAAATACCAGATTTTATGGTGTCACATATGATAAACATGTATATACATTAGAATTGTTATCGTCACATAGATCAATAAGCAGAAAAATAGAAGTTTAAAAATAAGAGTTATTCCATTTGAAAAATCTGAAAAGTAAAACCTAATTCACCTGTAGAATAAAATTAGCACAACATTTTTTTTAAATACATAGATTTTGATGCAAGGAAAAAAAATTTATTTACAGTTAATATTTTTAAACTTTCAAACATATAACACGTTAGAACGAAAAAAAATTGCTTCATTGAAAAAAATTATACTAAGGATAGATCAATAGGGTACCATGGGGCGTGACTCCCTGTGTTTACCTAAAGAAGGTAAACCCCCTCAGGGGCAGATTTTATGGTGCCACACATGAAAAATATGTATATACATTAGAATTGTTATCGTCACATCGATCAATAAGCTGAAAAATAGAAGTTTAAAAATAAGAGTTATTCCATTTGAAAAATCTGAAAAGTAAAACCTAATTCACCTGTAGAATAAAATTAGCACAACATTTTTTTTAAATGCATAGATTTTGATGCAAGGAAAAAACTATTTTCAGTTAATATTTTTAAACTTTCAAACATATAACAAGTTAGTATAATTTTTATCAATGAGAAAATTTTTTTTTTAAGTACATGAAGAAATACCAGATTTTATGGTGCCACATATGAGAAATATGTATATACATTAGAATTGTTATCCTCACATAGATCAATAAGCAGAAAAATAGAAGTTTAAAAATAAGAGTTATTCCATTTGAAAAATCTGAAAAGTAAAACCTAATTCACCTGTAGAATAAAATTAGCACAACATTTTTTTTAAATGCATAGATTTTGATGCAAGGAAAAAAAAACTATTTTCAGTTAATATTTTTAAACTTTCAAACATATAACAAGTTAGTATAATTTTTATCAATGAGAAAAAATTTTTTTTAAGTACATGAAGAAATACCAGATTTTATGGAGCCATATATGAGAAATATGTATATACACTAGAATTGTTATCGTCACATAGATCAATAAGCAGAAAAATAGAAGTCTAAAAATAAGAGTTATTCCATTTGAAAAATCTGAAAAGTAAAACCTAATTCACCTGTAGAATAAAATTAGCACAACATTTTTTTAAAATGCATAGATTTTGATGCAAGGAAAAAAAAAACTATTTTCAGTTAATATTTTGAAACTTTCAAACATATAACAAGTTAGTATAATTTTTATCAATGAGAAATTTTTTTTTTTAAGTACATGAAGAAATACCAGATTTTATGGTGTCACATATGAGAAATATGTATATACATTAGAATTGTTATCGTCACATAGATCAATAAGCAGAAAAATAGAAGTCTAAAAATAAGAGTTATTCCATTTGAAAAATCTGAAAAGTAAAACCTAATTCACCTGTAGAATAAAATTAGCACAACATTTTTTTTAAATGCATAGATTTTGATGCAAGGAAAAAAAAACTATTTTCAGTTAATATTTTGAAACTTTCAAACATATAACAAGTTAGTATAATATTTATCAATGAGAAAAAAATTTTTTCAAGTACATGAAGAAATACCAGATTTTATGGTGTCACATATGAGAAATATGTATATACATTAGAATTGTTATCCTGACATAGATCAATAAGCAGAAAAACAGAAGTTTAAAAATAAGAGTGATTCCATTTTAAAAATCTGAAAAGTAAAACCTAATTCACATGTAGAATAAAATAAGCACATTTTTTTTTTAATGCATCGATTTTGATGCAAGGAAAAAAAAACTATTTTCTGTTACTATTTTGTAACTTTCAAACATATAACATGTTAGTATAATTTTTATCAATGAGACAATTTTATTTGCTCTAAGTACATGAAGAAATACCAGATTTTATGGAGCCATATATGAGAAATATGTATATTTATTAGAATTGTTATCGTCACACAGATCAATAAGCAGAAAAATAGAAGTCTAAAAATAAGAGTTATTCCATTTGAAAAATCTGAAAAGTAAAACCTAATTCACCTGTAGAATAAAATTAGCACAACATTTTTTTTAAATGCATAGATTTTGATGCAAGGAAAAAACTATTTTCAGTTAATATTTTTAAACTTTCAAACATATAACAAGTTAGTATAATTTTTATCAATGAGAAAAAAATTTTTTTAAGTACATGAAGAAATACCAGATTTTATGGTGCCACATATGAGAAATATGTATATACATTAGAATTGTTATCCTCACATAGATCAATAAGCAGAAAAATAGAAGTTTAAAAATAAGAGTTATTCCATTTGAAAAATCTGAAAAGTAAAACCTAATTCACCTGTAGAATAAAATTAGCACAACATTTTTTTTAAATGCATAGATTTTGATGCAAGGAAAAAAAAACTATTTTCAGTTAATATTTTTAAACTTTCAAACATATAACAAGTTAGTATAATTTTTATCAATGAGAAAAATTTTTTTTTAAGTACATGAAGAAATACCAGATTTTATGGAGCCATATATGAGAAATATGTATATACATTAGAATTGTTATCGTCACATAGATCAATAAGCAGAAAAATAGAAGTCTAAAAATAAGAGTTATTCCATTTGAAAAATCTGAAAAGTAAAACCTAATTCACCTGTAGAATAAAATTAGCACAACATTTTTTTTAAATGCATAGATTTTGATGCAAGGAAAAAAAAAAGTATTTTCAGTTAATATTTTGAAACTTTCAAACATATAACAAGTTAGTATAATTTTTATCAATGAGAAAATTTTTTTTTTAAGCACATGAAGAAATACCAGATTTTATGGTGTCACATATGAGAAATATGTATATACATTAGAATTGTTATCGTCACATAGATCAATAAGCAGAAAATTAGAAGTCTAAAAATAAGAGTTATTCCATTTGAAAAATCTGAAAAGTAAAACCTAATTCACCTGTAGAATAAAATTAGCACAACATTTTTTTTAAATGCATAGATTTTGATGCAAGGAAAAAAAATTTATTTACAGTTAATATTTTTAAACTTTCAAACATATAACACGTTAGAACGAAAAAAAATTGCTTCATTGAAAAAAATTATACTAAGGATAGATCAATAGGGTACCATGGGGCGTGACTCCCTGTGTTTACCTAAAGAAGGTAAACCCCCTCAGGGGCAGATTTTATGGTGCCACATATGAAAAATATGTATATACATTAGAATTGTTATCGTCACATCGATCAATAAGCTGAAAAATAGAAGTTTAAAAATAAGAGTTATTCCATTTGAAAAATCTGAAAAGTAAAACCTAATTCACCTGTAGAATAAAATTAGCACAACATTTTTTTTAAATGCATAGATTTTGATGCAAGGAAAAAACTATTTTCAGTTAATATTTTTAAACTTTCAAACATATAACAAGTTAGTATAATTTTTATCAATGAGAAAAATTTTTTTTTAAGTACATGAAGAAATACCAGATTTTATGGTGCCACATATGAGAAATATGTATATACATTAGAATTGTTATCCTCACATAGATCAATAAGCAGAAAAATAGAAGTCTAAAAATAAGAGTTATTCCATTTGAAAAATCTGAAAAGTAAAACCTAATTCACCTGTAGAATAAAATTAGCACAACATTTTTTTTAAATGCATAGATTTTGATGCAAGGAAAAAACTATTTTCAGTTAATATTTTTAAACTTTCAAACATATAACAAGTTAGTATAATTTTTATCAATGAGAAAAAAAAATTTTTAAGTACATGAAGAAATACCAGATTTTATGGTGCCACATATGAGAAATATGTATATACATTAGAATTGTTATCCTCACATAGATCAATAAGCAGAAAAATAGAAGTTTAAAAATAAGAGTTATTCCATTTGAAAAATCTGAAAAGTAAAACCTAATTCACCTGTAGAATAAAATTAGCACAACATTTTTTTTAAATGCATAGATTTTGATGCAAGGAAAAAAAAACTATTTTCAGTTAATATTTTTAAACTTTCAAACATATAACAAGTTAGTATAATTTTTATCAATGAGAAAAAATTTTTTTTAAGTACATGAAGAAATACCAGATTTTATGGAGCCATATATGAGAAATATGTATATACATTAGAATTGTTATCGTCACATAGATCAAATAAGCAGAAAAATAGAAGTCTAAAAATAAGAGTTATTCCATTTGAAAAATCTGAAAAGTAAAACCTAATTCACCTGTAGAATAAAATTAGCACAACATTTTTTTTAAATGCATAGATTTTGATGCAAGGAAAAAAAAAAGTATTTTCAGTTAATATTTTGAAACTTTCAAACATATAACAAGTTAGTATAATTTTTATCAATGAGAAAATTTTTTTTTTAAGCACATGAAGAAATACCAGATTTTATGGTGTCACATATGAGAAATGTGTATATACATTAGAATTGTTATCGTCACATAGATCAATAAGCAGAAAATTAGAAGTCTAAAAATAAGAGTTATTCCATTTGAAAAATCTGAAAAGTAAAACCTAATTCACCTGTAGAATAAAATTAGCACAACATTTTTTTTAAATGCATAGATTTTGATGCAAGGAAAAAAAAAAGTATTTTCAGTTAATATTTTGAAACTTTCAAACATATAACAATTTAGTATAATTTTTATCAATGAGAAAATTTTTTTTTTAAGCACATGAAGAAATACCAGATTTTATGGTGTCACATATGAGAAATATGTATATACATTAGAATTGTTATCCTCACATAGATCAATAAGCAGAAAAATAGAAGTTTAAAAATAAGAGTTATTCCATCTGAAAAATCTGAAAAGTAAAACCTAATTCACCTGTAAAATAAAATTAGCAGAAATTTTTTTTTTAAATGCATAGATTTTGATGCAAGGAAAAAAACTATTTTCAGTTAATATTTTTAAACTTTCAAACAACAAGTTAGTATAATTTTTATCAATGAGAAAATTTTTTTTTCAAGTACATGAAGAAATACCAGATTTTATGGTGTCACATATGAGAAATATGTATATACATTAGAATTGTTATCCTGACATAGATCAATAAGCAGAAAAATAGAAGTTTAAAAATAAGAGTGATTCCATTTTAAAAATCTGAAAAGTAAAACCTAATTCACCTGTAGAATTAAATTAGCACATTTTTTTTAATGCATCGATTTTGATGCAAGGAAAAAAAACTATTTTCTGTTACTATTTTGAAACTTTCAAACATATAACACGTTAGAATGAAAAAAATTGCTTCATTGAAAAAAATTATACTAAGGATAGATCACTAGGGTACCCCGGGGCGTGACTCCCTGTGTTTACCTAAAGAAGGTAAACCCCCTCAGGGGCAGATTTTATGGCGCCACATATGAGAAATATGTATAAACATTAGAATTGTTATCGTCACATCGATCAATAAGCAGAAAAATATAAGTTTAAAAATAAGAGTTATTCCATTTGAAAAATATGAAAAGTAAAACCTAATTCGCCTGTAGAATAAAATTAGCACAACATTTTTTTTAAATGCATAGATTTTGATGCAAGGAAAAAACTATTTTCAGTTAATATTTTTAAACTTTCAAACATATAACAAGTTAGTATAATTTTTATCCATGAGAAAATTTTTTTTGCTCTAAGTACATGAAGAAATACCAGATTTTATGGTGCCACATATGAGAAATATGTATATACATTAGAATTGTTATCGTCACATAGATCAATAAGCAGAAAAATAGAAGTTTAAAAATAAGAGTTATTCCATTTGAAAAATCTGAAAAGTAAAACCTAATTCACCTGTAGAATAAAATTAGCACAACATTTTTTTTAAATGCATAGATTTTGATGCAAGGAAAAAAAAACTATTTTCAGTTAATATTTTTAAACTTTCAAACATATAACACGTTAGTATAATTTTTATCAATGAGACAATTTTTTTTGCTCTAAGTACATGAAGAAATACCAGATTTTATGGTGCCATATATGAGAAATATGTATATACATTAGAATTGTTATCGTCACATAGATCAATAAGCAGAAAAATAGAAGTTTAAAAATAAGAGTTATTCCATTTGAAAAATCTGAAAAGTAAAACCTAATTCACCTGTAGAATAAAATTAGCACAACATTTTTTTTAAATGCATAGATTTTGATGCAAGGAGAAAAAAAACTATTTTCAGTTAATATTTTGAAACTTTCAAACATATAACAAGTTAGTATAATTTTTATCAATGAGAAAATTTTTTTTTCAAGTACATGAAGAAATACCAGATTTTATGGAGCCATATATGAGAAATATGTATATACATTAGAATTGTTATCGTCACGTAGATCAATAAGCAGAAAAATAGAAGTCTAAAAATAAGAGTTATTCCATTTGAAAAATCTGAAAAGTAAAACCTAATTCACCTGTAGAATAAAATTAGCACCACATTTTTTTTAAATGCATAGATTTTGATGCAAGGAAAAAAAAACTATTTTCAGTTAATATTTTGAAACTTTCAAACATATAACAAGTTAGTATAATTTTTATCAATGAGAAAAAAAATTTTTTAAGTACATGAAGAAAAACCAGATTTTATGGTGTCACATATGAGAAATATGTATATACATTAGAATTGTTATCCTCACATAGATCAATAAGCAGAAAAATAGAAGTCTAAAAATAAGAGTTATTCCATTTGAAAAATCTGAAAAGTAAAACCTAATTCACCTGTAGAATAAAATTAGCACCACATTTTTTTTAAATGCATAGATTTTGATGCAAGGAAAAAAAAAACTATTTTCAGTTAATATTTTGAAACTTTCAAACATATAACAAGTTAGTATAATTTTTATCAATGAGAAAAAAATTTTTTTAAGTACATGAAGAAATACCAGATTTTATGGTGTCACATATGAGAAATATGTGTATACATTAGAATTGTTATCCTCACATAGATCAATAAGCAGAAAAATAGAAGTCTAAAAATAAGAGTTATTCCATTTGAAAAATCTGAAAAGTAAAACCTAATTCACCTGTAGAATAAAATTAGCACATTTTTTTTTAATGCATCGATTTTGATGCAAGGAAAAAAAAACTATTTTCTGTTACTATTTTGTAACTTTCAAGCATATAACATGTTAGTATAATTTTTATCAATGAGACAATTTTATTTGCTCTAAGTACATGAAGAAATACCAGATTTTATGGAGCCATATATGAGAAATATGTATATACATTAGAATTGTTATCGTCACACAGATCAATAAGCAGAAAAATAGAAGTCTAAAAATAAGAGTTATTCCATTTGAAAAATCTGAAAAGTAAAACCTAATTCACCTGTAGAATAAAATTAGCACAACATTTTTTTTAAATGCATAGATTTTGATGCAAGGAAAAAACTATTTTCAGTTAATATTTTTAAACTTTCAAACATATAACAAGTTAGTATAATTTTTATCAATGAGAAAAATTTTTTTTTAAGTACATGAAGAAATACCAGATTTTATGGTGCCACATATGAGAAATATGTATATACATTAGAATTGTTATCCTCACATAGATCAATAAGCAGAAAAATAGAAGTCTAAAAATAAGAGTTATTCCATTTGAAAAATCTGAAAAGTAAAACCTAATTCACCTGTAGAATAAAATTAGCACAACATTTTTTTTAAATGCATAGATTTTGATGCAAGGAAAAAACTATTTTCAGTTAATATTTTTAAACTTTCAAACATATAACAAGTTAGTATAATTTTTATCAATGAGAAAAAAAAATTTTTAAGTACATGAAGAAATACCAGATTTTATGGTGCCACATATGAGAAATATGTATATACATTAGAATTGTTATCCTCACATAGATCAATAAGCAGAAAAATAGAAGTTTAAAAATAAGAGTTATTCCATTTGAAAAATCTGAAAAGTAAAACCTAATTCACCTGTAGAATAAAATTAGCACAACATTTTTTTTAAATGCATAGATTTTGATGCAAGGAAAAAAAAACTATTTTCAGTTAATATTTTTAAACTTTCAAACATATAACAAGTTAGTATAATTTTTATCAATGAGAAAAAATTTTTTTTAAGTACATGAAGAAATACCAGATTTTATGGAGCCATATATGAGAAATATGTATATACATTAGAATTGTTATCGTCACATAGATCAATAAGCAGAAAAATAGAAGTCTAAAAATAAGAGTTATTCCATTTGAAAAATCTGAAAAGTAAAACCTAATTCACCTGTAGAATAAAATTAGCACAACATTTTTTTTAAATGCATAGATTTTGATGCAAGGAAAAAAAAAAGTATTTTCAGTTAATATTTTGAAACTTTCAAACATATAACAAGTTAGTATAATTTTTATCAATGAGAAAATTTTTTTTTTAAGCACATGAAGAAATACCAGATTTTATGGTGTCACATATGAGAAATGTGTATATACATTAGAATTGTTATCGTCACATAGATCAATAAGCAGAAAATTAGAAGTCTAAAAATAAGAGTTATTCCATTTGAAAAATCTGAAAAGTAAAACCTAATTCACCTGTAGAATAAAATTAGCACAACATTTTTTTTAAATGCATAGATTTTGATGCAAGGAAAAAAAAAAGTATTTTCAGTTAATATTTTGAAACTTTCAAACATATAACAATTTAGTATAATTTTTATCAATGAGAAAATTTTTTTTTTAAGCACATGAAGAAATACCAGATTTTATGGTGTCACATATGAGAAATATGTATATACATTAGAATTGTTATCCTCACATAGATCAATAAGCAGAAAAATAGAAGTTTAAAAATAAGAGTTATTCCATCTGAAAAATCTGAAAAGTAAAACCTAATTCACCTGTAAAATAAAATTAGCAGAAATTTTTTTTTTAAATGCATAGATTTTGATGCAAGGAAAAAAACTATTTTCAGTTAATATTTTTAAACTTTCAAACAACAAGTTAGTATAATTTTTATCAATGAGAAAATTTTTTTTTCAAGTACATGAAGAAATACCAGATTTTATGGTGTCACATATGAGAAATATGTATATACATTAGAATTGTTATCCTGACATAGATCAATAAGCAGAAAAATAGAAGTTTAAAAATAAGAGTGATTCCATTTTAAAAATCTGAAAAGTAAAACCTAATTCACCTGTAGAATTAAATTAGCACATTTTTTTTAATGCATCGATTTTGATGCAAGGAAAAAAAACTATTTTCTGTTACTATTTTGAAACTTTCAAACATATAACACGTTAGAATGAAAAAAATTGCTTCATTGAAAAAAATTATACTAAGGATAGATCACTAGGGTACCCCGGGGCGTGACTCCCTGTGTTTACCTAAAGAAGGTAAACCCCCTCAGGGGCAGATTTTATGGCGCCACATATGAGAAATATGTATAAACATTAGAATTGTTATCGTCACATCGATCAATAAGCAGAAAAATATAAGTTTAAAAATAAGAGTTATTCCATTTGAAAAATATGAAAAGTAAAACCTAATTCGCCTGTAGAATAAAATTAGCACAACATTTTTTTTAAATGCATAGATTTTGATGCAAGGAAAAAACTATTTTCAGTTAATATTTTTAAACTTTCAAACATATAACAAGTTAGTATAATTTTTATCCATGAGAAAATTTTTTTTGCTCTAAGTACATGAAGAAATACCAGATTTTATGGTGCCACATATGAGAAATATGTATATACATTAGAATTGTTATCGTCACATAGATCAATAAGCAGAAAAATAGAAGTTTAAAAATAAGAGTTATTCCATTTGAAAAATCGTAAAAGTAAAACCTAATTCACCTGTAGAATAAAATTAGCACAACATTTTTTTTAAATGCATAGATTTTGATGCAAGGAAAAAAAAACTATTTTCAGTTAATATTTTTAAACTTTCAAACATATAACACGTTAGTATAATTTTTATCAATGAGACAATTTTTTTTGCTCTAAGTACATGAAGAAATACCAGATTTTATGGTGCCATATATGAGAAATATGTATATACATTAGAATTGTTATCGTCACATAGATCAATAAGCAGAAAAATAGAAGTTTAAAAATAAGAGTTATTCCATTTGAAAAATCTGAAAAGTAAAACCTAATTCACCTGTAGAATAAAATTAGCACAACATTTTTTTTAAATGCATAGATTTTGATGCAAGGAAAAAACTATTTTCAGTTAATATTTTTAAACTTTCAAACATATAACAAGTTAGTATAATTTTTATCAATGAGAAAAATTTTTTTTTAAGTACATGAAGAAATACCAGATTTTATGGTGCCACATATGAGAAATATGTATATACATTAGAATTGTTATCCTCACATAGATCAATAAGCAGAAAAATAGAAGTCTAAAAATAAGAGTTATTCCATTTGAAAAATCTGAAAAGTAAAACCTAATTCACCTGTAGAATAAAATTAGCACAACATTTTTTTTAAATGCATAGATTTTGATGCAAGGAAAAAACTATTTTCAGTTAATATTTTTAAACTTTCAAACATATAACAAGTTAGTATAATTTTTATCAATGAGAAAAAAAAATTTTTAAGTACATGAAGAAATACCAGATTTTATGGTGCCACATATGAGAAATATGTATATACATTAGAATTGTTATCCTCACATAGATCAATAAGCAGAAAAATAGAAGTTTAAAAATAAGAGTTATTCCATTTGAAAAATCTGAAAAGTAAAACCTAATTCACCTGTAGAATAAAATTAGCACAACATTTTTTTTAAATGCATAGATTTTGATGCAAGGAAAAAAAAACTATTTTCAGTTAATATTTTTAAACTTTCAAACATATAACAAGTTAGTATAATTTTTATCAATGAGAAAAAATTTTTTTTAAGTACATGAAGAAATACCAGATTTTATGGAGCCATATATGAGAAATATGTATATACATTAGAATTGTTATCGTCACATAGATCAATAAGCAGAAAAATAGAAGTCTAAAAATAAGAGTTATTCCATTTGAAAAATCTGAAAAGTAAAACCTAATTCACCTGTAGAATAAAATTAGCACAACATTTTTTTTAAATGCATAGATTTTGATGCAAGGAAAAAAAAAAGTATTTTCAGTTAATATTTTGAAACTTTCAAACATATAACAAGTTAGTATAATTTTTATCAATGAGAAAATTTTTTTTTTAAGCACATGAAGAAATACCAGATTTTATGGTGTCACATATGAGAAATGTGTATATACATTAGAATTGTTATCGTCACATAGATCAATAAGCAGAAAATTAGAAGTCTAAAAATAAGAGTTATTCCATTTGAAAAATCTGAAAAGTAAAACCTAATTCACCTGTAGAATAAAATTAGCACAACATTTTTTTTAAATGCATAGATTTTGATGCAAGGAAAAAAAAAAGTATTTTCAGTTAATATTTTGAAACTTTCAAACATATAACAATTTAGTATAATTTTTATCAATGAGAAAATTTTTTTTTTAAGCACATGAAGAAATACCAGATTTTATGGTGTCACATATGAGAAATATGTATATACATTAGAATTGTTATCCTCACATAGATCAATAAGCAGAAAAATAGAAGTTTAAAAATAAGAGTTATTCCATCTGAAAAATCTGAAAAGTAAAACCTAATTCACCTGTAAAATAAAATTAGCAGAAATTTTTTTTTTAAATGCATAGATTTTGATGCAAGGAAAAAAACTATTTTCAGTTAATATTTTTAAACTTTCAAACAACAAGTTAGTATAATTTTTATCAATGAGAAAATTTTTTTTTCAAGTACATGAAGAAATACCAGATTTTATGGTGTCACATATGAGAAATATGTATATACATTAGAATTGTTATCCTGACATAGATCAATAAGCAGAAAAATAGAAGTTTAAAAATAAGAGTGATTCCATTTTAAAAATCTGAAAAGTAAAACCTAATTCACCTGTAGAATTAAATTAGCACATTTTTTTTAATGCATCGATTTTGATGCAAGGAAAAAAAACTATTTTCTGTTACTATTTTGAAACTTTCAAACATATAACACGTTAGAATGAAAAAAATTGCTTCATTGAAAAAAATTATACTAAGGATAGATCACTAGGGTACCCCGGGGCGTGACTCCCTGTGTTTACCTAAAGAAGGTAAACCCCCTCAGGGGCAGATTTTATGGCGCCACATATGAGAAATATGTATAAACATTAGAATTGTTATCGTCACATCGATCAATAAGCAGAAAAATATAAGTTTAAAAATAAGAGTTATTCCATTTGAAAAATATGAAAAGTAAAACCTAATTCGCCTGTAGAATAAAATTAGCACAACATTTTTTTTAAATGCATAGATTTTGATGCAAGGAAAAAACTATTTTCAGTTAATATTTTTAAACTTTCAAACATATAACAAGTTAGTATAATTTTTATCCATGAGAAAATTTTTTTTGCTCTAAGTACATGAAGAAATACCAGATTTTATGGTGCCACATATGAGAAATATGTATATACATTAGAATTGTTATCGTCACATAGATCAATAAGCAGAAAAATAGAAGTTTAAAAATAAGAGTTATTCCATTTGAAAAATCGTAAAAGTAAAACCTAATTCACCTGTAGAATAAAATTAGCACAACATTTTTTTTAAATGCATAGATTTTGATGCAAGGAAAAAAAAACTATTTTCAGTTAATATTTTTAAACTTTCAAACATATAACACGTTAGTATAATTTTTATCAATGAGACAATTTTTTTTGCTCTAAGTACATGAAGAAATACCAGATTTTATGGTGCCATATATGAGAAATATGTATATACATTAGAATTGTTATCGTCACATAGATCAATAAGCAGAAAAATAGAAGTTTAAAAATAAGAGTTATTCCATTTGAAAAATCTGAAAAGTAAAACCTAATTCACCTGTAGAATAAAATTAGCACAACATTTTTTTTAAATGCATAGATTTTGATGCAAGGAGAAAAAAAACTATTTTCAGTTAATATTTTGAAACTTTCAAACATATAACAAGTTAGTATAATTTTTATCAATGAGAAAATTTTTTTTTCAAGTACATGAAGAAATACCAGATTTTATGGAGCCATATATGAGAAATATGTATATACATTAGAATTGTTATCTTCACGTAGATCAATAAGCAGAAAAATAGAAGTCTAAAAATAAGAGTTATTCCATTTGAAAAATCTGAAAAGTAAAACCTAATTCACCTGTAGAATAAAATTAGCACCACATTTTTTTTAAATGCATAGATTTTGATGCAAGGAAAAAAAAACTATTTTCAGTTAATATTTTGAAACTTTCAAACATATAACAAGTTAGTATAATTTTTATCAATGAGAAAAAAATTTTTTTAAGTACATGAAGAAAAACCAGATTTTATGGTGTCACATATGAGAAATATGTATATACATTAGAATTGTTATCCTCACATAGATCAATAAGCAGAAAAATAGAAGTCTAAAAATAAGAGTTATTCCATTTGAAAAATCTGAAAAGTAAAACCTAATTCACCTGTAGAATAAAATTAGCACCACATTTTTTTTAAATGCATAGATTTTGATGCAAGGAAAAAAAAACTATTTTCAGTTAATATTTTGAAACTTTCAAACATATAACAAGTTAGTATAATTTTTATCAATGAGAAAAAAATTTTTTTAAGTACATGAAGAAATACCAGATTTTATGGTGTCACATATGAGAAATATGTGTATACATTAGAATTGTTATCCTCACATAGATCAATAAGCAGAAAAATAGAAGTCTAAAAATAAGAGTTATTCCATTTGAAAAATCTGAAAAGTAAAACCTAATTCACCTGTAGAATAAAATTAGCACATTTTTTTTTAATGCATCGATTTTGATGCAAGGAAAAAAAAACTATTTTCTGTTACTATTTTGTAACTTTCAAGCATATAACATGTTAGTATAATTTTTATCAATGAGACAATTTTATTTGCTCTAAGTACATGAAGAAATACCAGATTTTATGGAGCCATATATGAGAAATATGTATATACATTAGAATTGTTATCGTCACACAGATCAATAAGCAGAAAAATAGAAGTCTAAAAATAAGAGTTATTCCATTTGAAAAATCTGAAAAGTAAAACCTAATTCACCTGTAGAATAAAATTATCACAAAATTTTTTTTTAAATGCATAGATATTGATGCAAGGGAAAAAAAACTATTTTCAGTTAATATTTTTAAACTTTCAAACATATAACAAGTTAGTATAATTTTTATCAATGAGAAAAAATTTTTTTCAAGTACATGAAGAAATACCAGATTTTATAGAGCCATATATGAGAAATATGTATATACATTAGAATTGTTATCGTCACATAGATCAATAAGCAGAAAAATAGAAGTCTAAAAATAAGAGTTATTCCATTTGAAAAATCTGAAAAGTAAAACCTAATTCACCTGTAGAATAAAATTAGCACAACATATTTTTTAAATGCATAGATTTTGAGTAAAGGAAAAAAAAAACTATTTTCAGTTAATATTTTGAAACTTTAAAACATATAACAAGTTAGTATAATTTTTATCAATGAGAAAATTTTTTTGCTCTAAGTGCATGAAGAAATACCAGATTTTATGGTGCCACATATGAGAAATATGTATATACATTAGAATTGTTATCCTCACATAGATCAATAAGCAGAAAAATAGAAGTTTATAAATAAGAGTTATTCCATTTGAAAAATCTGAAAAGTAAAACCTAATTGACCTGTAGAATAAAATTAGCACAAAATTTTTTTTTAAATGCATAGATATTGATGCAAGGAAAAAAAAACTATTTTCAGTTAATATTTTTAAACTTTCAAACATATAACAAGTTAGTATAATTTTTATCAATGAGAAAAAATTTTTTTCAAGTACATGAAGAAATACCAGATTTTATGGTGTCACATATGAGAAATATGTATATACATTAGAATTGTTATCCTGACATAGATCAATAAGCAGAAAAATAGAAGTTTAAAAATAAGAGTGATTCCATTTTAAAAATCTGAAAAGTAAAACCTAATTCACCTGTAGAATAAAATTAGCACATTTTTTTTAATGCATCGATTTTGATGCAAGGAGAAAAAAACTATTTTCTGTTATTATTTTGTAACTTTCAAACATATAACACGTTAGTATAATTTTTATCAATGATACAATTTTATTTGCTCTAAGTACATGAAGAAATACCAGATTTTATGGAGCCATATATGAGAAATATGTATATACATTAGAATTGTTATCCTCACATAGATCAATAAGCAGAAAAATAGAAGTTTAAAAATAAGAGTTATTCCATTTGAAAAATCTGAAAAGTAAAACCTAATTCACCTGTAGAATAAAATTAGCACAAAATTTTTTTTAAATGCATAGATATTGATGCAAGGAAAAAAAAACTATTTTCAGTTAATATTTTGAAACTTTCAAACATATAACAAGTTAGTATAATTTTTATCAATGAGAAAATTTTTTTTCCAAGTACATGAAGAAATACCAGATTTTATGGAGCCATATATGAGAAATATGTATATACATTAGAATTGTTATCGTCACATAGATCAATAAGCAGAAAAATAGAAGTCTAAAAATAAGAGTTATTCCATTTGAAAAATCTGAAAAGTAAAACCTAATTCACCTGTAGAATAAAATTAGCACAACATTTTTTTTAAATGCATAGATTTTGATGCAAGGAAAAAAAAAACTATTTTCAGTTAATATTTTGAAACTTTCAAACATATAACAAGTTAGTATAATTTTTATCAATGAGAAAAATTTTTTTTCAAGTACATGAAGAAATACCAGATTTTATGGTGTCACATATGAGAAATATGTATATACATTAGAATTGTTATCCTGACATAGATCAATAAGCAGAAAAATAGAAGTTTAAAAATAAGAGTGATTCCATTTTAAAAATCTGAAAAGTAAAACCTAATTCACCTGTAGAATAAAATTAGCACATTTTTTTTAATGCATCGATTTTGATGCAAGGAGAAAAAAACTATTTTCTGTTATTATTTTGTAACTTTCAAACATATAACACGTTAGTATAATTTTTATCAATGAGACAATTTTATTTGCTCTAAGTACATGAAGAAATACCAGATTTTATGGAGCCATATATGAGAAATATGTATATACATTAGAATTGTTATCCTCACATAGATCAATAAGCAGAAAAATAGAAGTTTAAAAATAAGAGTTATTCCATTTGAAAAATCTGAAAAGTAAAACCTAATTCACCTGTAGAATAAAATTAGCACAACATTTTTTTTAAATGCATAGATTTTGATGCAAGGAAAAAACTATTTTCAGTTAATATTTTTAAACTTTCAAACATATAACAAGTTAGTATAATTTTTATCAATGAGAAAAAAAATTTTTTAAGTACATGAAGAAATACCAGATTTTATGGTGCCACATATGAGAAATATGTATATACATTAGAATTGTTATCCTCACATAGATCAATAAGCAGAAAAATAGAAGTTTAAAAATAAGAGTTATTCCATTTGAAAAATCTGAAAAGTAAAACCTAATTCACCTGTAGAATAAAATTAGCACAACATTTTTTTTTAATGCATAGATTTTGATGCAAGGAAAAAAAAACTATTTTCAGTTAATATTTTGAAACTTTAAAACATATAACAAGTTAGTATAATTTTTATCAATGAGAAAATTTTTTTGCTCTAAGTGCATGAAGAAATACCAGATTTTATGGTGCCACATATGAGAAATATGTATATACATTAGAATTGTTATCCTCACATAGATCAATAAGCAGAAAAATAGAAGTTTATAAATAAGAGTTATTCCATTTGAAAAATCTGAAAAGTAAAACCTAATTGACCTGTAGAATAAAATTAGCACAAAATTTTTTTTTAAATGCATAGATATTGATGCAAGGAAAAAAAAACTATTTTCAGTTAATATTTTTAAACTTTCAAACATATAACAAGTTAGTATAATTTTTATCAATGAGAAAAAATTTTTTTCAAGTACATGAAGAAATACCAGATTTTATGGTGTCACATATGAGAAATATGTATATACATTAGAATTGTTATCCTGACATAGATCAATAAGCAGAAAAATAGAAGTTTAAAAATAAGAGTGATTCCATTTTAAAAATCTGAAAAGTAAAACCTAATTCACCTGTAGAATAAAATTAGCACATTTTTTTTAATGCATCGATTTTGATGCAAGGAGAAAAAAACTATTTTCTGTTATTATTTTGTAACTTTCAAACATATAACACGTTAGTATAATTTTTATCAATGAGACAATTTTATTTGCTCTAAGTACATGAAGAAATACCAGATTTTATGGAGCCATATATGAGAAATATGTATATACATTAGAATTGTTATCCTCACATAGATCAATAAGCAGAAAAATAGAAGTTTAAAAATAAGAGTTATTCCATTTGAAAAATCTGAAAAGTAAAACCTAATTCACCTGTAGAATAAAATTAGCACAAAATTTTTTTTAAAATGCATAGATATTGATGCAAGGAAAAAAAAACTATTTTCAGTTAATATTTTGAAACTTTCAAACATATAACAAGTTAGTATAATTTTTATCAATGAGAAAATTTTTTTTCCAAGTACATGAAGAAATACCAGATTTTATGGAGCCATATATGAGAAATATGTATATACATTAGAATTGTTATCGTCGCATAGATCAATAAGCAGAAAAATAGAAGTCTAAAAATAAGAGTTATTCCATTTGAAAAATCTGAAAAGTAAAACCAAATTCACCTGTAGAATAAAATTAGCACATTTTTTTTTAATGCATCGATTTTAATGCAAGGAAAAAAAAACTATTTTCCGTTACTATTTTGTAACTTTCAAACATATAACATGTTCGTATAATTTTTATCAATGAGACAATTTTATTTGCTCTAAGTACATGAAGAAATACCAGATTTTATGGAGCCATATATGAGAAATATGTATATACATTAGAATTGTTATCCTCACATAGATCAATAAGCAGAAAAATAGAAGTTTAAAAATAAGAGTTATTCCATTTGAAAAATCTGAAAAGTAAAACCTAATTCACCTGTAGAATAAAATTAGCACAAAATTTTTTTTTAAATGCATAGATATTGATGCAAGGAAAAAAAAACTATTTTCAGTTAATATTTTGAAACTTTCAAACATATAACAAGTTAGTATAATTTTTATCAATGAGAAAATTTTTTTTCCAAGTACATGAAGAAATACCAGATTTTATGGAGCCATATATGAGAAATATGTATATACATTAGAATTGTTATCGTCGCATAGATCAATAAGCAGAAAAATAGAAGTCTAAAAATAAGAGTTATTCCATTTGAAAAATCTGAAAAGTAAAACCAAATTCACCTGTAGAATAAAATTAGCACATTTTTTTTTAATGCATCGATTTTAATGCAAGGAAAAAAAAACTATTTTCTGTTACTATTTTGTAACTTTCAAACATATAACATGTTCGTATAATTTTTATCAATGAGACAATTTTATTTGCTCTAAGTACATGAAGAAATACCAGATTTTATGGAGCCATATATGAGAAATATGTATATACATTAGAATTGTTATCCTCACATAGATCAATAAGCAGAAAAATAGAAGTTTAAAAATAAGAGTTATTCCATTTGAAAAATCTGAAAAGTAAAACCTAATTCACCTGTAGAATAAAATTAGCACAAAATTTTTTTTTAAATGCATAGATATTGATGCAAGGAAAAAAAAACTATTTTCAGTTAATATTTTTAAACTTTCAAACATATAACAAGTTAGTATAATTTTTATCAATGAGAAAATTTTTTTTTCAAGTACATGAAGAAATACCAGATTTTATAGAGCCATATATGAGAAATATGTATATACATTAGAATTGTTATCGTCACATAGATCAATAAGCAGAAAAATAGAAGTCTAAAAATAAGAGTTATTCCATTTGAAAAATCTGAAAAGTAAAACCTAATTCACCTGTAGAATAAAATTAGCACAACATTTTTTTTAAATGCATAGATTTTGATGCAAGGAAAAAAAAACTATTTTCAGTTAATATTTTTAAACTTTCAAACATATAACAAGTTAGTATAATTTTTATCAATGAGAAAAAAAAATTTTTAAGTACATGAAGAAATACCAGATTTTATGGTGTCACATATGAGAAATATGTATATACATTAGAATTGTTATCGTCACATAGATCAATAAGCAGAAAAATAGAAGTTTAAAAATAAGAGTTATTCCATTTGAAAAATCGTAAAAGTAAAACCTAATTCACCTGTAGAATAAAATTAGCACAACATTTTTTTTAAATGCATAGATTTTGATGCAAGGAAAAAAAAACTATTTTCAGTTAATATTTTTAAACTTTCAAACATATAACACGTTAGTATAATTTTTATCAATGAGACAATTTTTTTTGCTCTAAGTACATGAAGAAATACCAGATTTTATGGTGCCATATATGAGAAATATGTATATACATTAGAATTGTTATCGTCACATAGATCAATAAGCAGAAAAATAGAAGTTTAAAAATAAGAGTTATTCCATTTGAAAAATCTGAAAAGTAAAACCTAATTCACCTGTAGAATAAAATTAGCACAACATTTTTTTTAAATGCATAGATTTTGATGCAAGGAGAAAAAAAACTATTTTCAGTTAATATTTTGAAACTTTCAAACATATAACAAGTTAGTATAATTTTTATCAATGAGAAAATTTTTTTTTCAAGTACATGAAGAAATACCAGATTTTATGGAGCCATATATGAGAAATATGTATATACATTAGAATTGTTATCGTCACGTAGATCAATAAGCAGAAAAATAGAAGTCTAAAAATAAGAGTTATTCCATTTGAAAAATCTGAAAAGTAAAACCTAATTCACCTGTAGAATAAAATTATCACCACATTTTTTTTAAATGCATAGATTTTGATGCAAGGAAAAAAAAACTATTTTCAGTTAATATTTTGAAACTTTCAAACATATAACAAGTTAGTATAATTTTTATCAATGAGAAAAAAATTTTTTTAAGTACATGAAGAAAAACCAGATTTTATGGTGTCACATATGAGAAATATGTATATACATTAGAATTGTTATCCTCACATAGATCAATAAGCAGAAAAATAGAAGTCTAAAAATAAGAGTTATTCCATTTGAAAAATCTGAAAAGTAAAACCTAATTCACCTGTAGAATAAAATTAGCACCACATTTTTTTTAAATGCATAGATTTTGATGCAAGGAAAAAAAAAACTATTTTCAGTTAATATTTTGAAACTTTCAAACATATAACAAGTTAGTATAATTTTTATCAATGAGAAAAAAATTTTTTTAAGTACATGAAGAAATACCAGATTTTATGGTGTCACATATGAGAAATATGTGTATACATTAGAATTGTTATCCTCACATAGATCAATAAGCAGAAAAATAGAAGTCTAAAAATAAGAGTTATTCCATTTGAAAAATCTGAAAAGTAAAACCTAATTCACCTGTAGAATAAAATTAGCACATTTTTTTTTAATGCATCGATTTTGATGCAAGGAAAAAAAAACTATTTTCTGTTACTATTTTGTAACTTTCAAGCATATAACATGTTAGTATAATTTTTATCAATGAGACAATTTTATTTGCTCTAAGTACATGAAGAAATACCAGATTTTATGGAGCCATATATGAGAAATATGTATATACATTAGAATTGTTATCGTCACACAGATCAATAAGCAGAAAAATAGAAGTCTAAAAATAAGAGTTATTCCATTTGAAAAATCTGAAAAGTAAAACCTAATTCACCTGTAGAATAAAATTAGCACAACATTTTTTTTAAATGCATAGATTTTGATGCAAGGAAAAAACTATTTTCAGTTAATATTTTTAAACTTTCAAACATATAACAAGTTAGTATAATTTTTATCAATGAGAAAAAAAATTTTTTAAGTACATGAAGAAATACCAGATTTTATGGTGCCACATATGAGAAATATGTATATACATTAGAATTGTTATCCTCACATAGATCAATAAGCAGAAAAATAGAAGTTTAAAAATAAGAGTTATTCCATTTGAAAAATCTGAAAAGTAAAACCTAATTCACCTGTAGAATAAAATTAGCACAACATTTTTTTTAAATGCATAGATTTTGATGCAAGGAAAAAAAAACTATTTTCAGTTAATATTTTTAAACTTTCAAACATATAACAAGTTAGTATAATTTTTATCAATGAGAAAAAAATTTTTTTAAGTACATGAAGAAATACCAGATTTTATGGAGCCATATATGAGAAATATGTATATACATTAGAATTGTTATCGTCACATAGATCAATAAGCAGAAAAATAGAAGTCTAAAAATAAGAGTTATTCCATTTGAAAAATCTGAAAAGTAAAACCTAATTCACCTGTAGAATAAAATTAGCACAACATTTTTTTTAAATGCATAGATTTTGATGCAAGGAAAAAAAAAAACTATTTTCAGTTAATATTTTGAAACTTTCAAACATATAACAAGTTAGTATAATTTTTATCAATGAGAAAATTTTTTTTTCAAGTACATGAAGAAATACCAGATTTTATGGTGTCACATATGAGAAATATGTATATACATTAGAATTGTTATCATCACATAGATCAATAAGCAGAAAAATAGCAGTCTAAAAATAAGAGTTATTCCATTTGAAAAATCTGAAAAGTAAAACCTAATTCACCTGTAGAATAAAATTAGCACAACATATTTTTTAAATGCATAGATTTTGAGTAAAGGAAAAAAAAACTATTTTCAGTTAATATTTTGAAACTTTAAAACATATAACAAGTTAGTATAATTTTTATCAATGAGAAAATTTTTTTGCTCTAAGTGCATGAAGAAATACCAGATTTTATGGTGCCACATATGAGAAATATGTATATACATTAGAATTGTTATCCTCACATAGATCAATAAGCAGAAAAATAGAAGTTTATAAATAAGAGTTATTCCATTTGAAAAATCTGAAAAGTAAAACCTAATTGACCTGTAGAATAAAATTAGCACAAAATTTTTTTTTAAATGCATAGATATTGATGCAAGGAAAAAAAAACTATTTTCAGTTAATATTTTTAAACTTTCAAACATATAACAAGTTAGTATAATTTTTATCTATGAGAAAAAATTTTTTTCAAGTACATGAAGAAATACCAGATTTTATGGTGTCACATATGAGAAATATGTATATACATTAGAATTGTTATCCTGACATAGATCAATAAGCAGAAAAATAGAAGTTTAAAAATAAGAGTGATTCCATTTTAAAAATCTGAAAAGTAAAACCTAATTCACCTGTAGAATAAAATTAGCACATTTTTTTTAATGCATCGATTTTGATGCAAGGAGAAAAAAACTATTTTCTGTTATTATTTTGTAACTTTCAAACATATAACACGTTAATATAATTTTTATCAATGAGACAATTTTATTTGCTCTAAGTACATGAAGAAATACCAGATTTTATGGAGCCATATATGAGAAATATGTATATACATTAGAATTGTTATCCTCACATAGATCAATAAGCAGAAAAATAGAAGTTTAAAAATAAGAGTTATTCCATTTGAAAAATCTGAAAAGTAAAACCTAATTCACCTGTAGAATAAAATTAGCACAAAATTTTTTTTTAAATGCATAGATATTGATGCAAGGAAAAAAAAACTATTTTCAGTTAATATTTTGAAACTTTCAAACATATAACAAGTTAGTATAATTTTTATCAATGAGAAAATTTTTTTTCCAAGTACATGAAGAAATACCAGATTTTATGGAGCCATATATGAGAAATATGTATATACATTAGAATTGTTATCGTCGCATAGATCAATAAGCAGAAAAATAGAAGTCTAAAAATAAGAGTTATTCCATTTGAAAAATCTGAAAAGTAAAACCAAATTCACCTGTAGAATAAAATTAGCACATTTTTTTTTAATGCATCGATTTTAATGCAAGGAAAAAAAAACTATTTTCTGTTACTATTTTGTAACTTTCAAACATATAACATGTTCGTATAATTTTTATCAATGAGACAATTTTATTTGCTCTAAGTACATGAAGAAATACCAGATTTTATGGAGCCATATATGAGAAATATGTATATACATTAGAATTGTTATCCTCACATAGATCAATAAGCAGAAAAATAGAAGTTTAAAAATAAGAGTTATTCCATTTGAAAAATCTGAAAAGTAAAACCTAATTCACCTGTAGAATAAAATTAGCACAAAATTTTTTTTTAAATGCATAGATATTGATGCAAGGAAAAAAAAACTATTTTCAGTTAATATTTTTAAACTTTCAAACATATAACAAGTTAGTATAATTTTTATCAATGAGAAAATTTTTTTTTCAAGTACATGAAGAAATACCAGATTTTATAGAGCCATATATGAGAAATATGTATATACATTAGAATTGTTATCGTCACATAGATCAATAAGCAGAAAAATAGAAGTCTAAAAATAAGAGTTATTCCATTTGAAAAATCTGAAAAGTAAAACCTAATTCACCTGTAGAATAAAATTAGCACAACATTTTTTTTAAATGCATAGATTTTGATGCAAGGAAAAAAAAACTATTTTCAGTTAATATTTTTAAACTTTCAAACATATAACAAGTTAGTATAATTTTTATCAATGAGAAAAAAAATTTTTTAAGTACATGAAGAAATACCAGATTTTATGGTGTCACATATGAGAAATATGTATATACATTAGAATTGTTATCCTCACATAGATCAATAAGCAGAAAAATAGAAGTTTAAAAATAAGAGTTATTCCATTTGAAAAATCTGAAAAGTAAAACCTAATTCACCTGTAGAATAAAATTAGCACAAAATTTTTTTTTAAATGCATAGATATTGATGCAAGGAAAAAAAAACTATTTTCAGTTAATATTTTTAAACTTTCAAACATATAACAAGTTAGTATAATTTTTATCAATGAGAAAAATTTTTTTTCAAGTACATGAAGAAATACCAGATTTTATAGAGCCATATATGAGAAATATGTATATACATTAGAATTGTTATCGTCACATAGATCAATAAGCAGAAAAATAGAAGTCTAAAAATAAGAGTTATTCCATTTGAAAAATCTGAAAAGTAAAACCTAATTCACCTGTAGAATAAAATTAGCACAACATTTTTTTTAAATGCATAGATTTTGATGCAAGGAAAAAAAAAACTATTTTCAGTTAATATTTTGAAACTTTCAAACATATAACAAGTTAGTATAATTTTTATCAATGAGAAAAAAAATTTTTTAAGTACATGAAGAAATACCAGATTTTATGGTGTCACATATGAGAAATATGTATATACATTAGAATTGTTATCCTCACATAGATCAATAAGCAGAAAAATAGAAGTTTAAAAATAAGAGTTATTCCATTTGAAAAATCTGAAAAGTAAAACCTAATTCACCTGTAGAATAAAATTAGCACAAAATTTTTTTTTAAATGCATAGATATTGATGCAAGGAAAAAAAAACTATTTTCAGTTAATATTTTTAAACTTTCAAACATATAACAAGTTAGTATAATTTTTATCAATGAGAAAATTTTTTTTTCAAGTACATGAAGAAATACCAGATTTTATAGAGCCATATATGAGAAATATGTATATACATTAGAATTGTTATCGTCACATAGATCAATAAGCAGAAAAATAGAAGTCTAAAAATAAGAGTTATTCCATTTGAAAAATCTGAAAAGTAAAACCTAATTCACCTGTAGAATAAAATTAGCACATTTTTTTTTAATGCATCGATTTTGATGCAAGGAAAAAAAAACTATTTTCTGTTACTATTTTGTAACTTTCAAGCATATAACATGTTAGTATAATTTTTATCAATGAGACAATTTTATTTGCTCTAAGTACATGAAGAAATACCAGATTTTATGGAGCCATATATGAGAAATATGTATATACATTAGAATTGTTATCGTCACACAGATCAATAAGCAGAAAAATAGAAGTCTAAAAATAAGAGTTATTCCATTTGAAAAATCTGAAAAGTAAAACCTAATTCACCTGTAGAATAAAATTAGCACAACATTTTTTTTAAATGCATAGATTTTGATGCAAGGAAAAAAAAACTATTTTCAGTTAATATTTTGAAACTTTTAAACATATAACAAGTTAGTATAATTTTTATCAATGAGAAAATTTTTTTTTTAAGTACATGAAGAAATACCAGATTTTATGGTGCCATATATGAGAAATATGTATATACATTAGAATTGTTATCGTCGCATAGATCAATAAGCAGAAAAATAGAAGTCTAAAAATAAGAGTTATTCCATTTGAAAAATCTGAAAAGTAAAACCTAATTCACCTGTAGAATAAAATTATCACAAAATTTTTTTTTAAATGCATAGATATTGATGCAAGGAAAAAAAAACTATTTTCAGTTAATATTTTTAAACTTTCAAACATATAACAAGTTAGTATAATTTTTATCAATGAGAAAAATTTTTTTTCAAGTACATGAAGAAATACCAGATTTTATAGAGCCATATATGAGAAATATGTATATACATTAGAATTGTTATCGTCACATAGATCAATAAGCAGAAAAATAGAAGTCTAAAAATAAGAGTTATTCCATTTGAAAAATCTGAAAAGTAAAACCTAATTCACCTGTAGAATAAAATTAGCACAACATTTTTTTTAAATGCATAGATTTTGATGCAAGGAAAAAAAAAACTATTTTCAGTTAATATTTTGAAACTTTCAAACATATAACAAGTTAGTATAATTTTTCTCAATGAGAAAATTTTTTTTTCAAGTACATGAAGAAATACCAGATTTTATGGAGCCATATATGAGAAATATGTATATACATTAGAATTGTTATCGTCACATAGATCAATAAGCAGAAAAATAGAAGTCTAAAAATAAGAGTTATTCCATTTGAAAAATCTGAAAAGTAAAACCTAATTCACCTGTAGAATAAAATTAGCACATTTTTTTTAATGCATCGATTTTGATGCATGGAAAAAAAAACTATTTTCTGTTACTATTTTGTAACTTTCAATCATATAACACGTTAGTAAAATTTTTATCAATGAGAAAAATTTTTTTTTAAGTACATGAAGAAATACCAGATTTTATGGTGTCACATATGAGAAATATGTATATACATTAGAATTGTTATCCTCACATAGATCAATAAGCAGAAAAATAGAAGTTTAAAAATAAGAGTTATTCCATTTGAAAAATCTGAAAAGTAAAACCTAATTCACCTGTAGAATAAAATAAGCACAAATTTTTTTTTTAAATGCATAGATATTGATGCAAGGAAAAAAAAACTATTTTCAGTTAATATTTTTAAACTTTCAAACATATAACAAGTTAGTATAATTTTTATCAATGAGAAAATTTTTTTTTCAAGTACATGAAGAAATACCAGATTTTATAGAGCCATATATGAGAAATATGTATATACATTAGAATTGTTATCGTCACATAGATCAATAAGCAGAAAAATAGAAGTCTAAAAATAAGAGTTATTCCATTTGAAAAATCTGAAAAGTAAAACCTAATTCACCTGTAGAATAAAATTAGCACCACATTTTTTTTTAAATGCATAGATTTTGATGCAAGGAAAAAAAAAACTATTTTCAGTTAATATTTTGAAACTTTCAAACATATAACAAGTTAGTATAATTTTTATCAATGAGAAAAAAAATTTTTTAAGTACATGAAGAAATACCAGATTTTATGGTGCCATATATGAGAAATATGTATATACATTAGAATTGTTATCGTCACATAGATCAATAAGCAGAAAAATAGAAGTCTAAAAATAAGAGTTATTCTATTTGAAAAATCTGAAAAGTAAAACCTAATTCACCTGTAGAATAAAATTAGCACAAAATTTTTTTTAAATGCATAGATATTGATGCAAGGAAAACAAAACTATTTTCAGTTAATATTTTTAAACTTTCAAACAAATAACAAGTTAGTATAATTTTTATCAATGAGAAAAAATTTTTTTCAAGTACATGAATAAATACCAGATTTTATGGTGTCACATATGAGAAATATGTATATACATTAGAATTGTTATCCTGACATAGATCAATAAGCAGAAAAATAGAAGTTTAAAAATAAGAGTGATTCCATTTTAAAAATCTGAAAAGTAAAACTTAATTCACCTGTAGAATAAAATTAGCACAACATTTTTTTTTAAATGCATCTATTTTGATGCAAGGAAAAAAAAACTATTTTCTGTTACTATTTTGAAACTTTGAAACATATAACACGTTAGAACGAAAAAAATTGCTTCATTGAAAAAAATTATACTAAGGATAGATCACTAGGGTACCCTGGGGCGTGACTCCCTGTGTTTACCTAAAGAAGATAAACCCCCTCAGGGGCAGATTTTATGGTGCCACATATGAGAAATATGAATATACATTAGAATTGTTATCCTCACATAGGTCAATAAGCAGAAAAATAGAAGTTTAAAAATAAGAGTTATTCCATTTGAAAAATCTGAAAAGTAAAACCTAATTTACCAGTAGAATAAAATTAGCACATTTTTTTTAATGCATAGATTTTGATGCAAGGAAAAAAAACTATTCTCAGTTAATATTTTGTAACTTTCAAACATATTACACGTTAGAGCAAAAAAAATTGTCTCATTGATAAAAATTAAACTAAGGAGATGGAAGAAATACCAGATTTTACGGTGCCACAAATGAGAAATATGTATATACATTAGAATTGTTATCGTCACATAGATCAATAAACAGATAAATAGAAGTTTAAAAATAATAGTTATTCCATTTGAAAAATCTGAAAAGTAAAACCTAATTTACCTGTAGAATAAAATTAGAACAAAATTTTTTTTAATGCATCGATTTTGATGCAAGGAAAAAAAAAACTATTTTCAGTTAATGTTTTGAAACTTTCAAACATATAACAAGTTAGAGCAAAAAAAAATTTCTCATTGATAAAAATTATACTGAGTACATGAAGAAATACCAGATTTTAGTGTCACAAATGAGAAATATGTATATACATTAGAATTGTTATCGTCACATAGATCAATAAACAGATAAATAGAAGTTTAAAAATAAAAGTATTCCATTTGAAAAATCTGAAAAGTAAAACCTAAATTAAGTGTAGAATAAAATGAGCACAATTTTTTTTTAATGCAAGGAAAAAAAAACTATTTTCAGTTAATATTTTGTAACTTTCAAACATATAACACGTTAGAGCAAAAAAAATTGTCTCATTGATAAATATTATACTAAGTACATGAAGAAATACCAGATTTTATTGTGCCACATGTGAGAAATATGTATATACATTAAAATTGTTATCGTTACATAAATCAATAAGCAGAAAAATAGAAGTTTGAAAATAAGAGTTATTCCATTTGAAAAATCTGAAAAGTAAAACCTAATTTACCTGTAGAATAAAATTAGTACAAATTTTTTTTTTAATGTATCGATTTTGATGCAAGGAAAAAGAAACTATTTTCAGTTAATACAGAAGGGAACCGATTATCCGGAACAATCGGGACCATCGCTATTCCGGATAACTGACTTTTCCAATTTTTTGAATCGCTTACAAAAGCCGTTTTTTTTATTGTTAAACCCAACTAAAAAAAACTGATATTTGGAAATAATCTTAAAACGAAGAAAAAATGAAGTAATTCACTAATGATTATTTCCAAAATGATAGTAAGGTAAACATCTTTCCTAAACGAAAGAAAAATCCTAAAATCTCATGAGGAAAAAAAAATTTTTTTTTTAAATGGCCGGAAAATTTATCGAATTTCGTTCCGGTTTTCTGATTTCCGGATAACGAGTCCTGTACTGTAATTTGAAACCTTCAAACATATAGCAAGTTAGGAAAAAAAATTGTCTCAATAATAAAAATTATACTAAGTACATGAAGAAATACCAGATTTTATGGTGCCACATGTGAGAAATATGTATATACATTAAAATTGTTATCGTCACATAGATCAATATGCAGAAAAAAAAAGTTTAAAAATAAGAGTTATTCCATTTGAAAAATCTGAAAAGTTAAACCTAAATTACGTGTAGAATAAAATAAGCACAAATTTTTTTTTTAATGCATAGATTTTGAAGCAAGGAAAAAAAAACTATTTTCAGTTAATATTTTGCAACTTTCAAACATATGACACGTTAGAGCAAAAAAAATTGTCTCATTGATAAAAATTATACTAAGGATAGATCACTAGGGTACCCCGGGGCGTGACTCCCAGTGTTTACCTAAAGAAGGTAAACCCCCTCAGGGGCAGATTTTATGGTTCCACATATGAGAAATAGGTATATAGTACAATAGAATTGTTATCCTGACATAGATCAATAAGCAGAAAAATAGAAGTTTAAAAATAAGAGTTATTCCATTTGAAAAATCTGAAAAGTAAAACCTAATTTACCTGTAGAATAAAATTAGAACAACATTTTTTTTTAATGCATCGATTTTGATGCAAGGAAAAAAAAACTATTTTCAATTAATGTTTTGAAACTTTCAAACGTATAACACGTTAGAACAAAAAAAATTGCTCATTGATAAAAATTATACTAAGTTCATGAAGAAATACCAGATTTTACGGTGTCACATAGGAGAAATATGTATAAGCGTTATTCCATTTGAAAAATCTGAAAACTAAAACCTAATTTACCCGTAGAATAAAATTAGCACATTTCTTTTAATGCATAGAGTTTGATGCAAGGAAAAAAAACTATTTTCAGTTAATATTTTTAAACTTTCAAACATATAACACGTTAGAACGAAAAAAATTGCTTCATTGAAAAAAATTATACTAAGGATAGATCACTAGGGTACCCTGGGGCGTGACTCCCTGTGTTTACCTAAAGAAGATAAACCCCCTCAGGGGCAGATTTTATGGTGCCACATATGAGAAATATGTATATACATTAGAATTGTTATCGTCACATCGATCAATAAGCAGAAAAATAAAAGTTTAAAAATAAGAGTTATTCCATTTGAAAAATCTGAAAAGCAAAACTTATTTTACCTGAAGAATAAAATTAGCACAACATATTTTTTAATGCATAGATTTTGATGCAAGGAAAAAAAAACTTTTCAGTTGATATTTTGAAAATTTCAAACATATAACTCGTTAGAACAAAAAAAATTTTCTCATTGATAAAAATTATACTAAGAACATGAAGAAATACCAGATTTTATGGTTCCACATATAAGAAATATGTATATACATTAGAATTGTTATTCTCACATAGATCAATAAGCAGAAAAATAGAAGTTTAAAAATAACAGTTATTCCATTTGAAAAATCTGAAAAGTAAAACCTAATTTACCTGTAGAATAAAATTAGCACAACATTTTTTTTAATGCATAGATTTTGATGCAAGGAAAAAAAACTATTCTCAGTTAATATTTTGTAACTTTCAAACATATTACACGTTAGAGCAAAAAAAATTGTCTCATTGATAAAAATTAAACTAAGGAGATGGAAGAAATACCAGATTTTACGCTGCCACAAATGAGAAATATGTATATACATTAGAATTGTTATCGTCACATAGATCAATAAACAGATAAATAGAAGTTTAAAAATAAAAGTATTCCATTTGAAAAATCTGAAAAGTAAAACCTAAATTACGTGTAGAATAAAATGAGCACAATTTTTTTTTATTGCAAGGAAAAAAAACTATTTTCAGTTAATATTTTGTAACTTTCAAACATATAACACGTTAGAGCAAAAAAATTGTCTCATTGAAAAAAATTATACTTAGGATAGATCACTAGGGTACCCCGGGGCGTGACTCCCTGTGTTTACCTAAACTCCCTGTGTTTTTTTTAAATGGCCGGAAAATGTATCGAATTTCGTTCCGGTTTTTCGGTTTTCCGGTTTTCTGATTTCCGGATAACGGGTTCTGTACTGTATTTTGAAACTTTCAAACATATAGCAAGTTAGGAAAAAAAAATTGTCTCAATAATAAAAATTATACTAAGTACATGAAGAAATAACAGATTTTATGGTGCCACATGTGAGAAATATGTATATACATTAAAATTGTCATCGTTACATAGATCAATAAGCAGAAAAATAGAAGTTTGAAAATAAGAGTTATTCCATTTGAAAAATCTGAAAAGTAAAATCTCATGTACCTGTAGAATAAAATTAGAACAACATTTTTTTTTTAATGCATCGATTTTGATGCAAGGAAAAAAAAACTATTTTCAGTTAATGTTTTGAAACTTTCAAACGTATAACACGTTAGAACAAAAAAAAATGCTCATTGATAAAAATTATACTAAGTACATGAAGAAATACCAGATTTTATGGTGTCACATAGGAGAAATATGTATAAGAGTTATTCCATTTGAAAAATCTGAAAAGTAAAGCATAAATTACGTGTAGAATAAAATTAGAACAACATATTTTTTAATGCATAGATTTTGATGCAAGGAAGAAAAAAAACTATTCTCAGTTGATATTTTGTAACTTTCAAACATATAACACGTTAGAGCAAAAAAAATTGTCTCATTGATAAAAATTATACTAAAGATACATCACTAGAGTACCCCAGGGCGTGACTCCATGTGTTTACCTAAAGAAGGTAAACCCCCTCAGGGGCAGATTTTATGGTGCCACATATGAGAAATATGTATATACGTTAGAATTGTTATCCTGACACAGATCAATAAGCAGAAAAATAGAAGTTTAAAAATAAGAGTTATTCCATTTGAAAAATCTGAAAAGCAAAACTTAATTTACCTGAAGAATAAAATTAGCACAAAATTTTTTTTTAATGCATAGATTTTGATGCAAGGAAAAAAAAAACTTTTCAGTTGATATTTTGAAAATTTCAAACATATAACACGTTAGAACAAAAAAAAATTTTCTCATTGATAAAAATTATACTAAGAACATGAAGAAATACCAGATTCTATGGTTCCACATATAAGAAATATGTATATACATTAGAATTGTTATCCTCACATAGATCAATAAGCAGAAAAATAGAAGTTTAAAAATAAGAGTTATTCCATTTGAAAAATCTGAAAAGTAAAACCTAATTTACCTGTAGAATAAAATTAGCACAACATTTTTTTTAATGCATAGATTTTGATGCAAGGAAAAAAAACTATTTTCAGTTAATATTTTGTAACTTTCAAACATATAACACGTAAGAGCAAAAAAAATTGTCTCATTGAAAAAAATTATACTAAGGATAGATCACTAGGGTACCCCGGGGCGTGACTCCCTGTGTTTACCTAAAGAAGGTAAACCCCCTCAGGCGCAGATTTTATGGTGCCATGTATGAGAAATATGTATATACATTAGAATTGTTATCGTCACATAGATCAATAAGCAGAAAAATACAAGTTTAAAAATAAGAGTTATTCCATTTGAAAAATCTGAAAAGTAAAGCATAAATTACGTGAAGAATAAAATTAGCACAAATTTTTTTTTAATGCATAGATTTTGAAGCAAGGAAAAAAAAAAATACTTTCAGTTAATATTTTGTAACTTTCAAACATATAAAACGCTAGAGCAAAAAAAATTGTCTCATTGATAAAAATTATACTAAGGATAGATCACTAGGGCACCCCGGGTCGTGACTCCCAGTGTTTACCTAAAGAAGGTAAACCCCCTCAGGGGCTGATTTTATGGTTCCACATATGAGAAATATGTATATAGTACAATAGAATTGTTATCCTGACATTGATCAATAAGCAGAAAAATAGAAGTTTAAAAATAAGAGTGATTCCATTTGAAAAATCTAAAAAGTAAAACCTAAATTACATGTAGAATAAAATTAGCACAAATTTTTTTTTAATGCATAGATTTTGACGCAAGGGGAAAAAACTATTTTCAGTTAATATTTTGTAACTTTCAAACATATAACACGTTAGAGCAAAAAAAAATTGTCTCATTGATAAAAATTATACTAAAAACATGAAGAAATACCAGATTTTATGGTGCCACATATGAGAAATATGTATATACATTAGAATTGCTACCGTCACATAGATCAATAAACAGATAAATAGAAGTTTAAAAATAAAAGTATTCCATTTGAAAAATCTTAAAAGTAAAACCTAAATTACGTGTAGAATAAAATTAGCACAATTTTTTTTTAATGCAAGGAAAAAAAACTATTTTCAGTTAATATTTTGTAACTTTCAAACATATAACACGTTAGAGCAAAAAAAAAATTTCTCATTGATAAAAATTATACTAAGTACATGAAGAAATACCAGATTTTATGGTGCCACATGTGAGAAATATGTATATACATTAAAATTGTCATCGTTACATAGATCAATAAGCAGAAAAATAGTAGTTTGAAAATAAGAGTTATTCCATATGAAAAATCTGAAAAGTAAAATCTCATGTACCTGTAGAATAAAATTAGAACAACATTTTTTTTTTAATGCATCGATTTTGATGCAAGGAAAAAAAAACTATTTTCAGTTAATGTTTTGAAACTTTCAAACGTATAACACATTAGAACAACAAAAAAAATGCTCATTGATAAAAATTATACTAAGTACATGAAGAAATACCACATTTTATGGTGTCACATAGGAGAAATATGTATAAGAGTTATTCCATTTGAAAAATCTGAAAAGTAAAGCATAAATTACGTGTAGAATAAAATTAGAACAACATTTTTTTTTAATGCATCGATTTTGATGCAAGGAAAAAAAAACTATTTTCAATTAATGTTTCGAAACTTTCAAACGTATAACACGTTAGAACAAAAAAAATTGCTCATTGATAAAAATTATACTAAGTTCATGAAGAAATACCAGATTTTATAGTGTCACATAGGAGAAATATGTATAAGCGTTATTCCATTTGAAAAATCTGAAAAGTAAAACCTAATTTACCTGTAGAATAAAATTAGCACAACATATTTTTTAATGCATAGATTTTGATGCAAGGAAGAAAAAAAACTATTCTCAGTTGATATTTTGTAACTTTCAAACATATAACACGTTAGAGCAAAAAAAATTGTCTCATTGATAAAAATTATACTAAAGATACATCACTAGAGTACCCCAGGGCGTGACTCCATGTGTTTACCTAAAGAAGGTAAACCCCCTCAGGGGCAGATTTTATGGTGCCACATATGAGAAATATGTATATACATTAGAATTGTTATCGTCACATAGATCAATAAGCAGAAAAATAGAAGCTTAAAAATAAGAGTTATTCCATTTAAAAAATCTGAAAAGTAAAACCTAATTTACCTGTAGTATAAAATTAGTACAAAATTTTTTTTAATGCAAAGATTTTGATGCAAGGAAAAAAAACTATTTTCAGTTAATATTTTGTAACTTTCAAACAAATAACACGTTAGAACAAAAAAATTGTCTCATTATTAAAAATTATACTAAGTACATGAAGAAGTACCAGATTTTATGGTGCCACATATGAGAAATATGTATATACATTAGAATTGTTATTCTCACATAGATCAATAAGCAGAAAAATAGAAGTTTAAAAATAAGAGTTATTCCATTTGAAAAATCTGAAAAGGAAAACCTAATTTATCTGTAGAATAAAATTAGCACAACATTTTTTGTAATGCATAGATTTTGATGCAAGGAAAAAAAAAAATTCAGTAAATATTTCGTAACTTTCAAACATATAACAGGTTAGAACAAAAAAAAATGTCTCATTGAAAAAAATTATACTAAGGATAGATCACTAGGGTACCCCGGGGCGTGACTCCCTGTGTTTACCTAAAGAAGGTAAACCCCCTCAGGCGCAGATTTTATGGTGCCATGTATGAGAAATATGTATATACATTAGAATTGTTATCGTCACATAGATCAATAAGCAGAAAAATACAAGTTTAAAAATAAGAGTTATTCCATTTGAAAAATCTGAAAAGTAAAACCTAATTTACCTGTAGTATAAAATTAGTACAAAATTTTTTTTAATGCAAAGATTTTGATGCAAGGAAAAAAAAACTATTTTCAGTTAATATTTTGTAACTTTCAAACAAATAACACGTTAGAACAAAAAAATTGTCTCATTATTAAAAATTATACTAAGTACATGAAGAAGTACCAGATTTTATGGTGCCACATATGAGAAATATGTATATACATTAGAATTGTTATTCTCACATAGATCAATAAGCAGAAAAATAGAAGTTTAAAAATAAGAGTTATTCCATTTGAAAAATCTGAAAAGGAAAACCTAATTTATCTGTAGAATAAAATTAGCACAACATTTTTTTTAATGCATAGATTTTGATGCAAGGAAAAAAAAAATTTCAGTAAATATTTTGTAACTTTCAAACATATAACAGGTTAGAGCAAAAAAAATTGTCTCATTGATAAAAATTATACTGAGAACATGAAGTACCAGATTTTATGGTGCCACATATGAGAAATATGTATATACATTAGAATTGTTACTCTCACATAGATCAATAAGCAGAAAAATAGAAGTTTAAAAATAAGAGTTATTCCATTTGAAAAATCTGAAAAGTAAAACCTAATTTACCTGTAGAATAAAATTAGCACAACATTTCTTTTAATGCACAGATTTTGATGCAAGGAAAAAAAAACTATTTTCAGTTAATATTTTGTAACTTTTAGACATATAACACGTTAGAGCAAAAAAAAATTGTCTCATTGATAAAAATTATACTAAGGAGATGAAGAAATACTAGATTTTATGGTGCCCCATATGAGAAATATGTATATACATTAGAATTGTTATCCTCACATAGATCAATAAGCAGAAAAATAGAAGTTTAAAAATAATAGTTATTCCATTTGAAAAATCTGAAAAGGAAAACCTAATTTATCTGTAGAATAAAATTAGCACAACATTTTTTTTAATGCATAGATTTTGATGCAAGGAAAAAGAAAATTTCAGTAAATATTTTGTAACTTTCAAACATATAACAGGTTAGAGCAAAAAAAATTGTCTCATTGATAAAAATTATACTGAGAACATGAAGTACCAGATTTTATGGTGCCACATATGAGAAATATGTATATACATTAGAATTGTTACTCTCACATAGATCAATAAGCAGAAAAATAGAAGTTTAAAAATAATAGTTATTCCATTTGAAAAATCTGAAAAGGAAAACCTAATTTATCTGTAGAATAAAATTAGCACAACATTTTTTTTTAATGCATAGATTTTGATGCAAGGAAAAAGAAAATTTCAGTAAATATTTTGTAACTTTCAAACATATAACAGGTTAGAGCAAAAAAAAATTTCTCATTGATAAAAATTATACTGAGAACATGAAGTACCAGATTTTATGGTGCCACATATGAGAAATATGTATATACATTAGAATTGTTATTCTCACATAGATCAATAAGCAGAAAAATAAAAGTTTAAAAATAAGAGTTATTCCATTTGAAAAATCTGAAAAGGAAAACCTAATTTATCCGTAGAATAAAATTAGCACAACATTTTTTTTAATGCATAGATTTTGATGCAAGGAAAAAAAAAATTTCAGTAAATATTTTGTAACTTTCAAACATATAACAGGTTAGAGCAAAAAAAATTGTCTCATTGATAAAAATTATACTGAGAACATGAAGTACCAGATTTTATGGTGCCACATATGAGAA
Organism: Parasteatoda tepidariorum; assembly: GCF_982258835.1. Classification (NCBI taxonomy): domain Eukaryota; kingdom Metazoa; phylum Arthropoda; class Arachnida; order Araneae; family Theridiidae; genus Parasteatoda; species Parasteatoda tepidariorum. Next base: position 127,693,722 of record NC_141755.1, read on the forward strand.
ATATGTATATACATTAGAATTGTTACTCTCACATAGATCAATAAGCAGAAAAATAGAAGTTTAAAAATAAGAGTTATTCCATTTGAAAAATCTGAAAAGTAAAACCTAATTTACCTGTAGAATAAAATTAGCACAACATTTCTTTTAATGCACAGATTTTGACGCAAGGGGAAAAAACTATTTTCAGTTAATATTTTGTAACTTTCAAACATATAACACGTTAGAGCAAAAAAAAATTGTCTCATTGATAAAAATTATACTAAAAACATGAAGAAATACCAGATTTTATGGTGCCACATATGAGAAATATGTATATACATTAGAATTGTTACCGTCACATAGATCAATAAACAGATAAATAGAAGTTTAAAAATAAAAGTATTCCATTTGAAAAATCTTAAAAGTAAAACCTAAATTACGTGTAGAATAAAATTAGCACAATTTTTTTTTAATGCAAGGAAAAAAAACTATTTTCAGTTAATATTTTGTAACTTTCAAACATATAACACGTTAGAGCAAAAAAAAAATTTCTCATTGATAAAAATTATACTAAGTACATGAAGAAATACCAGATTTTATGGTGCCAAATGTGAGAAATATGTATATACATTAAAATTGTCATCGTTACATAGATCAATAAGCAGAAAAATAGTAGTTTGAAAATAAGAGTTATTCCATATGAAAAATCTGAAAAGTAAAATCTCATGTACCTGTAGAATAAAATTAGAACAACATTTTTTTTTAATGCATCGATTTTGATGCAAGGAAAAAAAAACTATTTTCAATTAATGTTTTGAAACTTTCAAACGTATAACACGTTAGAACAAAAAAAATTGCTCATTGATAAAAATTATACTAAGTTCATGAAGAAATACCAGATTTTACGGTGTCACATAGGAGAAATATGTATAAGCGTTATTCCATTTGAAAAATCTGAAAACTAAAACCTAATTTACCCGTAGAATAAAATTAGCACATTTCTTTTAATGCATAGAGTTTGATGCAAGGAAAAAAAACTATTTTCAGTTAATATTTTTAAACTTTCAAACATATAACACGTTAGAACGAAAAAAATTGCTTCATTGAAAAAAATTATACTAAGGATAGATCACTAGGGTACCCTGGGGCGTGACTCCCTGTGTTTACCTAAAGAAGATAAACCCCCTCAGGGGCAGATTTTATGGTGCCACATATGAGAAATATGTATATACATTAGAATTGTTATCGTCACATCGATCAATAAGCAGAAAAATAAAAGTTTAAAAATAAGAGTTATTCCATTTGAAAAATCTGAAAAGCAAAACTTATTTTACCTGAAGAATAAAATTAGCACAACATATTTTTTAATGCATAGATTTTGATGCAAGGAAAAAAAAACTTTTCAGTTGATATTTTGAAAATTTCAAACATATAACTCGTTAGAACAAAAAAAATTTTCTCATTGATAAAAATTATACTAAGAACATGAAGAAATACCAGATTTTATGGTTCCACATATAAGAAATATGTATATACATTAGAATTGTTATTCTCACATAGATCAATAAGCAGAAAAATAGAAGTTTAAAAATAACAGTTATTCCATTTGAAAAATCTGAAAAGTAAAACCTAATTTACCTGTAGAATAAAATTAGCACAACATTTTTTTTAATGCACAGATTTTGATGCAAGGAAAAAAAACTATTCTCAGTTAATATTTTGTAACTTTCAAACATATTACACGTTAGAGCAAAAAAAATTGTCTCATTGATAAAAATTAAACTGAGGAGATGGAAGAAATACCAGATTTTACGCTGCCACAAATGAGAAATATGTATATACATTAGAATTGTTATCGTCACATAGACCAATAAACAGATAAATAGAAGTTTAAAAATAAAAGTATTCCATTTGAAAAATCTGAAAAGTAAAACCTAAATTACGTGTAGAATAAAATGAGCACAATTTTTTTTTATTGCAAGGAAAAAAAACTATTTTCAGTTAATATTTTGTAACTTTCAAACATATAACACGTTAGAGCAAAAAAATTGTCTCATTGAAAAAAATTATACTTAGGATAGATCACTAGGGTACCCCGGGGCGTGACTCCCTGTGTTTACCTAAACTCCCTGTGTTTTTTTTAAATGGCCGGAAAATGTATCGAATTTCGTTCCGGTTTTTCGGTTTTCCGGTTTTCTGATTTCCGGATAACGGGTTCTGTACTGTATTTTGAAACTTTCAAACATATAGCAAGTTAGGAAAAAAAAATTGTCTCAATAATAAAAATTATACTAAGTACATGAAGAAATAACAGATTTTATGGTGCCACATGTGAGAAATATGTATATACATTAAAATTGTCATCGTTACATAGATCAATAAGCAGAAAAATAGAAGTTTGAAAATAAGAGTTATTCCATTTGAAAAATCTGAAAAGTAAAATCTCATGTACCTGTAGAATAAAATTAGAACAACATTTTTTTTTTAATGCATCGATTTTGATGCAAGGAAAAAAAAACTATTTTCAGTTAATGTTTTGAAACTTTCAAACGTATAACACGTTAGAACAAAAAAAAATGCTCATTGATAAAAATTATACTAAGTACATGAAGAAATACCAGATTTTATGGTGTCACATAGGAGAAATATGTATAAGAGTTATTCCATTTGAAAAATCTGAAAAGTAAAGCATAAATTACGTGTAGAATAAAATTAGAACAACATATTTTTTAATGCATAGATTTTGATGCAAGGAAGAAAAAAAACTATTCTCAGTTGATATTTTGTAACTTTCAAACATATAACACGTTAGAGCAAAAAAAATTGTCTCATTGATAAAAATTATACTAAAGATACATCACTAGAGTACCCCAGGGCGTGACTCCATGTGTTTACCTAAAGAAGGTAAACCCCCTCAGGGGCAGATTTTATGGTGCCACATATGAGAAATATGTATATACGTTAGAATTGTTATCCTGACACAGATCAATAAGCAGAAAAATAGAAGTTTAAAAATAAGAGTTATTCCATTTGAAAAATCTGAAAAGCAAAACTTAATTTACCTGAAGAATAAAATTAGCACAAAATTTTTTTTTAATGCATAGATTTTGATGCAAGGAAAAAAAAAACTTTTCAGTTGATATTTTGAAAATTTCAAACATATAACACGTTAGAACAAAAAAAAATTTTCTCATTGATAAAAATTATACTAAGAACATGAAGAAATACCAGATTCTATGGTTCCACATATAAGAAATATGTATATACATTAGAATTGTTATCCTCACATAGATCAATAAGCAGAAAAATAGAAGTTTAAAAATAAGAGTTATTCCATTTGAAAAATCTGAAAAGTAAAACCTAATTTACCTGTAGAATAAAATTAGCACAACATTTTTTTTAATGCATAGATTTTGATGCAAGGAAAAAAAACTATTTTCAGTTAATATTTTGTAACTTTCAAACATATAACACGTAAGAGCAAAAAAAATTGTCTCATTGAAAAAAATTATACTAAGGATAGATCACTAGGGTACCCCGGGGCGTGACTCCCTGTGTTTACCTAAAGAAGGTAAACCCCCTCAGGCGCAGATTTTATGGTGCCATGTATGAGAAATATGTATATACATTAGAATTGTTATCGTCACATAGATCAATAAGCAGAAAAATACAAGTTTAAAAATAAGAGTTATTCCATTTGAAAAATCTGAAAAGTAAAGCATAAATTACGTGAAGAATAAAATTAGCACAAATTTTTTTTTAATGCATAGATTTTGAAGCAAGGAAAAAAAAAAATACTTTCAGTTAATATTTTGTAACTTTCAAACATATAAAACGCTAGAGCAAAAAAAATTGTCTCATTGATAAAAATTATACTAAGGATAGATCACTAGGGCACCCCGGGTCGTGACTCCCAGTGTTTACCTAAAGAAGGTAAACCCCCTCAGGGGCTGATTTTATGGTTCCACATATGAGAAATATGTATATAGTACAATAGAATTGTTATCCTGACATTGATCAATAAGCAGAAAAATAGAAGTTTAAAAATAAGAGTGATTCCATTTGAAAAATCTAAAAAGTAAAACCTAAATTACATGTAGAATAAAATTAGCACAAATTTTTTTTTAATGCATAGATTTTGACGCAAGGGGAAAAAACTATTTTCAGTTAATATTTTGTAACTTTCAAACATATAACACGTTAGAGCAAAAAAAAATTGTCTCATTGATAAAAATTATACTAAAAACATGAAGAAATACCAGATTTTATGGTGCCACATATGAGAAATATGTATATACATTAGAATTGCTACCGTCACATAGATCAATAAACAGATAAATAGAAGTTTAAAAATAAAAGTATTCCATTTGAAAAATCTTAAAAGTAAAACCTAAATTACGTGTAGAATAAAATTAGCACAATTTTTTTTTAATGCAAGGAAAAAAAACTATTTTCAGTTAATATTTTGTAACTTTCAAACATATAACACGTTAGAGCAAAAAAAAAATTTCTCATTGATAAAAATTATACTAAGTACATGAAGAAATACCAGATTTTATGGTGCCACATGTGAGAAATATGTATATACATTAAAATTGTCATCGTTACATAGATCAATAAGCAGAAAAATAGTAGTTTGAAAATAAGAGTTATTCCATATGAAAAATCTGAAAAGTAAAATCTCATGTACCTGTAGAATAAAATTAGAACAACATTTTTTTTTTAATGCATCGATTTTGATGCAAGGAAAAAAAAACTATTTTCAGTTAATGTTTTGAAACTTTCAAACGTATAACACATTAGAACAAAAAAAAAAATGCTCATTGATAAAAATTATACTAAGTACATGAAGAAATACCACATTTTATGGTGTCACATAGGAGAAATATGTATAAGAGTTATTCCATTTGAAAAATCTGAAAAGTAAAGCATAAATTACGTGTAGAATAAAATTAGAACAACATTTTTTTTTAATGCATCGATTTAGATGCAAGGAAAAAAAAACTATTTTCAATTAATGTTTCGAAACTTTCAAACGTATAACACGTTAGAACAAAAAAAATTGCTCATTGATAAAAATTATACTAAGTTCATGAAGAAATACCAGATTTTATAGTGTCACATAGGAGAAATATGTATAAGCGTTATTCCATTTGAAAAATCTGAAAAGTAAAACCTAATTTACCTGTAGAATAAAATTAGCACAACATATTTTTTAATGCATAGATTTTGATGCAAGGAAGAAAAAAAACTATTCTCAGTTGATATTTTGTAACTTTCAAACATATAACACGTTAGAGCAAAAAAAATTGTCTCATTGATAAACATTATACTAAAGATACATCACTAGAGTACCCCAGGGCGTGACTCCATGTGTTTACCTAAAGAAGGTAAACCCCCTCAGGGGCAGATTTTATGGTGCCACATATGAGAAATATGTATATACATTAGAATTGTTATCGTCACATAGATCAATAAGCAGAAAAATAGAAGCTTAAAAATAAGAGTTATTCCATTTAAAAAATCTGAAAAGTAAAACCTAATTTACCTGTAGTATAAAATTAGTACAAAATTTTTTTTAATGCAAAGATTTTGATGCAAGGAAAAAAAACTATTTTCAGTTAATATTTTGTAACTTTCAAACAAATAACACGTTAGAACAAAAAAATTGTCTCATTATTAAAAATTATACTAAGTACATGAAGAAGTACCAGATTTTATGGTGCCACATATGAGAAATATGTATATACATTAGAATTGTTATTCTCACATAGATCAATAAGCAGAAAAATAGAAGTTTAAAAATAAGAGTTATTCCATTTGAAAAATCTGAAAAGGAAAACCTAATTTATCTGTAGAATAAAATTAGCACAACATTTTTTTTAATGCATAGATTTTGATGCAAGGAAAAAAAAAATTTCAGTAAATATTTTGTAACTTTCAAACATATAACAGGTTAGAGCAAAAAAAATTGTCTCATTGATAAAAATTATACTGAGAACATGAAGTACCAGATTTTATGGTGCCACATATGAGAAATATGTATATCAGGGGTCTGTCTAGGTTTTTATGAGAGGTACCTATTTTGTGAAAATTTAGACATAATTTGTGAAAAATTAAAAATTATATTAAAAAATCAACACAAAAATATGGATTTATCGTTTCTTAAGGGATACAAAAATAAAATTTCAAGAAAAAGTATTTTGTGAAACTACCGTTTTTCCTAAAATTGAATTTGTGAAACTACCGTTTTTCCTAAAGTTGAATTTGTGAAGGTACCGCTAAACGGTAGTAAATTCGGCTTGGACAGACCCCTGTATATACATTAGAATTGTTACTCTCACATAGATCAATAAGCAGAAAAATAGAAGTTTAAAAATAAGAGTTATTCCATTTGAAAAATCTGAAAAGTAAAACCTAATTTACCTGTAGAATAAAATTAGCACAACATTTCTTTTAATGCACAGATTTTGATGCAAGGAAAAAAAAACTATTTTCAGTTAATATTTTGTAACTTTTAGACATATAACACGTTAGAGCAAAAAAAATTGTCTCATTGATAAAAATTATACTAAGGAGATGAAGAAATACTAGATTTTATGGTGCCCCATATGAGAAATATGTATATACATTAGAATTGTTATCCTCACATAGATCAATAAGCAGAAAAATAGAAGTTTAAAAATAATAGTTATTCCATTTGAAAAATCTGAAAAGGAAAACCTAATTTATCTGTAGAATAAAATTAGCACAACATTTTTTTTAATGCATAGATTTTGATGCAAGGAAAAAGAAAATTTCAGTAAATATTTTGTAACTTTCAAACATATAACAGGTTAGAGCAAAAAAAAATTGTCTCATTGATAAAAATTATACTGAGAACATGAAGTACCAGATTTTATGGTGCCACATATGAGAAATATGTATATACATTAGAATTGTTATTCTCACATAGATCAATAAGCAGAAAAATAGAAGTTTAAAAATAAGAGTTATTCCATTTGAAAAATCTGAAAAGGAAAACCTAATTTATCTGTAGAATAAAATTAGCACAACATTTTTTTTAATGCATAGATTTTGATGCAAGGAAAAAAAAAAATTTCAGTAAATATTTTGTAACTTTCAAACATATAACAGGTAAGAGCAAAAAAAATTGTCTCATTGATAAAAATTATACTGCGAACATGAAGTACCAGATTTTATGGTGCCACATATGAGAAATATGTATATACATTAGAATTGTTACTCTCACATAGATCAATAAGCAGAAAAATAGAAGTTTAAAAATAAGAGTTATTCCATTTGAAAAATCTGAAAAGTAAAACCTAATTTACCTGTAGAATAAAATTAGCACAACATTTCTTTTAATGCACAGATTTTGATGCAAGGAAAAAAAAACTATTTTCAGTTAATATTTTGTAACTTTCAAACATATTTCAACGCAACAATACTGCCCATGCATATGATTTTAGCGACATTCGTAGAATATTTGGCAACAGTTGAATTAAATATGTAAACATTAACAGAATTTAGAGCAGAATTCTTTTTGCAACATTAAAAAAAAAAAAAAAAATCACTCTAAATCTATTTATCAATTAAGAATTTATCATATTTTTTCCCCATTCCAAAAGAAACCATGTAGAAACAAAAATAAAGCAGGAATCATTTCACCATTCTAAATCATTTAATTGTAAATAAAATCTTTAAATTGAAAGAATGAATATTTTTATGAATAAACCCTTAAAGACTAAAAATATAAGGTTTTTAAAGAGAAACTATTTGTAAAGCAAAGTAGAAAATAAAACTGGTATTGTCCTTACATTTTCAAACATTTAATTTATTAAAATTTCAAAAAAAGTATAAACATGTTTATAATTTTAAAAAATTAAAAGTCTTATTTTGCACATTTTGGTTTAAGTTCACAAACACAAAATTGAAAAATAAACAACTTTGTATATCAGTTGAATACTTTTCATAAATTGAAAATATTAAGATGCAACTTAAACATTTAAATTAAAAATATTAAACTAAACATTTACTAAACATGTCAATCTGATATTTTTGTATATAAATTTAAAATGTTTTTTATTCACAAAATGAACTGTTAGAGAAAACTTTTGCTTCTTCAATCAAGAATGAAAATCCTAGTATCTATCATACAAATTAAAATATTGAAATCAATAATTTAAATCAAAGTCAAATAAATTAATAACCATGTAATTTTTGTTACACGAAGTAAGCTTGAATCAGTAGATAAAAATTGTTTAATAGTTGCTTGAAGTAAAAAAAAATAATAATGTAAAGTTTCGCAACACAAATTTATAAAATGCTTTATATGTATAGACAGAAAAATTGTATAATGCAATGCTAACAGGAATAACTTTTTATTTTTTAACCATCGTTGAACAGCCGATCCAATTTTTGGGTTTACGACTGCTAATGCTCTACTCCATAGCCTTGCAATTTTGAACCCAAACCAGAAGACAAATGAACTCCTGGATCATGTATTGGGAGATATTTGAATTTGTGGAGGACTTTTTAAGGAAACAAACCTGCATCTGTGTTAAATGGAAAGGAAAAGCACAAAGACACTTTTACAGTTAGTCTGACTGCAAGGGAGCTCAGACGTCAGCACTGTGGTCGGTGCGAGCAGAGTGCGGAATTCATATAAATTAATCATGGCTGTGATTCGAGATCGGTTCACCTCATTGGAAGGCAAAAGCTCTATTCCCTGAACCACCACGGCTGGCTCAAGAGATAACATTAGAAGACGTGGCATACATCTTATGTCATAATGCATTTTGTATAAAAAAAATTAATTAATCATACTTTTAAGTCTTCAACGTACAGCCTTGTGAAAAATTAACAAAAAAGAACTATTGACTCTGTTTTATTGGGTTTTTTTTTTTTAACTCATTTGCTGGGATTAGCCTATAAACAGAATTCAAAATTAGCAACACAGTACTAACAAATAATTAAACTACTAGCCCTAAGGACCTCAGCATTTGTGCTGCTGCTCATCATATTCGAATTCAATTTCAAGTTGCAAATTCAGTAGAAAATAAAAAACATTAAAGTTAACTTTTTTTTAAAAAAAATCCCATATCTTTGGATGGATAAAATATAAATACCTGGGTACAGTAAAATAGCTTAGCTATCCTAACAAAATATATAATAAACAAAATTGTAAAGCAAATAAAAAAATTCACTTAACATACATTTACGACCCATAATCCAATGTGTGGCTCGCATTCATAAAAACAGTTGTCTTGTATGAAGTGTTTCTTGCATGGAAGAGACATTTCTCATCACTTGGCTGAAGCAATGATCATAACTAAAATTATACAACTTCAATTCATGAATATCTTGAGTGACAGTTTCTGTACAGCAGGCATGATCTTTCCAAGGGCTACACTAAGGAAACAACAAATATTACAGTTTAGGCCTAGTGTAAGGGAGTTTATAAAGTCAATTCAACATTTAAGTTACTTAAATTCAGACTAATAACTAATCTATTGGAATTAAAATATCCAAAAATAATAAAATGAAGAGTTAGTATCTAACTCCGGAACCATTTATTCTAGTGTCCTGAAATTTGGACAGTGGATGAAAGGAGTAATTTAAGCCAAAAATAATTAAGAAAACAATTATTCTTTGAGGGGAACCGTAAAAAATCACCTAACTGTTACTGTCTCCGAATTAAACTTGCTATAAACTGAATAGTTATTAATTGAAGTAAAAAAAAATAAGTTATATACTAAAAAGCAAAATTAATAGAGAAATGTTACTAGTTTGTTAAAGAGAAGCCTAAAAAAATTGCCAAATTATTGACACCAATGATGCTTATTTAATTTTCAAAATATAACTGAAATGAAAAACAAGCTATGTAGTACTAAAAAAGCAAAATCATTGGAGAAATGACACCGAATTATTTAGAAGAAGCATAAATGCTATTATTGTTGAATTAATTTTGGTAACAGGCAATACTGATACTTTGGTATTTGGTGCAGTTTCAATAGGTACTATAAATAGGTAATGTAAATATACGAATCAAGGTAGAATTAGTGGTGGTAATAGTGTAAATAGGGATAAGTGGAGAAGAAAATTGAGAAAATTTTTTCCTATCATGAGTTAGCCTCAAGAAACAGCATCATGTCAAATGATACTGAATAGCATTTCGTAGTATCATTTGGCATCATTTAATCTGTATCATGATAGAATGAACTAATCAAAATGTTTTTTGCTTATAATAACATAAAGCCAACTGGAAGGACAAAATATAAAACTGTAACTATAATAATACAGATAAAACTGGAATTTTTTGTTAGCTTTACTGATTATGTTGGTTAATACCTTTTAGCCTTGTGCATAACTTAGTAATGTTTTTCAGCTCTAATTAATTGATTGTTTATTTTTTCAGCATGTACGAAGAACGGGGTCAGCTAGTATAAAATAAAAGGCACCAATAAAGTACATAAACAAGCACGGGTCAAGGTTTCAAACTAAAAATTGATAAAATGATTTATTTATATCATGACTTTAATAACTTAATAGTTAAATCATTACTAAAAGTAGAGTTTTAAAAAAAAAGTACTAAGAAAACTACCAATGTTTTTAAAATACTTCTTCATATGAAAGGTAATAAAAAACAATTATTTTTAAGCATGATTGTATGACATTATCATACACACTACATACAAACAAAATGACTTTTATGTAGTGATTTTAAAGAGGTAGAAGTTAAATATAGTCCGATTGATTCTTCTGTGTGTAGCTTTAAGGAAGATAATAGCCCTAAGTATTCAGACTATCAATCACCCACACTGGGAAAGCTTTCTAATAAATATAAATGTACACTGCGCCAAATAGAAGTACGACCCTAAATAACTTTTGATCAAATGATCAGATCTTCATGTTCTGAACGTGATCTTATTGGTTCGAGGAGACATCAAATATGTTAATTATTTAGTTTTAATTATATGATACTTTAAGCTACAAAATCAGGCATAAAAATATACTTTCTCTGAATAAACATACCTTTTTTCAATGGATTCAGATTTCTGTCCCTGAAAATATAGGGGCAATCTGGGAAATAGGGTCCTAATCATTTGGTATGGAGTGCGATCCAAAGCTTTGACCCCTTAATGTTAATTTTTGCAGAGTTTGCCATAACCTTTTTAACGAGTTGAAAAGTCTTTGCGCACAATTATAAAGTTGTAAAATAAAATCAGATATTTAAAACTCGATGACTCAAGAACTATCCAACAGATTTTGCTTGAATTTTGTCATGTGAAATTAGATACTTAATGTAAAAAATTTTATATTCAAAAGTTTTTCAACAATTATTAGGTAAATAATAAATATTTACTAAAAGTTTTTTTTTGCATAGAGTTCTCTTGAATTTTTCAATTCGCTCAAAAATTTTGCGAAATATGGGAAAATGAATAAAAAATAACTACCTCTCGTAAACTATTAGGACCATATTGATCACAGCCCCTATACCCTTATATTTTCGGTGTCAGAAATTTAAATCCATTGAAAAAAAGGTATGCTCATTCAGAGATGTATGGGGTCCTCTATTTCTACATGATACTAGCTAGGGCATAAATAAAATATTCTTCCTATAAAATAATGGTGACAAATGATCAACTACATCACAACATAGACAAACAGTTTAAATTAATAAAAATGGAATTTTGTCATAATATATATATATATAAAACCTGGCTACATTTAGTGTGTCCGAATTTAGAAATAATACAAAATTATTTATAATTAATGTAATGAAATTCTTTAAATAATCTTATATATAAATCTCTAACGAACCCAGAATCCGTTTCAAAAAAGAGTTGTGAACAAAAAAGGCAGAATTTGTTTCTTGCCAGTCTCAATTTCATTAAAAAAGCAGGTGTTCTGTCATTTTAAAAGAAAAAAAAATGAGGAAATAAAAGGTTTGCATTATTAAAACTTTTGTAGAAGTCAAAACATATTTTATTCAAATTATAAAAAATAATGAAAATGGAAGGAAATATTGTACTTGGTCATGTAATGAGTATTCTTTTCCTGGTATTCTTTTGTGATTTTGGCCATTTAAACACCAGTTCAACAATTCATCTTTGTTTTGGCTCAGTTGGCTTAGAGATTCTTTAATTGTTGTTAAAAGTACCAACACAATAAATTGATGAAAAAGAGCCTGCAATATCAATTAACTGTTATTCATTTAAACATGCTTAGAAAAAGACTAAAATACATTTAAATATGGGATAACATCTATATGTATATTTTGTCACAAAATTATGCTCTTTTACCCCATGACAGTAAACTCCAAACACTGTATTATGTATAGTTTGTCGAAATTAAGAACTCCCCTAGCCATTCGCCTGAACTGTTGCGGTGACTATGGTGACGAGGTATAACTATTTCAAATAGGAGTGTGAGGTCATTGTTTAGGGCACGGAAGAGTGAAGAGAAGCTACCCTCCCTGAAATGCGCTATTCTTATTTCCATAGCAGCAGTTCATATTGTAGACAGACTCCAGACAGACACAGACTCCAGAGCCAGACATTTCAAAAGTGTTTCAGCTCAAAAACAACTTCCCTCTTCCCATTCATTCAGCAGACTTGATATTAAAATTATTACTTTTGAATTTCGTCCTTTCATTACAACCTCTTTAGTTTGATTTTTGTACTCAGTATTTTGTAAATAAATTTGTCAGCAGCGAAGTGAGGTAAGTAAGTAATTAATTAGAAAATGTAAGAATATAAATATTTGAATGACGCATACTAAATATTGTCATTGTCCAATGAAAGGAATCAGTTGAACATAAAATTCTGGTCTGCATTTTGTGGCTTTACATTCTAGGTCCACAAAATGAATACTAAGTGAACTAAACATTAGTAGCTCCCTCTTTGCCTGACCACCCAACCCGAACATCTGTTCCTGCACCAAAGCTCAAGAAAAATTGGGATGGGCACAATAGGCCTTAGTCGTCCTTAGGCTATTGCACCACCGAGTTTAGTTTACAATATAGTAAAACCTATAATCATAATAACATAATGAACTGTTAAAATAACCTAATAAAATTTCCTTTTATTACTAAATAATTTATATAATATAAGCACTACTAAAACAACATATATTGAATAGACTCATATCAAAACACACAAATAGCATACCAATTGTTAAGTATGAATACTCTAAAAAACTCTGAAATAATATGCTGTTTAGATTTTTAAAAAAAACTTTTAGATACTATATTAAATTTAGTTTCAATTTTAGCTATTCTTTCAATACATACTGCTCAACATTTTTATTTTCGTCCACTTTGTCCAGTTTCTTACAGAGTTCTTATAGAATGTAGAAATATAACAAAAGGATATCTTTTGTTATATCATGCTTAGCAATAAGCAAAACATTACCTAATTAACAACCATATCAATCCATTATTGGAAACAAGTTCTGACAATTTAAACTTATTTTAAATAAATGCCAAAAAATATTTAATTTGAGAACTTAAATCTTTAAAGGGTAAAGTAATGCACTTGACAATTTTTAATTTTATAATTTTCCTGTTAGACAAGGTTCCTAACTAAAAATTACTTAGACTGGAAAACAAATTAAGAATTTTTGACTGATTTTTAAAAAAGTAATAACAATAAAATGGAAGTATTTTTGTTAACTCAGAGCTGAATGAATTCTTGGGAATGCAATGAAATAAACACATATAATAAACACACATAGAAACGTACAGAAATATTATTTGACAGAATTAAACAACAAATGCAGTTTTAAAGTGTATAAATGTAAACAAAAGAAGAAAAAGAAAAAAAGATACCATTCCGTGTTTTCCAAAGAAGTTTCTGGGAATAAATAGCGATTTATTAAAATTCAAAAATAAAATTTTAAGACCGGAAAGCAAGAAGATTAAGAATTTCAGATTAAAAAATTATTAAATGGACTAAAAAAAACTTGGTCACAAGCAGAACTTGTTGACCGGCTTGACTCGAGTGTTATATTTCTTCCGTCCGGCAATAAAACATTCCACCAAGTATAATATAAATAAATAAGACAGCATGCTGCGACCCATGTGTTATATCATTCAAACACGCCAATATACAAAACACTCACAAAATAATCGCCAAATATTCTTGGAAGCAATGCCAAAGCCAAAACTCAAAGACTTCCAGCATCGAAAAGGTTTTAAGTCACTCTAGGTTCGTAAAATATCAAAAGAATTGTATTGGTCGGAAGACGACGGATTAAACTCAAAAGTTGAAAACGTTTGCTTGAAAACTCAATAAGCATGCGTTGGCGATTAAAAAATCCCTAACCCTATTTGTTTTCGCCAAAACCCTCCATGTAACTAGATTGCTGGTTTATTCCTGCGCGCGCGTAGCCGTCGTTGGCGAAAAACGGTTTAGGCGGGAGAACATGGTACCCAGAATTTAAGCATTATCGTTTTTTTGTTGAAATTTTCTCCTTGGAGTTGCGTCATCCTTCATCATCAGTATTATATCATTTATCGTCGCGTGAAATATAGGACTTAGTTATCAACCTTTTCCCTCTTCAAATTTTTTCTAGAAAAACTACATGGACAGAATTTTGAAGATGAAATATGAAGGCACTTTTTAAATTTAGTTTAAAAAAATTTAATTCAAAGTTGAACAACTAAAAGATTGACTGCTTCAATTTAATATTCTTTGTTTTCAAGCTGAGAAATTTATAAATAAGGTTTAAATATTTTGCAAATGTTTATTTTATAAATGCAAGGAAATTAAATATATTATATTTAACATCGTAGGTACTGCGCAATTAATTAACGTAATTTTTATTACATTTAAAAAATTGTTCCGAATTCATAAAGAAGAATTCAAAAGTTTAAATTGAAGGGAAAAAAAACACTATAAATTGACTCGTTTGTGCTCTGAAGGACGGTACATTTTTTAAAAAAGTAAGAAGTGATAGCAGAAGTGAAGCTTTACTATAATTTATTATGAAGAAACAAGACATTATTGTTTAATAAAAAAATATGATATAATAATATTGTGATACATAATATGATATGATAAAAATGTAACACAGTAACACATATGATGTAATAAAATTATTTACATCTAAATTTGAAGTCAAAGAACAATAGAACAATACATTTTTACATCCAGAGTGGTAGGATACAAAAGGAAATATCCAATCGGCATACTGTAACGAATCAAGCTACATTAAAGAGAAACAATTCTTTTTTATAAAAACACAATTATTCGATAACCACTCATAAACTAAGCAAACTTAAATTAAAATACCCGTAAAGGGTTAGTATGAACCTGAAATTCAAACCAAAAACTATTCTCTTCAAAATTAACAACTTTCTGATGTTCCATAAAATGTCTCGTTCTTTTATTTTTAATTTCTCATTCAAATTTTATTTATTCCTGCTTTTGTCAGCAAGATTTTTTTCCTGGTAGATTTCTTTCTCTACCACTTTTTCCTAAAACCCATTTTCACCATCATTTCAGTTTTTGTAGTCGGACATTAATGGAATAAACAGTGAAAATCTAAAGAACGGCAGCTAAATGTCTTTGATAAAAATTATACATAACAGTAATTATTACATAAATGCAATATTAACAACTCATGCTTGTCGTTGGCGGGGTAGGTATTAGTCCCCCTCAATAATTACGAATCTCTAAAAGCCTAAATAAAAGAATATTTCAAATAAATAAAGAAAATTTTTCAAGAATTACTATCGATTTAAATTAATCAAAGTTTAAAGCAAGAAACGGAAAAAATAATCTTTTTGCTGGTATTTATTATGACTTTTTCTTATGCCTGAAATTTAGAACTATTGTCACTGTGTAATTTAATTTCGTCCCTGTTCAAAATTAAACCCAGTGACGGCCATGTTTTTCACAAAGTTTCCATTTGAGAATAGATAAATTATTTTCGGTTAAACAGAGTATTAGTTATTCGGAAATGCCTAGATAAAAAATTTCGCTCTAAATAGTGCTATGTTCAAATTTTTTGATCAAATTCTCGACAGATCTATATTATACACGATCCAATATATGATCTGGCAATCACTGAACTCGAATATTTGTTAGTTCAGGAGCTACTACAACAGTAAATTAACACAAGAGATAAAAATAATTTGAATTTAAAATTTCAATAAATAACTAACAAACTACTTTTTCCCAGTATCGACAATGGAAAATGTATATAAGCAATTAACATAAATTAGTTACGTACTTAATTAATTACTTATATTTTGTGTCCCGCAGTGGACTGATCATTAAGACACGGTTCCCAGCAGATTACCGAAGTCAAGCATCACTGACTACGGTCAGTGGGCGGGTGGGTGACCAATTGGATCAGTCTGCATAGGGACCGAGGGTGTGCGGTATTGATCCTCGTTAAACTGTTCTACCGTAAAGTGTTTGACTTCGCGTGCAGGTCATCGGACTACCGAAGCGGGGGTGCCATCCCCTCTGCAGAGGATCAAAATTGTGATGACATGTCTTCGGATCATCCTCAGGGGTGTTTGCCAGACCGCCGCCAATAGCCCATCGCGCAGCTTTAGTGCGACGCAAATTAACAACAACAACTTATATTTTGTAATAATGATTAGCTTTAATTGATTGTTGTTGTTGTTAATTTACGTCGCACTAGAGCTGCACAATGGGCTTAGCTTTAATTGAATTAATATTTTTTTGCAATAATAAAATAATTACTCAAATAATTACGATATAACTAACAAATTGATTTTCGGACTATTTTATTTTATTTTATAACCGTCGTTGAACAGCCGACCCAATTTCATGAGTTTACGACTACTAATGTTTAACTCCGTAACCTTGTAATTTTGAACCCAATCCAGAAGACAAGAAAAACTCCTGGATCAGTACCCCCAGAGGAAATGATTTGTTATGGGAACATGGAGGACTTTGTGACTCGACAGATTTAACGTGCATCAGTCACCATTTACTACACGGGGAGTCTTCGGCCGGATCGAACCCATGACCTCTCGGGCCCAGCGCTCTACCGACCAGGCTATCCCGGCCCCCTACTTTCGGACTATTATCGAAGGGAGTTGTTTATAAACATCTCATTTTATTCTCAATACCGTTTGTTCCGCAGTGGACTGATCGTTAAGACACGGTTCCCAGCAGATCACCGAAGCGAAGCATCACTGGCTACGGTCAGTGTGCGGGTGGGTGACCACTTGGATCAGTCTGCGTAGGGACCGAGGGTGTGCGGTATTGGTCCTCGTTAAACTGTACTACCGTAAAGTGCTCGACTTCGCGCTCTGGTAGTCTGGTTACCGAAGCGGGGGTGCCACCCCCTCCGCAGAGGATCAAAGTTGTGGTGGCATGTCTTCAGATCATCCTCCAGGATGTTTCCCAGACCGTCGCCAATAGCCCATTGTGCAGCTCTAGTGCGACGTAAATTAACAACAACAACAAAAACGAGAAGAAAAAAAGTTAATTTATGTCACCGAAACGAAAAATAGTGAAATTTTTCTCATACGTTTTTTGTTATGTGTGACAAATTTTTTTCTTCTCATTTCTAGTTCCCTGAACAAACGTGAATTTTAAAATTTACATGAATTGTTTATTTTCATATTTTTTGCATCTTAGTTCTGTTTCTCCTGTTTTATTTAGACCGGAAAATAATCAAAATTGCGGTTAGATTGGAGATAAATCCTACTTTTGTAGTTGTCATGCAGCGTTTGAAAATTGTCATGTTGTACAGAGGACCAGTTGAAATTTGAACAATTTTAACTAGTCGAAAAATGCATATAACATGAAATTAATTAATTAATTAATGCATATAACATGAAATTAATGCATCTAACATGAAATTTTAATTACAGGATTTTATATTTTCTTTTGTATACTATTAGTTTCTAATTTTTACGTTTCAATTCCAGATTTGATTTCCTGTTAAGTAGGAATGTGCTTCAAATATAAATTCTGCGAATAAAAAGGACTCATTTAATAAACTTTTTTTTTTTGAAATTTCAATACTTAATGAATTATATACCAATATTATGAGGGGAATTATACCACTTTATGGTATATTCTCTATACCCTACCAGATCTCCGAATGACAAAATGGTATTTTAAAGAAGTAAATTCCTGCTAGAGTTTATGTACATTTACTGCAACTAAAAGAATTTTGTTTATCTTGATTTTTCTACAGGAGCCCTACACCTGTGTGTACAGTGCACAAAATAAAAAATAAAAAGAAATCCCCCCGCATAACTTCCGTTCTTATTATCGGGTTTTCAAGAACTAAGTGTCAATCTTAATGGTTCCAGGGTGTGACTTCAAATAATTAGTGCTAACTTACTTCACAGTAACAGTTAGAAATCAGACACAAAAACGTACTTTTATAAACATAAAGGGGAGAGTCGGGTAGCCCCGCTCACTTAAGGAGTATTGCTTATATTTCTGTATAATACTGAGTAATAATCAACATTTTTGTATGTTTCTATTGTTTTATCATCTAATTAAATAATGCAAAAAGAATAAACCAAAAAAAGAATAGTTAAACTTAAAAAAACAGAAATTTAAAAAAACATGTTTTTCAGCTCTTTTCAAAATGCGTCTGGTAGCCCAGCCCAGTTACAAAAATTGTGTTTTTTGGCTATTTTTTTCAGGTGTAAATGAGAATGATCAATGTATTGACATAGATAAACCTCATTTATCATTTTTATCACAAAATTATTTTATTTATTACATATTTATATACTTTTAGTGAATTCTATCGTTTAATAACAACAAATGTAATACTTTTTATCATTATTAACGTATATTAATATATTATAATATTAATATATATTTATATTAAATATTTAACGAAAATAATTTAATTTAAGTAACAATAATTAATAACAATAGTTAATTTTAATTAAATATTATCATGTTTTTAGGGCATGAATCTGAATTGAACAACCGGATAATGCTCACTCTGGTTATTGTTTCCATTTTTAAAAGCGCTATATGTTGAGCCAGTTTAAATTAAATATTATCATGTTTTTAGGGCATGAATCTGAATTGAACAACCGGATAATGCTCACTCTGGTTATTGTTTCCGTTTTTAAAAGCGCTATATGTTGAGCCAGTTTAAATTAAATATTATCATGTTTTTAGGGCATGAATCTGAATTGAACAACCTGATAATGCTCACTCTGGTTATTGTTTCCATTTTTAAAAGCGCTATATGTTGAGCCAGTTTAAATTAAATATTATCATGTTTTTAGGGCATGAATCTGAATTGAACAACCGGATAATGCTCACTCTGGTTATTGTTTCCGTTTTTAAAAGCGCTATATGTTGAGCCAGTTTAAATTAAATATTATCATGTTTTTAGGGCATGAATCTGAATTGAACAACCTGATAATGCTCACTCTGGTTATTGTTTCCGTTTTTAAAAGCGCTATATGTTGAGCCAGTTTAAATTAAATATTATCATGTTTTTAGGGCATGAATCTGAATTGAACAACCTGATAATGCTCACTCTGGTTATTGTTTCCGTTTTTAAAAGCGCTATATGTTGAGCCAGTTTAAATTAAATATTATCATGTTTTTAGGGCATGAATCTGAATTGAACAACCGGATAATGCTCACTCTGGTTATTGTTTCCGTTTTTAAAAGCGCTATATGTTGAGCCAGTTTAAATTAAATATTATCATGTTTTTAGGGCATGAATCTGAATTGAACAACCTGATAATGCTCACTCTGGTTATTGTTTCCATTTTTAAAAGCGCTATATGTTGAGCCAGCTTAAATTAAATATTATCATGTTTTTAGGGCATGAATCTGAATTGAACAACCGGATAATGCTCACTCTGGTTATTGTTTCCGTTTTTAAAAGAGCTATATGTTGAACCACCTCATGTGACATTTGCCATGTGACATTTTTAGCAGCAATCATTGGTCAATTTTCTAACGTTGCCATTCGGGGAGTTGTAATGAGGCTTTTTTTTGGTGCCGTGTAAGAGAAATATATATATATAGATTTTTATTTATTTAAATTACCATTGATTTACAATTGTTTTACTCTATAGAAAAGCGTTTTAAAAGCACAAACATAAAAAGCAAACACGGGGTTTCAGATAGCTTTGTGATCTTTGAGCTAGTAAAAAGTAATTGAATGTGCAGTATAAGTTGAAACAGAACAGTCTACAGTTTTATTTGTAACAATGGCTAATGCTGAAGTCATGCGAGAAAATCATTTTCCGCAAAAACATAAGTATTTTTTTTTTAATTTAAATTTTTTTTCTAGAAAGCTTACCGAGTTTTAGAAAAAAGTAACGATTTAACCTCCTGCAGCTGAAAGCCTCCACACGGTTTTTTTTATAGGTAGTCCGATTAGACCACTATGACGGTAAACCAGTTTGCAAAAAGAGCCCTTTAATACAAAATCTAGTAAAAAATAAAAAAGTGGTAGCAAATGTATGTCTAAAAATTTGTTCATTTTTTGTGAATATGATTGGTTTATCTTATTTACTTGTCTACCACTACAGATTCGTTTCTTAAATATCTATAATAAATTTCTCTTAGTCACTCTTAAATTAGTATTTGGGTTCATGCGCACAACTGGTTCACGTTTTAAATAGTCTACGCAGACCCAAAACCGTGTGGAGGCTTTCTGATGTAGGAGGTAATGGTTAGAGTCCCCTTGCCGTCATTTTAACCGTGGGAGGTTCTCGAGGCCTTCCTCTCCGTGTAACGCAAATGAGGATTAACTCCATCAGATAAGTCCTCCACGAAGGCAAAATTTCTCCCAATACTCGATCCGGGAGTTCCCTTGTCTTCTGGATTGAGTTCAAAATGACTAGGCTGCTGGAGTTGAATATAAGTAGTTGTAAACCCATAAAACTGGGTCGGCTGTTCAACGACGGTTATAAAATAAAATAAAATAGTAAGATGATTGACGATTTAAAGAGATCTGTCTAGGAAACGTATTTACTCTTGCCAAATTATTTGTAATGTTCCTCAACAGATGTCGCTGCTGAAACTATATTATAAGAATATTTTAAAAGCTGTAATGCATAGCAACC
Source organism: Parasteatoda tepidariorum (assembly GCF_982258835.1). Classification (NCBI taxonomy): domain Eukaryota; kingdom Metazoa; phylum Arthropoda; class Arachnida; order Araneae; family Theridiidae; genus Parasteatoda; species Parasteatoda tepidariorum. Next base: position 127,714,762 of record NC_141755.1, read on the forward strand.
GTTTTGAAACAAATGCATGATTGAAATTTAAAGATTAAACTAAATAGAGAATTTTAAGAATGCTTTAACTATCAAAAAAAAAGTTTCAATTACAAAACAATAATTTTAATTTAAAATTGTGATTTTTTTTTCTTTTGATCTTTAAAATGACAAAATAAATGTAACAGATTTTGTTTATAAATGTAGTCATTCATCAATTATGACAAAATATTCACGTTTAATCCTCTATTAAAATATATAAGTTAAGCTAAAAAATCTATGTACTCATTAAAAAAAAAAATTTTTATAAAAAGATTTCTTTATACAAAATTTCTTTATAGAAAATCTGATAATGTCAAAGATACTGTAAACATATTATGAGAAAAAAAAATACTAAAATGTTTACTTAAATCTGTACTTTCAATCTCAAGAATCAAAAGATTTTTGAAAATGTGGTTTCAAATGTGTTATTTAGCACATACCAAGAAAGAAAGTAATTTCGTTAGCAAAAATTAATTAATGCAGCAATAATAAAATTATAAAACTAATAGAGCAATTTATTTAAAATAAATTTTAAAACTAAGAAAAGAAAATAATAAAAATATCGAAAATTTAAGACACTGTTTTTTAATTTTTTAAAAATCAGTTGATTTAAATCAATGATTTTTTTAAAAAAAATCATCTACATATATATATTTCTCTTACACTGCGACAAAAAAAAGCCTCATTACAACTCCCCGATTTGCAACGCTAGAAAATCGGACAATGATTGCCGCTAAAAATGTCACATGCCAAATCTAGCTGAGGTGGCTCAACATATAGCGCTTTTAAAAACGGAAACTGAAATAACCAGAGAGAGTATTCTCACCAAATGTGATCTCTTCCGAAATTCACAATATCAGCTGCGGCAATCTCATACTATTAAGTTAGGCAGAAGTGAGTAGTCTTTGTCGATAGATCTCTATTTTACTATTTTATCGAAAGCGCTTTTTTTTTCATGAATTTATATATTATGAATTTATTTGACGATTTTTGATTCATATCACGAATTATACTATAGCACATTTCTAATAGGTTTAACGAATTGCATGTTATTTATTTGAATTCAAATTTATTTTAATGACTTAGTATTTACTAAAAAGATATAATTTTTTTAAAAAAAAAAAAGTTGTTATATGGATTTGAATGATTGTTTTGAGTTCTTAGAATTTTCTTAATTTGTAATGTACCTAAGTCAGTAGCGAGCGAAGCGAGCTTGGTTTGCGAAGCAAACCATATAAGATTGCGTAGCAATTTTCGGGGGTTGGCGAGCATTAGCGAGCAGGGGGCGCAGCCCACTAGTATTATAAGAATATTTTAGAAGCTGTAACTTCCTTATACACATTTTTTCATTATAGTATATAGCTTTGAATGCATAGCAACTATTTTGAAACAAATGCCTGATTGAAATTTAAAGACTAGATGAAATGGAGAATTTAAAGTATGCTTTAACTATTAAAAAAAAAGTTTCAATTACAAAACAATAATTTTAATTTAAAATTGTGACTTTTTTTCCCTCTTGATTCTTGAAATGACAAAATAAATGCAACAGATTGTGTTTATAAATGTAGTCATTCATCAAAAAATGAATCAATATTTAATCTATATATTTTTGTATTAAAATATTCATTTTTAATCCTATATCAAAATAGATAAGTTAAGCTAAAAAAAAATTTTAAAATCTATGTACTCATTGAAATTTTTTTTATATAACATTTTTTATACAAAATTTCTTTATAGAAAATCTGATAATGTCAAAGATACTGTAAACATATTATGAGAAACAAAATACTTAAATGTTTACTTTAATCTGTTACTTTCAATCTCAAGAATCAAAAGATGTTTAAAAATGTAATGTCAAAATGCGTTGGAATTTAACACATACCAAGGAAGAAAGTAATTTCGTTAGCTAAAATTAATTAATGCAGCAATAATAAAATTGTAAAACTAATGCAGCAATTTATTTAAAATAAATTTTAAAACTAAGAAAAGAAATAATAAAAATATCGAAAATTTAAAACATTGTTTCTTAACTTTTTAAATCAATATATATGTTACCGGCTAAGTATGAAATGATTTATATTTCACACATTGCCTAGGCATTCTATAGTATGCCAAATGAGAAACCGGCAAAGTATAAAAATACATCTCCGATTCGTCAAAATGTCATTCAGAAATGACAAATTCAAAACGTCATCCTATTTTATATTAATTTATTCGTGGATATAATTGCATTTATTCGATATTTTAATACTTACTGACGATAGATTAGAAGAAATATCAGTGTTTGGAGTATCGGGTAAATGTTTACCTGGCAATGGCATTTGACCTTAAAAAAACATCAGTGTAGGATATACCGGACAAACGTATACCGGGCAGTGGCACTTAACTAGGCCTTGTATATATTTCGGACATTTACTAGGTCTAGTTAAGTGCCATTGCCCGGTATATCCAACACTGATGTTTTTCTTAGGGTCAAGTGCCACTCCCCGGTATGCATTTGCCCGGTATACCCTACACTGATGTTTTTTGAAGGTTAATTGCCTGGTATACATTTGCCCGATACTCCAAACACTGATATTTCTTCGAATCTATCGTCAGTAAGTATTAAAATATCGAATAAATGTAATTATATCCACGAATAAATTAATATCAAATCGGATGTAATAAATGATTCGGACATTCACCAAAGCGACTATGTGATTGTCAACATTCACCGGTGAAAGTCAACAGCCACCGATTTCGGTCATTCACAGTAACATGCACATCATTTACATAAATAACCTCATCAGGACGTTTATTTCATACTTTGCCTAAATAGCATTTGGCATTCTATAGAATACCTAGGCATTATATAAAATGATTAGGCATTCTATAGAATACCTACGCATTATATACAAAGCCTAGGGAAAGTATGTAATACTTCTCACATTTCATACTTTTCCTAAAAACATCCGGCGTTTCGCACTTTGCCGGTAACATATACATTAAAATCAGTTGATTTAAATCAATGATTTTTTTAAAAAAATCATTTGTATTAAATCATGATCAATTAACCCTGATACAAACAAAACCTTTATTCGCTTTGGAAATGATCAAATATTTATTATTTAGAAATACAAGACATCAGCACACTATTGAAAATGATAATCAAGAGTTGGAATAAAATGCTTCATTGCCCGCTTCAGGTTAATAGAGTATTCGGCCACTACTATTTTAATTCAATTAGTTAATTATGACGTCAACGTAGACCAGTGCTTCCCAAAGTGTGGTACGGGAACAGTTTAGCGGGGGTACTTTGCGAAATATCTTGCAACAATCGGAATTTTCAAAACATTTTTATTTAAAAACAAAGCTAGCTATGAAAATTTACGATGACGTATTTTTCTATTGGCTATTTTTTTAGAGTTAACAGTTAATAATGAATGGTGTTATCAGCTAGTTGTGATTTTTAACTTTTGTGCAATTTTTTTAAAGTAAAAGTTTGTAATAAGTTCTATTTATTTTGATTATTTTTATAAAATATAATTTTTATCCCTATAACTGTTATCACTGCAAAAACAATATCATCCTTCTCACTGATGCAAATAAACTTTGTACCAACACAACCAAACACAACTTTGTACCAAAAAAGAAAAATAAACATATTTTTAAAAAAATACATCATTTTTTTATGAGTAGTACACAGCGTTGCGAAAAATTTAGAAAGGGTGCACAAAAGTCATAAGTTTGGGAAACACTGACTTAGTTTAATTAAGTATTCAAATAAATAAAAAAATTTCGGATACTCGAGGGTTGATGCATTTATACTTCAAATATAAACATTATGTTCTTGTGATCGAATATACTACTTGTTCTATTTGTTTAGAAAAAGGCTGAGACATGCCATAAACTTCAAAATAAACAGACGAGGCCTGTCTAAAAAGTAATTTTTCCAGCTCAAAGTAGTGATTCTAAGGCACGATGGAAGGAGGAATGCACATGCGTGAATAAGTCGCTGACTGGTGGTCGCCGGACCTCCAGTCAGGCGGATATAGTTTTCTCGCAAGATGACTGAACGAATTGAGCAAACATCAAGTTCTTGCATTGATTGCAGCTTGGGTGATTCTCAAAGTTAAACAATTCGTGAGATTCAGCAGGTGTTTGGAGAAGTAACACAAATTAAGGAGTGGTTCAACCGATTCAAAGGTGGCCGCACATCAGCGGAGAGTGAGCAGCGTATTGGCTGCTCGGAGTGCAGCTAATGCTGAGAGGTTGCGAAATTTGGAAGATCATCGTTTGACAGTGGGGGAGAGGTTAGAGTGAGTAAAAATTCTGCTTGGAGATTTGAACATGAACCGAGTGGCTGTGAAATTCGTGTCGCCGGACCTCCGTTTTGACGTTGCACAGGACACACCACCAACACTGATCCCGAGTTTCTGAACACCGTGATTAACTGGAGATGAGCACGATCCAGAAACAAAAAGACGCAATGGAAACCCCCGTACATACATTGTGGCCCCCCCTAATAACCCAATAATTATTTCTTCTGGTAGGGTACCCGGTAATATACTTCGTGGTTAAATTTGAATACTATGGGTAAATATTTATTGTTATTTCACTTGCAGAATATTGACTTCCTCATTTTGAAGCTATTATAAAAACATACATAGTAACCTATAAAGCCACAGTGTTACAATACCCTATAATTATTTCCCTTGTTTGATACACCCGGTAATATAATTCGTGGTTATGGATATATATTAAGGGGACATGTATGGCCATGTTGTAATACATAATAAAGACTGCGAATTTCCTACCCTACCAGAGGAAGTAATTATACACTTATTAAGGGGCCCAACAATGTGTACAGAATAATTTTGTATTGGAGAATGTTGATTCCCGGTATTCTAGTATATTTGATATTTTTCTGATGCTGTTTAACTGATCAGTCATTTAATCTCTCAGCATTGTGGAAGGATATTTTTTATTTCCAATGAACTGCACAATCGGTCTTGCCGATGAGCAGACCTAGTGTGTTCTCCACTCTTTCAGGACCACCGCAATGGGTGAGATACCGTTGGTCATGTTAATTTAGACGTCTAGTTTCTGCCACACTAGACTGCAGCACCGAGACTCTATTTGGATGCTAAAGTGCACTCGGAATTTAATTTTGCCGGAAATGCCAAGAGCCAATAAGGCACTCCAGGTATCCTTTTTACATGCCGCATAATCATACGACATGGCCGCTGAGGATTTTCTGCATCCCAAGCTGCCAAGCGTTCGGTCGCTGCAGGGAAAGTTCGTGATATGACTGGTGTCTTTCAGAATGTTCGCCTTTCTTTTCTTCGCCGTTGTACTGCGTGCATAGTCACTACCGGCCACTGTTTTGAACACTTATTGTAATCACATGCCATTAAATTTGCTTTTATAACTTAAATTCATCGTTCTTTGTGTGTTTTTGCCTCATATAAGAACATAAACTTTGACGCCCTCTAGCGGTTTGTTTTCGACTATGCATTCTTTGATGAAAATTGTTTTCTTGGGTGTGTACTATCACTTCCTAAAATTTTGCCCATCTTTTTAAAATCACCCTATATATATATATATATATAAAATTATTAAAGTAAGCTATGCAATAAATAGTTATTAAAACAAATCAACAAAGGATAACTAACAAAAAATAAGCTACCAATTAATAACTAGCAAAAAAATAAATAACTGTTACTCACTTACAAAAAATGGATCGAAAGATCCCTAAATAAACGTGCTTTTTCAGTACACATTAGTTTATTTCACATTCAAAATTATTATCACAAACTATTTAACACGGTGTATTATAGGTAAGTAAACAACTTTTAAACTAATTTTTTTTCATTTTGTGCCGTCAAATTTCGAAATCGTTAAAAGTGTGCAGCCACACAAAAAAAGGTTGAAAATCACTGGCTCAGACATTTCTCTCCCAGTCTGTGTCATATGTGAATCAGTTGTGACTCATTTCTAAAAAGTTTTCAGACTTTAAATGAACTACAATGCCGTGAATTGAATCTACATTGTTTATTTATCAGACTTTAAATGAACTACAATGCCGTGAATTGAATCTACATTGTTTATTTATCAGACTTTAAATGAACTACAATGCCGTGAATTGAATCTACATTGTTTATTTATCAGACTTTAAATGAACTGCAATGCCGTGAATTGAATCTAAATTGTTTATTTATAGAGCCTAATGTCAATACCTTACCAAAAATGTAATGATTGGTGAGTGTTTTTATCCCCCTGAGTCAGTACTCTATCCCCTGAGTCAGTGCTCTATCCTCTGAGCCAGTGTTTCCCAAACTTAAGACTTTGGTGTACCCTTTCTAAATTTTTCGTAACGTTGTGTACCACTCATTTAAAAGTGATTGAATTTTTTACAGTAAAAAAAATTGCACTAAAGTTAAAAATCACAACTGGTTGTACTAAATATTAATAACTCTGCAAAAAATAGCCAATAGAAAAATACGTAATCGTAAACTTTTATGGCTAGTTTTGTTTGTAAATAAAATTTTCGTTTGTTGCGAGATATTTCGCATAAGAACGCGTACCCCTGGGGGTACGCGTACCACAGTTTGAGAACCTCTGCCCTGAGCCATCATAGCTCTGATAACATACTTTTAAAAAATCTTGTATTCTAATTACGATGTCATCACAATTTTAATCTAATGATGAAGTTATTTTTTCACTAAAATATTTTTCGCAAGCAGCATATGGGCTTGAAATTTTTTTTTCTGGGGACAGGAAGAAGTCGTAAATAGAATAATCATCACAAACAGTTGGCTAATTATGCTTTAGCATCTTTTATCGCGTTTCAGTGACTTTATCCACCACTTATACATAGCAGATGATTTCATTTCTGTGTGTGGTTTCTTTACTCTTTAAGAAAAATATATCTTGCAAACATTGCGGTTTTCGAAACAGTCAGGCGGATTGAAAAGTATTCAAAAAGAGGAACTTTGAAAGAAGAAAAAAAAAAAAGTATACCTACAACGAGAATTAGAAGGGTGGGGGTTAAGGATCTGTGGGGATATATTTATCGACCCTGTCAACCTTCATCTATGAAAAGGCCCCGAAAGGTCTCCTCCATAGAATCGAGTTAACATGTCTTATACACTAGTGAATATGAATTATATTTTTGTAATGGTAGATACGCCACAGTACTCCCCCACCAGAATTATATCCGTGAAAGAATTCGATGAACGGATACCACCAGTGGATTCATTGCTGTTTTTGTGAGAAGCCGGGAGAGCTGTATTAAGATCACCATACTTTTGAGTACTGATCGCGAGAGCTGTATTAAGTTCACGGTCGTGGTCGCTCCTGTGTTGCCTTTAGCAGTCGAATGTATACATTGCACGTTGGCGATCGAGACTGAGTAGCAACAGCGCGAGGAGGTGGATAATGTCTTAGTTCAACTGTTCGATGTGGATCATCCATCGAAGTAGGCGCGTTCAGATCGAAGTGAGCGTTATCATCAAGACACGCGTGCTCAAATCGTAGTAGGCGTTTCCGTTAAGGTAGGCACGCTCACACCACGTCCAGGTCATCAATGTCGGGATTAGTAGATATCGATTATCTATGAAAAGGTACCCCAGCATAGAATCGAGTTAACACGTCTTATGAATTGGAATTATATTTTTGTAGTGGTAGATCTATAATTTCGCGACCATGATGAGTATCGCGCACAGACTTCACAAACAAGCTGAAGCAGCTTCGAGGGAAATCCCAGTTTTTCACAGTGACGCTATCGCAACTCAAGAATTTTTTTACAGCCGAAATCTTTAATACATATTAAATGAGTCAAACAGTCATATTTATGATTGACTAAGAATGCCCAAAGGAAAGAACTCACAATAAAAAGGTAAATTCTAATAACAATAGTGTCTTTATTACAAAAATAAGTTCATAAAATGTGATGAATAATCAGTCAAATTTACAAGAACAATAAAACACAAGTCAGAATTCAATACAACACAGGATTTCATTAGTTGCGATTACATTTCGTCCACGCGAGAAATACATTTTAAAAAGAGAATTCATTTCATACAAATTTTTCCTAATCCAGGAACAAAAATGTATCAAACTGCATCATTTAAATCTGAAAAATATAGTCTTAATTTTTTTTTTCTTTTATGAAAATCAATGGTAGCACAAAATTTGAATAAATCATTATATGTCTTACTTGCATGAACAATGAAGTGAATGGGTTTCTAATTTTAAAAAAAAAAAAATTAAATTAAATAGATTTCAAAATTAAAAATTGCATTGCTATTTATTTTAAATGAGTTACCATTTTGTGGAATATTTTTTCCAGCTTGTCAGAATGTAATAGTTTAAAATCGGGATGCTGTGAAAACTACTTAATTCTTGTATGAACAACACAGATTTTCAGAAGTTTTAAATTTTAAAATATAAGTTAAGTCCATATATTAATAAGGGTCTAGACCAGTGGTTACCAAGTGGTGGTCCCGCGATGCCTTTTATTGTGGCCCGTGAACTAAAATATATTTGTTGTCATTTTTTTTGCGGACAATTTTCGTAAAAAATCTGTGTGGGTTTAAAATATTTTTCTCGTCAATAAAAACCTAATTTCTTTGTTTCTGTGAAATTTAACATCCCAACGGAGCAACAAAAATAAAATTTTCTCAGGTTTTGCATCCAAGAAAATATTTATTCAAATACAGAAATAATCTTGTATGTTGCTCTTTTTTATTTCATTTTTGTATTTTGTGAACATAATTTAGCATGTGTGTATCAGAAACTTTCTGATTTAATTTTTTGAAACCACTCATTTTGGACGAAAATATTTACACACATTTGTAAATTTTAAATGTAAATATCTATTCTTTGGTGGTTGCAGAAGAAAAACCTCAATTTTCTCATTGAACATTTTGTGTGCTTCCATGTAAGTTTTAATACCAACCTTCCCAAAGTTTTATATCTTAACCATTATATCTTGACCATTGCACATTAATTGTTTAATACATGGGTGCACATTGAAGTTATTGTAGCCCGAATTCTTTAATTTGCAATTAAATATTTTTAAAAATCTACTTCTTATTTTAATTCGTAATTCAATACTTTTGTTTTGTACTACTTGGTAAAAATCTGTTAGCAATATTTAATGTTCCTTCAAACATAAAAAGAGTCCTACATAAAATTTTGATAAAGTTGCAGCCCGCCATCGATTTGTGTTTTTAATTGTGGGCCCAGGCCTCATCAAGGTTGGCAAGTTTCTGCCGAGGTGGTTAAAACCTCTGGTAGAAACCGGTTAAGACTGGCAAGGCAGCAACCCTTTTCTGCCACATTTATGGCAGAAATTCAGAAAATGACATAAAAGTAAGTACTGAGATTGACATACAATGAATAATTCATAGAAAAAACAATTAAATGTTAAACAAAGTACAATTTATTTTTAAAAATTATCACCATTCAAAATCAAATATTACATTGTTTGCACTCTGCAGTTATCTATAACAAAAGACAAGTTTTGATGCAGTTTCTACACCTAAACAATTTCTCAATTTGCTATGCACGAAAGAGAAATTTGAGAAGATTCTCTCAAGTCCAGCAGAACTAGCAGGCATTGCCATCCACAAAAGATTAAAACTGTTACTGTTATAATAATTGGATTGTTGTCATGCAAATTATGTCTTGAAAAGAAAAAAAAACTATATGAAAATAGCTCTATTCAGTTATGTTAAGAGTTAAATGATAATAATTACTGAATTTCAGAGTTTAATATAATAAACTAAAATCTAGTATTTATATTTATTATTACATTACTTTATTTTATATAAATATTTGATATACTGCACTCTTTATATTTAATGTAAACAAAATATATATTTACAAACAATGAATTAAAAAGTTTGTTACAGTTACATTTTTCAGTTAACTTAAACAAAATGTCATTAAGCAATTACTGGAACTAATATAGAAGTTTTTTAGTTTCTGCCGGTTTTTACCGGTTATAACCAGTTTCTGCCACTGGCATGGCAAAAACCAGTACTGTATAAAAACCAGTTTCTGCCAGCAAAAAGCCAACCCTGAGCCTCATGTAAGTTGGCAACCCCTGGTCTAGACAGTTTTGATTTCATCTAGAAAACTATGTACTGCTTTTTTTTTTGCCCCTACAATCATCGACCCTAGCATCAACATTATTGAAATGCTTATAATTTAATGTTTTATACTACTAAAATTTGAAAGAGAAAAAAAAAAATAGACCTTACGACGTCTTGTGTGCACAATGAAAGACATTAAAAAATAATATAAATGATTCGAAATAATTTTTAATAAGCAGTCAAATATGTTCTATTGGTTAATATTTAGCTATTGGATTGTTTTTTCATTTCAAGTAAGCTCTCGTTCTTACTTTTCTTTTGTATTTAATTGTCTTGTTTTTATTCTACTGTATATGCTTCTGTATTTTAAATTGTATTTTATAGTGTACTCTTCTGTGTTTTATTATATTTTATGCAATCTATTCTTTTCCTGGTCCTTGGCAAAACCTTTGGGGTACAGAAAAAGCAATTTTTGACTTTTGTCTTGCTTTCTCGATAGAAAAGGTTTTGCTTTTACGACATCCGCACCTGGTACCCCCTGAAGACGTCAGCTTTGGTTGTCATATTTTCCAATTTTTTTCATTGTTTCAAATATGTTCTCTTTTAAATCCATATAGCTCAAAAAAATTTTCTAAAAAAATTTAAATTAAAAAAATAAAAATAAAAAACCAAGTTCTTGAATTTTTGTAGAAAATTTCTTTTTATTAGACCAAAAAGAAAAAAATATTAACTGATATTCAAGTGCTCGCATAAATTTAAGCAACAGGCTATACTTAAACCATTTAGTACCATGTTATAACTTAATAGGTTTTTTAGAAGTCGATATATCAAGAAAAAAAATTTTTTTTAATTGAGAAAAACAGAGTAACAATTTTGAAGAAATAACTTAAAACAAAATAATGCAGATGATTCTAATTTTTTAAAAAAAATACTGTTCTCTGTTTTGGGTGAGTGAACTCCACTTGGGAAGCTGTTTGAGGTATACCTAATACTCAAATTGCTCAGAATAAAATAGGTTTCTTCAAACAGAAAACAACTTTCAATAATCAAGACAGAAAGACAACTTTCAATAATAAGAAGGAAAAAAAAGTTTTTGATCTTTCTTTTCTTTTTAATATACCTTGGAAATAACTTTTTATTTAAGCAAACTTAACTATAATCATCTTAGAATAGAATGAATATTTCTATGATATAATACTGAGATTCTATTTTTGCATACATGAATTAAAATTTCCTTTTTTATTCATTCTCAAAAAAATTTACTTCAAGATATTTTTAAACGTGAATTATTTGAAAGCAAAGTTATTTCACTTAGTGAATTTCATGATTGTAAATTTCTTTTTTTGCACATTTCACAATACAATAGAGTCCCGATTAACCGAGCTATCAAATATTTCAAGGATTTTTTTTTTGTTGCTCCAGTTTATATTTAAAACTACAGCCGGAAAAAAAATTCTGATATTTATCTTCCGGACACTCGGGAAAACGAAATCCAACAACCGATCGTTAATATTGTAAATGAATCTAGCAAAGATGAAGACAATGAAAATCAACATTTCTCTCACACACAGATGGACTTGATACAGAACAAGAAGAGGCGACACCAGATCTTCTTGTTATCCAGAGCTGCCAACATGGATAGGAAAAAATCCAGTAGATATTACGAAATAATATAAATTTCATGATAATTGTTGAATAATGTACTAAATATTTTACACATACAGGGAATTTTAGGGATTTTTATAGTCATCAAAATAGAAAAACAGCAATATTTTCCTGTTATGATTGACATTAAACATACTTGAAATGTATTACGTTTACTCATGATTTCGAATATTAGTAGGCATTTAGTTAATCAAAAGCAGTTTAAAAAAATTGTTTTAATTAATTTTAAAAGAGAGTTCTGAATAAAAATAAACTGAACACAGAGATGCCAACTGCTCCGGACAAGCCAATATAATTTTAAAAAAACGGTAAATAACTACAAAGTGAATTTTGAAAATATTTGACTAATTTTGATTGCTTTTTAAAGTACCATAGTAGGCATAAGTACCATAAAATGTTGAATTATATAACCCCACGAATTATTTTTAAATAGTGTTGGATTAAAATCTATTAAATTGAATTTATTAAACCAAGAATCACAATTGATAAACTATCACTTTAAAATATATATTTGCTGTCCGGAGCAAGTTGGCATTTCTGTGAACATTTCAGAATAAAAAAAGTTTTAAATTGATTTCAATAAATGAGTCTCGTTTTATTATATATTAGCAATACTTATTTAAATATTCAAGCAAGCAAGCAATAATGTACAAAAAATTCAATTTCAATAGGGATTTTTTTTTTAGGAAATTTACTCAATTTTAGAAAATTTTCTAAAATGTACAAAAAACAGGAGAATTTCAATTAAACCAGTAGACCAAGAGAAACTGGCAAAATCCAGTAGTCTACAGCATTGGCGTCGTCAGATAAAATTTAATGGGGGGGACCATACTTAAGACTGTTATTTTCACGTTTCTTGAGAAAAAAAGAAAAATATCACCCTTGCCCTTATTTATATAAATATATATATATATATATATATATATATATATATATATATATATATATATATATATATATATATATATATATATATATACAGGGTGTCTCAGTTAAGCGCTTCAGAACTTCTAAGAGGGGTAGGGGGCATCCTGACGACTCGAAATCATATAGCAATGTGGGGTCGGAAATGCTTTCCTGAAGCGGTGACGTACACAGAAACACCATAAAGAAAAGAGACCGTAAGTGAAAAATCGCTATAATAATACATTGAAAAAATTATATGGCCTCCTCGGTCACCCGACCTATCATGTCTCGATTTCTGGAGTCATATGAAAACACTGGTTTATGACACCCCTGTTGATAATGCTGGTTGCAAGAATCGCAGTAGTTGCCTGCGAGAAACTTCGCCGGTGGCAGAAACTTCGAACACTTACTTTGTCCCATGTACCATATAATTTCTTCAATCTATTATTATAGCGATTTTTCACTTACGGTCTCTTTTCTTTATGGTGCTTCTGTGTACGTCACCGCTTCAGGAAAGCATTTCCGACCCCACATTGCTACATGATTTCGAGTCGTCAAGATGCCCTCTACCCCTCTTAGAAGTTCTGAAACGCTTAACTGAGACACCCTGTATATATATATATATATATATATATATATATATATATATATATATATATATATATATATATATATATAGTAAGAATACAACTCTAATGAATGAATAAACTCTGCATCATAGAATCAAGAAACATCTTGATTCTATGATGCAGAGTGGTCCGTAATCTACTTCCTCATATATAATTATTTTAGAATCATCTTTAAGAATTAAGTTAAAAAAACTATACAAATTTGGAATAGCAAACTACCATTTAAAAGCGGGAAAAAACGATAAGAAAATCGTAAGAATCACTATTAAGATAAACGGAATTGAAACTTTCAAACCAGTTTGATTGCCGAAATAAGTTTGAAGTGTCTCAAATAAGTGTCTTTCAATTCCTCTATGTTTTTTCGGCAACTAAACATAAATTTTTGGTCATGTTTTGATTTTCTTCCCCCCCCCCTGAAATATCAATTTGTGATCCTTTTTTTTTTTTTTTTTTTTTTACTTCATTTGTGACAAGAATTCTAGAAATTTATCGAAGGAGTTGTCTTTACGGAGCATCATGTGTACAATTCTGTGAAAAAATACTATTAAATGCGCAGAAAATTACAAATCAAACAATCTATAATGAAATACAACATAAAGTACTGTCTGAGTAAAAATTTTCAGACTAGAGCAAACGTTTGAGAAATCGAAAAATACAATTTAAATCCCCTTTATTTAATTCTTAAAGTATATTATTAAAAAATAACGCTACAAACAAGATTTGCAATTATGTAAAATTATGTAGAAAAAATTGTTAAGATCAAAATTAGTATTTTAGCCTGAGTAAAAACTTAAAGGCTACCAGTAATTTTTAGAAATAAATATAATTAAAAAATACTATGGCTACTACGACGATTGAAAAACACTTCTATTTGCAAATTTGCCATGAATTCTTGCTATGTATTTTTTATTGCGCTTTTTAGAAGTTTTGGTTGCAAAGGTAAAGAGATTAACTGATCATGAAAAGAACCGATAGAAGCTTTTTCTTCAATAAATATTCGTGCTAGTGCGATGATAATGATAGGTAGTTCAAGATCAAAGACTCTAGTCAGTAAGTTCTTAAAATTGAAAGACAATAATGGTAAAAAAGGATGCGGAAAGAAGAAACTATGTCCTCGTGTGATAAAAGACGAGATTACAATAATATAAAACATATACCTAACTTTGTTAAAAACTATTTTCTTCTATGAAAACTAGAATAGTAGAAGTAATTCGGAAAAAAAAAGACTCTTACACAGGCTTCTCAATTTTTACATTTCTTAAATATTATTTTTTTTATGTTGACTTCAATTGAAACCCTAATTTTGTGCCGCACCACTTTTTTCAGATAATTGCAAAATTAGAAATCCTGTTTGTTGCGTTACCTTTTAACAACTTTAAAATTAATTATAAAATAATATTTAAATCCCTTTTATTTTTATTTTTGAATTTTTTTTTCACTAGTCTTTAAGTTTTTATTCAAATTATAATTATGCAAAAATTAAAATTATACAAAAATTGAATTTTGTTCAAACATTAGGATAGCACATTGATCTAACGGAAATTTCTTGGAAAGAGCAACAAATAATAATAAATAATTTTTTAAAATTATTTTAACTTCATTAATTGCTTTGGTACATGCTTGTGCATGTTGATTAACATCGATTGATTATTTACTTTCCTATTTTCTACCCCATGCGCTGAACTGGTATTCGGCTTGTAAATGAATAAAAAATTTAAACTGGGGAGTTTTTCCGGATGATGCAGATGCAACTGTGCAATGTGACTCAAAATGGGAATCAGTAGAATAAGCAGCAAATACAATTATTACATTAATGTCAATTAAAAATTGAGTTGTGGTGAGTCGTAAGTTTGTAATTTACTTCAGGCGAGGAAATATATTTGTCCTCAAAAACTGCCTTGAGAGCTAGGCTTGTTAGTCTAAAATAGCTAAATATTTTTTTAATAAAAATACTATTTATTTCAATTATAGTAGCATACTAGAATTAAAAAAAAGAACAGAGTTCAGTAAGTAAAATTTTTGCTAAATAGGCAAAAACTGCAGAATAGTGCATGATAACAACATTTCGACAAATAAATATTTTATTTATTGATAATTTCTATTTTACCACGTTTATATAAACTTGCCTTCGTGTATGTCTGTCCGGGTGGAATTTTGTAATCGATTTTAAACTAACTTCCCGACTAGCTACAAACTTCAAATTTAGCACACAGTTCAGAATTGGATGACAATACATGAAAATGAAGAGAAAAAAGGCATGCAAAGTAAAATAAAATTAAAATTTTAAAAAAAAATTACTTTCGAGATTGTCTTTTGTTGTCAATTCCATTATTTCAAATTATTACGTGTCAGGTGAAAAGATTTTTGTTGTCGGAGTATTTTTATTGGCTGAAAAATCACGTGGTAGGATCCAGTTTTTCCTCATTCATTTCCAGATTGTTTTGGTTGTCATCAGCATAAAACTAATGAAAGTCATAAAGGTATTGTTTTTCTATAAAGATTTTTGTATCCCTAATTTAAAATAAAAGTTCTATTACTTTAGTAGTGGTCTTGTAGTAGTTTTGACTACTCTTGACTAAGAAAAAAAATCTAAATAAAAATATATATTTTTGAAAACCACGTTTTTTGTAGTGAAGAATAATAATTAAAAAATAATAATTTTTTTAAAAATATAAAATAAAAATTAAAAAAATCATAGTTTAAAATAAAAAAATTCAAAATAAAAAAATTCGAAATAAAAAGTAATATTTTTAAAAACCACGTTTTAGTAGTGGAGAATAATAATTAAGAAAAAAATTGAAAAACGAAAAACGTGGGGCGCATGAAATACATAACAGTACATATACACATACATATACACACTTTCTTACTCATACACATGCACAGCCACATATACATCTACATACATATGCATATACAAAAGCATATTCCACATCCACATTCAGATACAATTACAATTACTGATATACATACACATATTCTCAAGAGCACACATACACACACTAATATAACATTACTGTTATGCATTTCATGCGCCCCACGTTTTTCGTTTTTAAATTTTTTTCTTAATTATTATTCTCCACTACTAAAACGTGGTTTTTAAAAATATGACTTTTTATTTCGAATTTTTTACTTTCCATTTCTTTATTAAATGATTATTTCTTCTTTTTCTAATACAATTTTTTATAAAAAAGCATTATTTAAAAACAAAATTTCATCAATTTTATTTTTAACTTTTGAACCTTTCATATTTTTGTATTCTGTGTTTGATTACTATATAATGTATGAAATACTGCAAATTTATTCTATGATTAAAAAATGAATTGTATCATAGAAACGACTAAAACTTTACAAATTGATAATACTTTGAATTTTTTTGATATTTTTAACTAATTAAAAGATTCAGCCCCTGAGAGACTGTTGATTGATACATTATTTATTACAATACTATATATTAAATAATTAAAAATATGAAAAAATTAAAACATATAAAGTATTAAAAATATATGAAGTAATCATGTATCACATATCATTTTTATGTATCACGTATGTCCCTTTTTCAAAAGTCTCAATTGAAAAATAAGCATAATTTCTTTAAATAATACATTGAGGTAAAAGTAAAGTTACTTAAATCCAATATGCACAGTGTCTTAAAAATATAGTTTCATTTTGAAAAGAACATTTTGTCTGTTAAAGTTTTTGATGAGAATGACATGAAATTTATAAATGCATAATATTATGTCATGTAATCCTACGTGATTAAACAATCATGAATGAGATAAATTTTTTGGGGCATATTTTAACATTTTAAATTGTAGCGGAATTTCTTAAAAGAAAATGTAAGGAAAAAGTCATAATACGTTTTGCTAAACGAAAAAAATTTTTTTTTACTATGAATTTGAATTGATCTGGATTTCTGAGATGAAAGATACAACATTAATAATAATACTGGAGAAACTATCTTTAATATTGGTTTCAGTAGAGATCATCATGATTAAAATAAATATATTTATAGAACTCTAAATTGCAAAAAAAAAATTAAAAAAAAAAAAAAAAAAAAAAAAAATTTAGAAATTCAAGAATATTAAAGCAGTTTTAAGTTTAGCCATTTTCTCATCTTGTTCCTGCTCAAAACGTTTTAAAAATCGAAATTGTTGTCTTTAAAAAGGAAAATAAAATTTTATTCAGTTGATTGACAGAACTATAGTATTCATATTTTGAAGAAATTATAAATTATAATAATTGTGATGGGAATAATTTTTATGCCCATTTTATTCAATGTATTTCTCTTATTATTATTTTCAAGCAAAGCAACAGACAAGATGAGATATTTTTTTTTTTTTTTTGGATCGCATGATTAATTTTGGTAACCATAAAAACTTCATATAAATGTACACGAAAAAATGAAAAAGACAACACATAGTACTCTTATTTTCCTTCCTCTATCGACAGTATTTATAGTTTCAGTATTAAAAATTTAAAAATTATTACTTTTAATTCAGAAAAAATATTTGTTGAAAATACCAAATTATGAAAATGTTTATTAGCACAAAATAATTACTTTAAAAATCCCATATTATTTTGATAAAAACAAAATAAATAAAATTACATGAAGTAATCATTAAACACTCATACAATAAATTAAGTTTAACAATTTGTCCCATTCTTAAAAAAAATATTTTTATTAGTTTTTTTTACCGTAATAAAATTCTATGAATTTTTTTAGGAAACTTTAGCATTTAAAGTAATTCTTCATTGTTTTAATTAATTAAAATGCAAGTTAGTGATAATTATTTATATTTGAACATAAATAATCAATGTTTATATAATTTTTTTAATTAAAATTTTTTATTAATTTTATGAATGTCCTTATAAACATAAACGTGACATTAAATTTCTGAATGAAAACAAAGTTATAGAAAGGTCATTAAAATTCTAAGTTTCGATTTATAATTTTAAAAATTAAAAAGTTACATTGATTTTACAAATATAAATAAAAAGTAGCTCCGTGCGTTCAAAATAAATTCATGCGCAATGAACAGTAAAACCATGAAATGATGTACTGTATAAATAAATTTAATATACAAACTATAAAACAATTCTTGCAAATATATAATAATAAATGTATTAGTAAGTGATTTAATACAAACATTTGCTTACCTCCCCAGAATTTATTTAATGACTTCTTATTTTCCAACGATAAACATTATTGCAAAAACTTTAAATAAACTTTATTTAAAAAAATAACAACTAATAATTTAAGTTAAAACAATTAATGAAACAAAATATAAAAGTAAACAGAATTACTACTTAAATTTATCAAAATTTCGAACTGACTGGAAATGTCTAGTTTAAATAATGATGGAATAGCACTGTGAGCGCTTATACGTAAGAGAAGATTTAGAATGATTCTATTTCAGAGAAATTTTCTTAACAAAACCACCAAAAAAAAAAAAACCAAGAAAATAGAAAATGTCTACAAGAATCTTTCTCTACTGAAATCCCCCCTAGAAATTCTAGATAATTGCCTGTTTGAGACAATTTATGAATAGGTAGGGGTCTGTTGATATTTGACATTTTAAAAAAGAGGACAAAAGAACCCGGGGCTATAAATACGATAAAGATAAGTTAAAAATGCTAACCATTTTCCCGTATCCTAAACTAAGGCGGCTATTTTTGGGTATCAAATGACTATGTGTGTTATGTTGAGGGAGAATCGTCTTTATCAGTTAACAGTGAGAAGGAATGGTGGGAAGAGTGTTTTATTGCTTATTGAAGGAAAGGGTGGCTGTGACATTTCTTGTAGTTCTCTAAACACCTGTTTTATTTTTTCAGACAGTGCATTTTTCTGTGTGTATTTTATTTTTTACTAATTTTCTTTTAATTATATAATATAATAAGTTGTGCTTTGTAAAAATAAGAGAGAGAGAAATTAAAAGTTATGGAAACAAAACGGAAATATTTTCTCAAAATAATGAACCCTGGCTTCCCAATTATTGGGGGGGTCCGGACCCCTCGGACCCCTATGGTTCCGACGCCAGTGGTCTACAGGAAAATCCAGTAGAGTTGGCAGCTATGTTGTTATCCCTAAAAATTGGAAAAGCATTGCTGCAGAAAAGTGTCATGTAAAACAAAAAACAATTAAGGGCTTTTTTAAGTAAAAACTCTTTCATTCTAGTAAAGTGTGCTCTTGAAGTTCTTTTAAATAAGCTTTTTAATCATAATATGAATAATAGTATGTGGTGTAGTCGTATAAATTTTGTATTTGTAATATATATTACATTTACATCTACTTTTTTTCTTTCCTCTTTTATACTCTTCGCTTCAACTGAGTTTTTCGGTCATCCGAGCTCACTTTAACTCGAATGACGGGGACACTGCCATACTCTACTTTTCACACACGTTACCAGCAAAGTGGTCAGCATTTTTAGGCAAAGTATAGACAATTATTACAATGTACTTCACCTACGCATTGTATACAATGACATATGCTCTTCAGGCAAAGTATGATAACATGCTTTAGTCCAGTGTTTTCCAAAGTGTGGTATGCGCACCCCCTGGGGTACGGTAACAGTTTAGCGGGGGTACGCATTCTTATGCGAAATATCTTGCAACAAACGAAAATTTTATTGAAAAACAAAGCTAGCCATGAAATTTTACGATGACGTATTTTTCTATTGTCTATTTTTTGCAGAGTTAACAGTTAATAATGAGTGGTGTCAACAGCCAGTTCTGATTTTTTAACTTTTGGGAATTTTTTTTACAATAAAAAATACATTTATTATTTTATTAGTGGTACACAGCGTTAAGAAAAATTTAGAAAGGGTACACAAAAGTCATAAGTTTGGGAAACACTGCTTTAGTCGATGAAAACTGTACAACAAAAAAAAAAATATCTAAATATTTTTTTTAATAAATAATATTGAGTTGATATCCAAAGAAAAGCAAAAATTCCTTTATTCAATAAATCTATTTTTTCAAGAAGCAATAATTTTGCTGTCATTGAAAATATTTTATTAAAAAAGCATAGGGAATACCAGCCAATAGTACTTCCAAAAGGAAATATTAGCGTGGGAAATGCTGCCTGCTCATCCTTGTTGGGTTAGAATTTTGTCGAATCATATTATAATAAATAATACAGATAAATAGTCAATAATAAAATCTGAGAGAAAAAAAAATAGAAGGGAAATAAAATACAATATAAACTTCTTTGTTGTAAAATGTCACAAATGTGAGAAATATTTCATTATTTCTCTGGTCGATTTTGAATATTGTACATAGTTTTGGATTTCTTATTTTATTGTTAACTAATGTAGAGTGAAACCTGTCGAGTCCAGCACTCAGGGCCATCCTCCACCCATATTATTAAGAATATGAGTTGGGGATGCTTATTATTACAAAACAATTTATTCTATATTATAATAAGGATCTCTGTGACCACATCATCTCAGAGACACTATCTGGTCAAAAGTATCCCAAGGAGCGTAGCCAAATCTTTCAACAAAAAATAAGCACCTTTTAAGTACCTTTTAAGAACTCAAAAAATATTTTAAGCACTATATACATTAACAAATTTTCAAAGACTTTAGATGATCATGATAAAATAACCAGTTTCTGACAAAAAGAACTATTTTCTTGATTATATTAGCCACCATAAAAAGATCAATAGATTTTTTGGTTCAATTTCAGAGGGTGAAAAATGAGGTTCCTTGGGGCATTCATCCACTTTTCCTTCGAGGTTAATATCTTCCTTACCTGTACTATGCATGATTCTTTATCGCCTTACGCGATCATCGCCAACAAAACCAATTATTTTTATTTTTTGAAATGCCGGATGCTATTTAGGCAAAGTATGAAATAATCGTCCTGATGAGGTTATTTATGTAAATGATGTGCATGTTACTGTGAATGACCGAAATCGGTGGTTGTTGACTTTCACGGGTGAATGTTGACAATCAAATTAGTCGCTTTGGTGAATGTCCGAAATATTTATTACATCCGATTTGATATTAATTTATTCGTGGATATAATTACATTTATTCGATATTTTAATACTTACTGACGATAGATTAGAACAAACATCAGTGTTTGGAGTATCGAGCAAATATATACCGGGTAATGGCACTTGACTTTAAAAAAACATCAGTGTAGGGTATACTGGGCAAATGTATACCAAGTAATGGCACTTGACCTTAAAAAAACATCAGTGTAGAATATACCGGGCAAATGTATACCAAGCAATGGCACTTAACCAGACCTAGTATGACTAGACCTTTGGTAAATGTCCGAAATATATACTAGGTCTAGTGCCACTTTTGCTATAGCTTAAATATTTTTAAAAAATTAAACAAAGCGTTTGAATCAATTTTAAACTGATAACGAAATTATTGCTTTAGAATTAAAAAATAATAATAAAAACTGCGCCAGATAGAAGTAATTGAAGTAGTTGCTTTATACAGCGAATGTGCGGAAATTTTTTTTAAAAAAAATTATCCAGGTGCATAAAGTGGATGAATGTCCGAATACTCGAAATAGTAGCTGGATAGATGAATGGAAATATCCCACAAAATGCAGCAGAGTTGCAGTGGAGAGTGCAATAATCTCACAGAACACAAGCTCAGGAGACGCACATGCGGACTAAGTATTTCATCAAACATGTTATATGATTGGTGCTTTCACACGCTACGGACCAAAGGTAAGCCGAAATGCATTGTGGTTGAATGAAGTGCGAAAACTTTGAATGGAACAATGTGAAAACCAAGCTTTTGCATAGTACGTGGCAAAAATCGACATGGTAAAGGAAGAAAAATAATCATTTTCGAAAGGGGAGAATTAAGCACTTTTTAAAAACACCCATGAAAAAAGCACCTTTAAGGGCTTTTAAATTACGAAAGTTGAAAATAAGCACCTTTAAGCATTTTTAAAAATGCTACGCACCCTACCATACCACTGGGTGTTTGGATACTTTTGACCAGAGAGTGTATATAAATTGCCTCTACTTGCATCTCTAACATTATGACACCCAAACATATTTCAGTGATGCCTCCAAAGAATTGAACAGAGTGATCTCTGACGTTATCTTCAGTATTTATTGCTAGTGAAGATAACATAATATAACATAAACACAGGCAATAAATAAGCATGGATTTCATTTACAATGTTACTATCATTACACAAATGCTAAAAATTCCTTTTTTTCCATGTCATAAAATTCAAGATCAATAAGCGAATAAAAATACCAAATTCTTTTTAAATTCAAAATGGTAGATTATTGTGTGTATTTAATGTCGATAGAATTCAATGCAGATGTCCCATAAAATTTGTTTTTCCAAAATACATGAGTTAAATACAAAGAATAGGGCTAACAATTTTATATTAAATAAAAAAAAAATTGGTATACAATAAAGAAACAAAACTGAGTTTCATCATTATTACAAGAAAAGAAATGTATTAAGAACAATTATTGTGTGTTTAATGTATAAGTCAATTGAATTCCATGTAGATGTCACATAAATTTGTTTTTACAAAATAGATGAGTTAAATACAAAGAATAATTTATAGCAATAATTTAAACAAATAACTCAAAGATTTTCCAGCGTCACCTTCAATTATAATTCATACATAGTTTTTGTTCTTAATAGATAATGTTCAGTTTCCTGATGTACTGTTCCTGTCAACTTCTCACTACATTTTATCTGTTTGAAGAATTTATCTCAGGTCTCAATGTGCATTGATTTCATTACTTTTCTCGTGTTTGTACTTATCCTACAGATTAGGTAAATATTGTATGTCAAGTGTTGCGCTCAAATGTCAACTCCCGAAATTTCATTTCTATTTAAGGGTACAAAAGGCTGACTTATATAAAGTACAAAATAGGAAGAGAAGTCTCCTGTGTACTACATTAAGTATTCAAATTTATACAGGGTATCTGCCACATTTTAGATTTTCAAATGCATGACTTTTTATGAATTTCCATGACTTTACGAAGTTACTATTTTCTCCAAACAAAACACAACAATAAATTTAAAAAGCATTAAAATAACATTAATTGAAATGATAGGTATAACAATACTCTACATCCTCATATTTATTGATTTTAAATTTAAAAAAACAGAGTAAAAAAAGAGCAATAAAATAGCTGAAAATTTTTTTTTTTCCTGCAGATTCTAAAGATACTTTTCCTGTTCAACTTATATAGAAAAGAAATACTCCTGATTTTTCTATTCTCATTTCAGAATATGAAAAAAATTGCCAATGACTGGCTTTCTTCAGCTAGAATTTTAAATTGATAAAATAAAAACATTAATTCTGAAGTTTAAAAGATACTTCCTTCTAGAAATGATGTGCTTTCCTTCATTTTTTGAAAGAACATGATAAAAAACATTTTATATTTTAATAAAATATGACTGTTAGGGGGGATTTTGTTACAAATTTAGATATTGGGAACACCATGGAATTGGGGGAGGATTCCATTTTAAAAATAAAATTCTTCGGTGACCTAAATCCATGACTTTCTGTGATTTTCTTTTTAAAAAAATAGTTAAAATCATGACATTTCATGACAAATTTTGTTCAATGCCAAAATTCATGACTTTACAGGTGCATGGATACCCTGACTTTGGTACAATAAAGAAACAAAACTGAGTTTTGTCGTTATTATAAGAAAAGAAATGCATTAAGAACACAAGAGAAAAATAAAAACTGTGTATACACACAATCTACCTTACATACACACTATGTACCTTCAAAACACAATACACTTGTGACAAAGAAGACAGTTTTACAGCAGAGATGAAGTTGTTTGAGCTTGTGGCTGTATAGGCATCAAAGGTGGGTCACCTTCAATCCACTGAAATAAATAAATTACTCTTCTTTATTCATAGAAATTGCATAAGGATGGGATTTTCTTTTATTATTCAATTCACAACTATGGCAAATAAATAAATAAAATAGCGGAGAATTTTATGTGGCATTCTAGTTTAACAGTTCTATAATGGAGCAAGTTTTGATACAAGCAAAGTATCGCTAAGTTGATGATATTTCAACTGTTTCGAGATACATTTCCGTCTAAAAAAGTGGGTGTAATGGAAGAAATAATTAATATTAGTGAAATTAAAAAAATTATCAAAGATTTCCAGCTTTTCTTTAAAATTCCTTGATTTTTCCAGGTTTTTATCCAAATTTCCCTGATTTTTCCAGGTTTTTCCAGTATAAAAAAATTCCCTGTTAATTCCAGGTTTTCCAGGTGGGTGGCCACCCTGTTTTTGAGGGAACTAACCTGCACAAAAAGAAGAAACCCACAAAACATGGGGACTCCATTGCTGGGATACAATAAATGCTTGATAAAATACCTGTATCAAATTGTGCTCTGGCAGTTGAGATGCCTGGAAGTGATCTTTCAGCAGAAGCTGCGAGAAGTTGCTGTGAGTTTGTATAGCTTCCTGCTCACGAATCGGGTCTCCGGTCAGGCGGTACAAATCTATTAAATAATCAATTAAGATGAATTTGGTTAAAAAAAAAAAAAATGGCGGGAAAAAGTTTCCAATTTTCAGACCGACTAACTCCCTTTAATATTAAGTTATAATTTTAAAACACGGACTGAAGGTGGACCTCTACAAGTCGAAACACCCCTTAAAAGTATATATTTATAGATCAATTAGAGGGGTCGCTATGGCTCCTTTAATCTTTTGTTTAGATAGCCGGGAAAGGGTACTTGAAGTTATGTAGTAGCACAATCGCCGTATAAACGTGGTCCAACGGCTAAGACCATGTGCTTGTGAATTACGCCTGGAGCGATAGGGGAAGGGTTCGAACTCCGGCTGTGGCCGACTTTTTAATTTGTGACTTTTTTTTCTCTTTTGTTTTTTTTACATTATATTATTTATTTAATGTGTTCTTCGATATATTAAAGGATCCTATATAAAAAAGTAATTTTCTTTTATTCGGGAATCTTCAAATAACGCTTAAAAACAGGAAAAATCTCGGAAAATTAGTTTATTTATATTATATTATTTTTTTAAACTCGTTTTACAATATTTTCATGATAGTTTAGCATACGAAAGGTGTTCTATGTGTAAAATAATTTTTTTTTCTTTGTGAAAGAACGCATAATGGAATAAAAAATAAAATAAAATAAAATGACGGGAAAAAGTTTCCAATTTCCAGACCGACTAACTCCCTTTAATATTAAGTTATAATTTTAAAACACGGACTGAAGGTGGGCCTCTACAAGTCGAAACACCCCTTAAAAGTATATATTTATAGATCAATTAGAGGGGATGCTATGGCTCCTTAAATCTTTTGTTTAGCTAGCCGGGAAAGGGTACTTGAAGTTATGTAGTAGCACGATCGCCGAATAAACGTGGTCCAACGGCTAAGACCATGTGCTTGTGAATTACGCCTGGAGCGAGAAGGGAAGGGTTCGAACCCCGGCTGTGGTCGATTTTTAAATTTTTTTCTTTTTTTTCTCTTTTGCTTATTTTACATTACATAATTTATTTAATGTGTTCTTCGATATATTAAGGGATCCTATATAAAAAAGTAATTTTCTTTTTTTCGGGAATCTTCAAATAACGTTTAAAAACAGGAAAAATCCCGGAAAATTAGTTTATTTATATTATATTGTTTTTTTAAACTCGTTTTACAATATTTTCATGATAGTTTAGCATACGAAAGGTGTTCTACATGAAAAAAAAATTTTTTTTTCTTTGTGAAAGAACGCATAATGGAATAAAAAATAAAATAAAATAAAATGGCGGGAAAAAGTTTCAAATTTTCCAGGCCGACTAACTCCCTTTAATATTAAGTCATAATTTTAAAACTCCGACCGAAGTTGGGTCTCTACAAGCCGAAAAACCCCTTCAAAGTATATATTATAGATCAATTAGGGGGGGGGGCGCTATGGCTCCTTAAATCTTTTGTTTAGCTAGCCGGGAAAGGGTACTTGAAGCTATGTAGTAGCACGATCGCCGTATAAGCGTGGTCCAACGGCTAAGACCATGTGCTTGTGAATTACGCCTGGAGCGAGAGCGGAAGGGTTCGAACCCCGGCTGTGGTCGATTTTTAAATTTTTTTCCTTTTTTTCTCTTTTGTTTTTTTTTATATTATATTATTTATTTAATGTGTTCTTCGATATATTAAAGGATCCTATATAAAAAAGTAATTTTCTTTTATTCGGGAATCTTCAAATAACGCTTAAAAACAGGAAAAATCCCGGAAAATTAGTTTATTTATATTATATTATTTTTTTAAACTTGTTTTACAATGTTTGCACGATAGTATAGCATACGAAAGGTTTTCTGTGCGTAAAATAAATTGTCTTTCTTTGTGAAAGAACGCGTAATGGACTAAAAAATAAAATAAAGTAAAATGGCGGAAAAAAGCTTCAAATTTCCAGACCGACTAACTCCCTTTAATATTAAGTTATAATTTTAAAACTCGGACCAAAGGTGGGCCTCTACAAGCCGAAACTCCTCTCCAAAGTATATATTTACAGATCAATTAGGGGGTCGCTAACGCTATGGCTCCTTAAATCTTTTGTTTAGCTTGCCCGGAAAGGGTACTGGAAGCTATGTAGTAGCACGATCGCCGTATAAGCGTGGTCCAACGGCTAAGACCATGAGCTTGAGAATTACGCCTGGAGCGAGAGGGGAATGGTTTGAACCCCGGCTGTGGTCGATTTTTAAATTTTTTTCTCTTCATTTTCTTTTATATTATATTATTTATTTAATGTGCTTATTAACCCTTTTTCACATATAAAAAATTTCCTCCAGCAGCAATGTTTGGACCATAGACCCCTACTTAGGGACCGAGTTTGAAAATTATAACTTAATATTGAAGGGAGTTAGACGACTTCAAAATTCGAACTCCTCCCAGTCATTTTATTTTTTTTTAATATTATTCCGATATGCATTCTTTAGAAAAGAAAGATGCCCGATTCTACACATAGAACACCTTACGCATGATAAACTGTCGAATATATTGTAAAAATAATTTAAAACAATGGAAATAAACCAATTTTCCTGGATTTATCCAGTTTTTACTTGTTATTCGAAATTTTCCCAATTTAAAAAAATTATTTCCTATAGGTAGGACTCACCAAAATATAGAAAAACACATTAAAAAACTAATATAATGCAAAATAAGCGCACGAAAAAAAAACGAAATTTTTTTGAAAACTTTCTGAAGCTGGGATTCGAACATGCGCCCCCTCGCCCCAGCCGTCGGTTAATAGTCCGGTGTCTTGACCACCATACTACTCAAACGTTGGGATTCAGAAGCCTGCCAGAATTTTTCTTCAAAATTCCTCTGACAGTCAGCTATGCATTAGACCTTTGAGGCACCCCCTAATTCACATATAAAAATTTCTTCCGGCTGAAATATTTGAACCATAGACCCCTACTTAGGGACCGAGTTTGAAAATTATAACTTAATATTGAGGGGAGTTAGACGACTTCGAAATTCAAAATCCCTCCCCGCCATTTAATTTTATTTTTTCTTTATTATTTTTATTCCATTATGCGTTTTTTAACAAAGAAAGATGCACGATTCTACACATGGAACACCTTACACTTGATAAACTGTCGAATATAATGTAAAAATAATTTAAAACAATGGAAATGAACCAATTTTCCTGGATTATTCCAGTTTTTTCGCCATTTTCCCAATTTAAAAAAATTATATCCTATATTTAGGACCCTCTAAAATATAGAAAAACACATTGAAAAAGTAGCATAATGCAAAATAAGCGGAAGTTGAAAAATTGTTTCGTTGAAAAATTGCTGAAGGTGGGTTTCGAACCTGCTCCCCCTTGCCCCAGCCTTCGGTTAATAGTACGGCGTTTTGACCACCATACTACTTGAACACGAGAAGTCCTCTCACAGTCACCTATGCAATAGACCTTTGAGGCACCCCCTAATTCACATATAAAAAGTTCCTCCTGCAGAAATGTTTGGACCATAGACTCCTACTTAGGGACCGAGTTTGAAAATTATAACTTAATATTGAAGGGAGTTAGACGTCTTCGAAATTCGAACCCCACCCAGTCATTTTATTTTATTTTTTATTATTATTCCATTATGCGTTCTTTAATGTATCGAACAATTGTACCGAAGGATTTTTTTTATAGACCAATTAGTGGACCCAGAATGGGCCAAAATAAGTTTTGTTTACTAACCGGGAGGAGGTGTTTTAAGCCAAATATTCACAGGGTTGGCATGTGAAGCGTGGCGCAGTTGGTAAAGCTGTGTGGCAAGTTAGATTTGTAGTCCCGGAGGATTTGGGTACGAAACCCTGTGAGGGTCGACTTTCAAAATTTTTTAATATTATTTTTTTAATATATTTTTCAGTATTTTAAAGTGAATAATGTGTTCTGTATATAAAAATATCTACTTTTTCTTTGGGAAATGGCGAAAAATAGCTAATAAACGGAAAAATTTCGGCTAATTTTGACTTATTTATTTATTTTATGCTATTTTTTTAACTTCTTTTTCAATATTTCAAAGCGAAAAAAGTGTTCTATATATGAAAAGAATTATTTTTCTTTGTTAAAGAGCGAATAATGACTAGGTGATTTTTCTATTTAACGAATTTTCCGTATACAAACTTATTATCAGGATTTAGCGACTTCGTTAAATAAAGGTTCGGCTGTATCTGAGAATTCAGTGAAGAGTTAAATGGCATAAGCTCCAAACATAAACAACAATATCATTCCATACATAATTTTTTTATGAAAAACTTTCAAAAAAGTTTAATTGGAGAAATCTTTTTTTTTTTCAGCAGTTTCTGAAATTATATGTTCAAAGTGTGAAATAATATGTACAAAGAAACATACAAAAGTCAGACTTTTTATTGGAGTTACAATTACCAATGCCGGTAGGTATTTTATTTACGTCGTATGAGAGTTACACAATGGGCTATTGGCGACGGTCTGGGAAACATCTCAGAGGATGATATGAAGACATGCCATCGCAATTTTGATCCCCTGCAGAGGGGATGGTAGCCCGGCAACCTGAGGTCGAGCACTCCACAGTAGAACGATATATAAGGCTAATCAAAGTGATCGCACCCAGTGATGCTTGACTTTGGACTAGGAATCGTGTCTTCACAATTAGTTGGTGAAATAATTTCTTCCAAAGATCTTAAAAAGTGTGTTATATAAAAGGTTCAAAGAAAGACTCTTTATTGGAGTTACAATGATAACTGTTAAACATGCAACACTGCATGCTTCACATGTTAGAATAAATGTAAACCTTGTTTCATAAATACAATGAAACCTATTTATCTGATTTCCAGTTTGTATACATAAAATTATAAACAATAATATGATCTACAATGTCACAACAGAATATTTTTATTATGGTTTTTAATCTTTTAACATTTTGTAGCCCAAAAAACTTCTCAAAGATATCAAAATATCTATCCATATTACGGGGGAATGTGATTACCACATATATTAAGTAAAAATCACAAGAATTATAAACAACTATTGCTTTTTTCTAAATATTTCCGAAAAACTTTCAAGCCATTTGAAGTTTCATAAGTAATTTGGAGGAGGGATTAATTCCAAAAATATTTTCTTACGAGCTGAAGTAATTATATTTTTTGATAACTGAAAAAATTACTAAAATATGTCTTGTTTAGTATTGCTTTTAATTTATTTTTCCTGTCAAAATTAGTATATAAATTTGGGACCGTTATATCGTATATTTCCAACAAAGAAAATTTTTGTGTCAACATCAGTCGAAAAAGGAGTGATTGGCTGGCCAAATATGATGATATCCTGTACTTCTTAATCTAGTTGTAGTTCATTAACGTCGCACTAGAGCTGCACAATGGGTTTTAAGTGACGGTCTGGGAAACATCCCTGAGGATGATCCGCCATTTTGATCCTCTGCAGAGGGGATGGCACCCCCGACGACCTGCACGCGAAGTCGAGTACTTTACGGTAGAACAGTTTAATCAGGAGGACACCCTCGGTACCTACGCAGACTGATCCGAGTGGTCACCCACATGCACACTGACAGCAGCCAGTGACGCTTGACTTTGGTGATATGCTGTGAACCGTGTCTCGACGATCAGTCCACTACGGGACATTTAATATTTGTTATCTTGTATTTGATTTAAAACCTGTAAAAAATGTTCTTTTTCATTTAACAAAATACTTGTAATTTTGCATTTAAACAATGTTTGCAATAATCAGTCCAATGTAGAATAATATTGTTTAATTATAATAAAAGTAACAAATTAAATTATGAATCAAGAAACCAGTACAGAAGCTTTAAGTTGCATAAATATTGAGCAAATAAATAACAGTTTTTTAATAGTATAAAGTCCTAACATAAGAAATCAGAGCCTATTAAAGTTTGCTTCCTACACAGCAGACATATCACATTTTTTAACAAAAATATAAAATCATTCACTTTCAAGTGATTATGTAACAACAAGTTCAACAGTTTTGTACAGTTCAGCACTTCCAGGAAGTAATCAAATTTTTAAACAAGACTAGTAGGCACCTATGTTACGTCTTCGCATTTTGGAAGAAAAACTAAAAAAGGAGAAAGAAAATGTCAATGATTCATAACATTTTAAAATATATTTTGTGATAAATATTAAAACAATGATTAATGAAATGATAATTCACAAGAGTTTTCAATAATGATTATTACAGATCATTATCAACAAATACTTTTATTGTGAGTATTTTATTCTACAACCGTCGTTGAACAGCCGACCCAATTTTTTGGGTTCAACTTTGTAGCCTTGTAATTTTTAACCCGACTCTTTTAACAATGGAGAAATGAAACGAACTTAAAAATAGTATTTATCATCCAATTACTTACCTTTCTTAAAAAAGAAAATCAATCAATAAATAAAAAAATAATCAACAATTTTATTATAATGTAAGTATTTATTTACAGGGTTCGCCTAAGTAGGTAAAGTAGGTGTTTTTAAAAACATTTTCAGATTGTTAAGGGTTAATTGACATCTACAAAACTAGTCCATACTTCATTTTTAATGATTTCATTGAAATTGAATTGCACATTTTTTTCATATGTTTAAAAAAAAAATAGTAAATAAAGAAATTTGGGAGAAACATTGAAAAAATTTGTAGAACAAGTGTTTATATTTCACTGCTAGAAATGCCTCACATATTCAGTTTTGGACCAAGATTTAATACTAAAAAGTTGAATTAGAATTATGCATGAGAGTAGTTTTCTTTTTTAATTCATTGCAATACGTATTTTTATGAAACTTTTGATAGCATAAAAATACAATTCTGCTCAAAAAAATTTTTAATTTTCAAACCAATATGCCTTTAGTTTCTCAGTGAAACACATAAATAAAAGGATCTAAAACGATTTATCAAAGTTATCAACACATTCCTATGGCCAAAAAATTGGTAAGGGTTCTAATTAACAAATACTGATAAATTATTAATTTTTTTCCTTTACCGATACTTGTAATATTTCTTTATCATCCCTATCATTCTTAATATTATTCTCTACTATTACTGTGATTTGATATTTTATTTTT
Source organism: Parasteatoda tepidariorum (assembly GCF_982258835.1). Classification (NCBI taxonomy): domain Eukaryota; kingdom Metazoa; phylum Arthropoda; class Arachnida; order Araneae; family Theridiidae; genus Parasteatoda; species Parasteatoda tepidariorum. The sequence goes on from NC_141755.1 coordinate 127,746,599, forward strand.
ATTGTAAATTTACAGTTTAAAACTGAAATAAAGTAATCTGGTAATATCACTTTATCAGGTAATGTTTTGTAAAAAAAAATTGAAAAATTTTAGGAAAAACATATTGAAAACTATATGAAACTTAGAAATTATTACTCAACAGTAAATGTATATTAAATATTTACTTTTATGATAAGCTTTACATAAAATTATTTCCAGCCAAAACTGTTAATAGGAATTAACATAATATTACTAAATAATTTGGTGAGAAACATGAACTAATTTTAATGCAATCGAAATTTGAATAGAATTAAAAGAAAATAACAGTATATGTACTAAGTTGCAATGCTAATTGAACAAAATGATTATTAAAATCTAAGTTTGAATTTTATTCTAATACACATTAATAACAAAAAGTTGTTTTAATTGAGTAAATTTTTATGTAACAATCAGCTTATCCCTAAGAAATAAAGAGTAACAATCTAAAATATTTTTTACATTGCAACAAAACAAGTTATAAATAATAATTTCTAAAAGTATCTTATTTCTTGCATGTTTATTTGGTACTCGTGAATAAAGTATTTTTGTAAAAGGGGTTTTCATCAGTTTTTTTATATGAAAACCTTCACTATTTACCTTTAAGAACAAGCTGCTTTCTATAAATTTACACACATACAAATTTATTTAATTCTTCAAAAATAGTTTTTGCTATGGATTCTAGTTTTAAAATCCCAGGGCTTTACTTTGTTTCTATAAGCATCTTAACTGATTTTGAAGGTCAATGTGGGTCTTCTACTTAGGTCCCCTCAAAAAACACACTTTTCTTTTAAACATTCTCCTCATCATTCAGGGCAGAATAATGAAAGCTTTTCTTGCCTGTAGCCACACATTAATTTTCTCTCTAAAATATGCTTTACTCTCGATGCGTTGTCTAAGTGACAAAAGAACAACATTTTGTTTTAAAAAATTGATCCAATCAACTACAGTGATGCTAAAAAATTAAGGACTTTTAAAAACCTTGAACCAAAATTAAGTACTTTTAACCCCTTCTTTCTCGCTGACGAGAAATTGACGGAGTGAGGTTTCACCCTCTATTACTCGTTCTCGTGATGTTTCCGGACTGGAGTGTTAAGTTGTAACGCGCCAATTATAAGAATAAAACAAATTCATTTATTTTGCCCGGAAAACATTTTATTTCTCCTTTTACACGCCAGATGGCAGTACCAGGATATTAAGGTTCTCCAGAAGAGATGAAAACAATGAGAGATGTAGGAAGAAAACTACTGACCAGATTGTGACCTCTGTATCTCATGCTTTGAAATTTATCACACAAGAAAAAATTACTAATCTTTATTTATATTATACGACCACATATTTTTTAAACTTTTCTCAATTGCTGGAAAACCAACATAAAGTCATAGAATGTTGGCTCTTCCTAAAAATTTAATTTTTTTAAAATTTCAAGCTAAAAACAAAACTAAAAAAGAATATATATATTGTACATATTTTTATATAATTTTCAATGATAAAAAAATAGGCACTTTTATGACCGTTTTCTTGAAAATTAACTGATTGTTAATGGGTTAAGAGCCCTCATTTGACAAAATAAAAATTAAGCAGTTTTTAAAGACCTGGTGCATAGCCAAATTATTCAACAAAAAATTAAGCACCTTTTAAGCTCTTTTTAAACACTCAAAAAATATTTTTAAGCACTTTAAAAAAATATCATAATTAGGCAGGGTTGCAAAGTTTTCGACAATTGACGGTTTTATCTTGTTTTAACCACCGTGTTAAAAGGAGAAAAAAAATAACCTTTTGGCATTGTTTTTGAAAAATATCAAACATCATGAAATTTTGAATAATGTAAAACGAATGACGTTAGATTGGGGTTGAATTAATTGCAAAAACGTTGATGTGTCTTTTTGCATAATTCGAAGCGAAAATCAGTATAATAAAGGAAAAATCTCATTTAAAAAAAGGGAAAATTAAGCACTTTTTAAAAATATCCAATAAAAAAAGGACCTTTAAGGGCTTTTAAAAAATCAAAAATAAGCGCTTTTAAAAAACGCCATGCATCCTGCCTGTTGTAGCACTATTGGTACAATAGAGAAGTAGCAATAACCCTAAATTTAAAAACAAAATTTCCTGATTCACATTTTTTTCTATACACACACTATTACAGACACATACTTCAATTTCAAGGTTAAAAAAAAAAGTTACCTTTAAATAGTTCTTAAAAGCTTTAGGATCAGAATTCAAAGCGTGACAATATTGTTGTATGTTTTCATGTGAGAGGCGTAGCGTGGGGAGGTAGCTAGTCTCGAGATAATTCACAAACTCCTGACCCCTCGCATCGAGCACAGTTTTGAGGCAGAGGGCACTCTCAGAGAGTGCCAGTATAGTCTGTGCATCATTCAAATCAAAAGTGTCTTTGAGTGGTGCCATGAAGCAGGCAGGAACAATGTGGTTGTACATGAATTCCACAAAACTGGCCTCACTTCCACCCCACAATTCCACCATCTTCTTCAGGATGCCAAAACACGTTTTCTGCGCCTGAAATCAATTATATCATTAAAAACAATTTGCTTTATAATAATTCCCAATATTATACGCAATATATTAAGAGTGAGCTATATTGGGATAACTCATTAGTTTTAATTGCTGGAAAAAAGAGCTGAACATACTTAAATACTGCAAATGAAATAGTTTAGTATAGCTGAAATATCCCATAGATTACGCTTTGAGTGGGTCCCCATTCCTTAAAGAATTCCCTGTATTTTTCCAGTTTGGAAAGAAAAAATCTAAATTCTCTGTATTTTCCCTGTTCTTTTAGGTGATTTTTAAATTCCCTGTGGATTGGGAGCCCTGATTTAATTCATATGATAATTTCTTTTTCATATACTCAGCAGGGCAAGCAGATCCCTCATAAATACAAAGTGGTGGCTCAGGAGCGTTAGCCTTCCGACAAGGTGAACCGGGTTCGATTCGAATTCCCCGTCCGGCTCGCATCGATGCTGTCGTTAAACATCTTTTACAGTCCCCTTGCCGTCAAGCTAACCGTGGGAGATTTTCGTGGTTTCCCTCTCCATGCAACGCAAATGTGAGCTAGTTACATCAAAAAGTCCTCCACGAAGGCAAATTTCATCCAAGGAGTTCCCTTGTCTTCTGAGTTCAAAATTACAAGGATACAGAGTTGAACATGAGTAGTCATAAACACAAAAAATTGGGTTCAACAATGATTATAAAAAAATAAAAATTATTATGATGAAAAATTATTTATTGAGTAAAAGAAAATAATTATACATTTTCTTTCACTCAAAATTAGTTCTGTGATAAAGGACAAAGTTAATGGTTTCTACTGGCAACATGCCGACTAACTATCAGAATGAAAAATATCAAAATGGCATAAAGATGCCAATTTTTAAAAACTTTTACTTTAAAAGAATTATAAGAGTCCACTTTTATAAAAAAGGGACCCAGAAATCCTACTTTTAAAAATTCTAGCAGAATGCCCTATTTCAGCATTATTCGGCAATATACATTTTATAACGTTATTATCAATTTTAATTTTTTTTTAATAAAATGAATTTTTTTTAAAACTTGAACCAATACAAATTTTAATATAAAGGACACAGTAAAATACAAGTCATTTGATTTTTTAAAAAAATCATTAATTTTAGTCAAAAATATTTTAAAGTCTAATTTTATTGATATTAAAGGTTTCATTTAACAGAAATGATAATACCTACATTATCTGATGTTTAACCCCTTAACAATTGGTTAATTTTCAAGAAAACGGTCATAAAAGTGCCATTTTTTTGGCTTTTGTATTTGTAATACGTATTTGATTAGTGCTGCAACTAGTTTAAAATAAACTAACTGTCTACAATTACCTTAAAAATATACTGGCACTGCCAACAGGTGTGTAAAATGAGAAATAAAATTTTTTCCGGGGAAAAGAAATGAATTAGATTTATCTTATTGGCGCGTTACTACTGATCACTCCAGCCCGTCAATATCACGGAAGCGAGAAATAGCGGGCGAAAACTCACCCCGTCATTTTCACGGGAGCGAGAAGGAAGGGGTTAAAACAGATTAATAAATATAAAAAAGTTACTAAATGTGGGTAAAAGTTATGTCAAACTTTTATATTAAAATTTTTAAATTAGTTATAAATAAAATGGTTGATTGTTTAATCCAGTGATTCCCAAAGTGGTCTATCCCAGGGGTAGACGACAACCTGCAAGGGGTCCATGTCAAGTGAAAAGAAATTATAGGTTCATGAAATGAAAATGGGGATCAACGATAGTGGATCTCATATTAGCAGATCGTGACTTTAATTTTGGCATTTCATAAATGGAATCAACATACACTGATAGTACCTATTTACTTACATTAGACTACCTTATAATATAAAGACATATACATAATAAAGACATTTACATTCTACATAATTTAAAATAGTAGCTATGAAGTAAAATTTTATTAAATCTTAAGTTATTAGAATTATTTTCTGATACATAAAATTGATGCCAAAAGTCTATAATTTATAATTAAAGCATCAGGTTCATCCCTCCCACTAAAAGCATTTATTTATTGCTTAGTTATTCTATATAATAGATACTAAATTTTAATTTGTTTCGTTTTAATTTGAATTTAATTAATAAATGTATAAAATTAACATGTGTTTTTTTTTCTTAAGTTTTTCACACTACACTTCACTACAGTTAGAAATTTAAATCTTTTATAGTGAGTAGCACTATACCAGCAGTCAAAAATACATTTGAAGTTGATGAATTTACAAAAAAATCAATATCAGGTAAGCAGGGGGTTGACCCAGAACCGAAAAACAAGGCAAGGGAGACAAAAAAGTTCAGGAATCACTGGTTTAATCTCTTTCTTAATTTTAACTTTAAGGTAGGGGTGCACCAGATTGACCAATGAAGGGGTCTCCTTCCGATCCTTTTTTGTAAGAAATTTTTATTGATAAGAGAAAAAAAATCTGTTAAATTCTCTCCACACTCAGTTTTTGCAATTATTCATTGTAAGTTTATTAGCATTAATTGTTACTTTTCTTGTAGTTAATTGTTAGTTCTTTTTTCTTTTTTTTCGTGGTGAGCGTCTTTCCGTAAAACAAAAAGTTATCTAAAAGAAAAAAGCTCTGAGAAGAAACGATTATTCTAATTATTTGAGGAGAAGTAATTTTTTATCTGTGTATAAAATTGTCGAAAGAACAGCCTAAACATTTAAGAGAATTAAAAGTTGCTTAAATCAAATCATAAAAAATAATATCATATGAAAAATAAGTATTTATTTCTTTTGTCCCTTTATGTTATTAATTGCTAAACTTCCAGCTACTGCATTGAAATAGTGAATATTTGAAGGTAAAGACATGCGTTTGGTATATTTAAAAAATATATAGTGTTATTTCTATTATATAGATTATTTTAATTAATAAAATTTCTTAAGATGGGATAGTTTTAAATTCGCCCCATCATAATCTATGATCAAAACTTAACTAATTTTAAAGGTTTTTTTCTGAAATTAACAGAAGTGAATTATCATAATACAGAAGTGAATTATCATAATACAGTAGGCGCCGTATCGGAATTTCCGAAAGAGGTCCGGTGAGTGTATCTAAACTTAGCTTCAAAGAAAATAATTACAACAGTAGAAAAATTTAGAATCTATATTTCATTTTAGTGAATGTTTGATTTAGTACAAAAATCTTATTGTAATTGAATAATTTACTATGTCATCAAAATGTTAATCAAACGTTTATTTATGATCTCTGAGAATCGAGGGTGAAGGGCTAAGGACTCTTTTTACACCCCTCAGAGGTTCTCTTGTAACATCATTCATATAGCAGGGGTGATTGTGAGCCCAAGTCAAAATTCCGGAAAATTTCTTGAGTTTAAAAAAAAAAAAAAAACAGTTTAAATTGAAAAATTAGAAAAAAATTTAAGCAAGTTTTTTTTTCCCTTTTTCTCAATATTTCTTGGTTTACTTAAAATATATTTAAAATTTTACACATACCTATACCATTTACATATACCTATGATGACCTGGAGAAGCAATTAAAATTTACAAATATGTCTTTCTTTCTTGAGTTAATGATTATAACAACTATTTACTGATAAAAAATGAATATTAATCATGAATATAAGCTTATAAAGTATCTGGCTCTCCCTTACAAACTAATAACTTGTGTTTTTAAGTTCCACCTTTGAAAATTTGATTTTCGGAAACTTCTGCAATCAATGATTTTTTGAAACGTCTGGACCTTCGATCTCCGGAAACTTCCGGATCACTGCTAGCGAAAAATACGGAAATCCGGATATTTTCCGGACCACAATCAGCCCTGATATAGACATTGCTGATGACCTTTCTTTAGTTGAAATGTCGGTACCGTGGTTATATGATGTAAATGTCCGCTTTTTCGATGGACTGAGGTATTTTTTGCTTTGGGTAAACACGTTAAAACCTGTTACAGGTAAAAACCTGTTTACCTGTTTGAAGGGATGCCACAGAAAAAAAAGGAACAAAATAGTTGCTAGCCTAAAGCATCAAAATAGTTGACGAAAACTATGAAAATAGTTGCCTAAATAAAAACAAAAATAAGATTAAAATTTTATTAAATGACTTAATTGTCATATACCATGATCTATTTAGTCATGTTGGTGGCAAATATGATAATTTTTATATAAACATTAGTGTTCTAGCAATAAATTTCTATATCAAAAAAATTTTTATATTTGCAGAAAATTAAATACTTTGAATTACTAGAATTCTTTCAAAAAAAATATTTTTTATTAAAAAAAACATACTTTTCCTTAAAAATTTTTAGTTTAACTAATAATTGATTCAGCAAGTATTAGAAAATTATACATACATATATTGTGAAAAGTGATGATTCAAATTCGAAATTCTCACATTGTTATATCGCATTAAAAATTGGGTTTTCTAAAATCATGCAGAATTTTGTAGTAATAACAGCTGAAAAGGCGATGGAGAAACAAAATAGATTTACAACGGAATCCTGTTCACATTAAGCGCATTTAAAAGTGATGACTCAAATTTGCAATTCAAAAATTTTTTTTTGTGTTCAGAAGAAGCTGCTGCAGGTTGTCAACCCAATTTATAATTTCTTTTTTAAAAAAAAGAAAACATAGCTAAGAGCACAGAAAAGTCTCCTAATAGTCTCCTTTTCCTGAAAATAGTTTCTTTTTTAGCCTTTTTAAGCAAAAAAGTTGGCATAGTCGCCTCAAGTCAAAAACAGTTGTAAATAGTCGCATTTAAGTCACCACTGGCAACCCTGTATTTGCGGGTGCAATTTGATTTTCATTGCTTTATTAGTTCTAAAAATAGGACTAAAATTCAAAAAGTGAAATTAATATGAAAGGGTCCAAACTATGGGTTCCCAGAGTGCGGCTATATTTTCAAAGTTAGGAATGCAAATGTGTGAAAAGATGTTTATTCAGAGAAAATACGTGCCCGATTTTGTAATTTAATGAATAGTTAGAAGAAAATAATTTGCATAATTCCCCAGAAACCATTAAGATTGATACGTGAATCAAAGGAAAGTTATTCAGGGTTTGCACACATATACGTGTGAGAAGATGGGCTCTCATGCATAGCTCATCAGACTGACAAAGGCAGGGGCATACGGGGCAGTTGCCCCAGGCCCCACATCAGAGGGGACCCCAAAGAAGTTTTTGCCCTCGGTAGCCCCAAATAGTCTAAGTCGGCCCTGATCAGACTTTGGATTTTCTCTGTATTTTAGCCTGTATTAATTTATGTAAAACAATAAAATGTTTAGCATTTGAATGTAATTGAAAAAGATTTTATTGTAATAGTTTGCATAATATGTTTGTTTGCATATCTTATCGTTTTTTGCATTGTTTTTCTTGTAAAGAATTAACTTCTATTTTCCACAAAATAAAAGATTTTATTATTTGGAACTTGTTACTTATTTTAAATAATTCAAGTAATGTGCAAGATTGTTTGTTTTGACCATGCAGCATTACATTAGAGATATTTCCCAGACGGGTTTAATTTACGGTCAATAAGCGTTAGCAGGGTTTCAAAATTTCATAGTTTACGAAAGTCCAATGGTTCTGAGATACGCACAAACAATAGTAATACCCTTCTATATTGTGTTTCATCTATAAAAACTAGTGAATTTGTAACACCAGAACTCTGTGTAGCATTTTAGCACAAATTTATTTTTCTGCTTCTAACTAATACTTGCAATACATAACTTCTTTTTTTTTGTTGTTGTTAACGCAACCTTAAAAACATTTTCAAGAAAATTAATTTTTTGTTTAAAACATAATAAATAAGGGAAATAAAAATACAAAATTTTACCAAAGGATCTGGAAAATCAACTGCACCTTGTATCACAGTAAGCAAAATGCGTTCAAAATTCTGAGTATCTATTAGACAAAGAAAAAATAATTTGTTTGAAATGATTCAAAATTTATTCTAAAAAAAGGTTTTGCCAATTTTCCGATCTACATTTTTGTTTTAGTTAAGAGTAAAATGGCTTACATTAAAAGAAACTTAACAGTGGTTAATCCTCACTTATTACAAAAGATCAATTTTATTTTTAATGACAATAAGAAAAATCTACTCATTTTGGAGTAGATTTTTCGAGGATACATTGTTGTTGATGCATTGTATCCCTTTCGAGGATACAATGCATCAACAACAAAAAAGTGACACTCTATCTTCTAAACTAATTATCAGCGCCATATGGAAAAATCCAGTAGATTTTACGAAATATAAATTTCATGATAATTGTTGCAAAATATAAAGATTTTACACATAGAGAATTTTAGGGATTTTTATAGTCATCAAAATAGAAAGAACTGAAATATTTTCCATTTATGATTTCACATTAAATGTTAACATTTTATGATGTTTATACATAATTTTGATTAGTATTTGGCATTTCATTGATAAAAGATAGTTAACTGAATTTTATAAATGGGGCTTGCTTCCTTACGTATTAGTGACACTTATTTAAATATTCAAGAAAGAAATAATCCTTACAAAAATTCTATTTCAATAGGGATTTTTTAAGGAAACTTACTCAATTTTAAGGAATCTTTGAAAATGTAAAAAAAACAGGAGAATTTTTATTGAACCAGTAGACCAGGAGAAATTATCAAAATCCAGTAGTCTACCGGAAAATCCAGTAAAGTGTATAAGTAATCTTAACCATAGCAAAAAAACATTTTTCTATTAGTAGCAGTTGAATTCCATGCCAATTGAAACCAGTAGTAGAATTCCAAGAGTAACAGAGGGGAAATCACACAGGTATTTTATCATAAAAAATGTATTAAATATATGTAAAAACAAAAAATTTTGCAATAATATGCTACTTTAAGGTGCAATGTTTAATTAAATGTCATGATATTTCCCTGTAACTATTTGTCAAATTTGTAAAATGTCCCCTCTGTTACATTGCATTTTTTGAAGTTAATAAAAATGTGTTAGCAATTTAAAAAGTTTTATAATAATTTATTTTACCTTGAAATGTTATAATTAGAAGAAAAAAATTACAAATAATGTTTAGGATGTTCCAAATCACAGAATATAGTGAAAATAACAGTGCAGGTCAAAAATGTGGGATTTTCTTTGTCCCCTCTGTTATGGACACTTTTAATTACCTGGCAATTAAATTATGAGGCTCTTTTATTATATTATGCAATTAAACTAAACACTGCATCTTAAAGTAGCATATTACTGCACAATTTTCTGTTTTCACATATATTTAATAAATTTTTTAGGATAAAATACCTGTATGATTTCCCCTCTGTTACGCTTGGAATTATACAGCAGGGAAATTCCCCGCTGAAGTGAAATATTTGGAACGGTTTGATTTCAAGAAAATTATTCCATTTAATAATGAGGACATTTTTTGTTTGTTTATAATTCAATGCTTAGCTTAACACTATATTGTTAGTGATTGCATAACTTTAGATCAGCTTTTCATGTTCTTAAATGCAATCTGAATTAGATGGCTTTTTCGCAACAATTTTTTTTTCTTATTGAAACAGGGTACATAGCCAAATCTTTCAACAAAAAATAAGTACTTTTTAAGCACTCAAAAATACTATTAAGCACTATATAGATTAACAAAATGCAAAATAATTTTCAACGACTTTACATGAATTACATAAAATAACTAGTTTCTAATAAAGATTCTTGATTATATTAGTCATTATAAAATGGAGAAATTTTTCGGTTTCATATCAGAGGGTGGAAAATGAAGCCTGAAATTGTGAATATCTTGCAAAATGCTGCACATGAGAGTACAAGAATCTCGCCGAACCCAGCTTGGTAGACTAACGCGCGGACTCGCAAGCATTTCATCTAAAATGTAAAACGGTTAGTGCTTTTATACGCTACCGTCAGAGGGTACGCCGAAATGAATTGCGGTGAAAGCGATGAAAAGAACAATGTGAAAAGCACGCTTTTGCATAATACATGGCGAAAATAGACATGGTAAAAAAAATCTCGAGCATGGAAAATTAAGCACTTTTTAAAAACACCCAAACAAAAAGCACCATGTAGAAAGTATCATATAAGCCTGGGAAGTCAAAAAAGCAATGGAGGATTTTTTAATTAAATAATGATGTTCTTGATTTGCAAAGTAAACAAAATCATCCTGAACTTAGTAATTTTGAATGACATCGTTAAAACTTAAAAAATAAATCGAATAAAAAAAAAACTTAAGAACTAGAAGACCAAATTTGTCACAACCTTCAGAGTATACTTACAAAAAGAACTATTAAAATATATATTATTGTACCTCAGACGGGTAGGACCCCTACCTTGTGATACTATGACCTCTGAAATATTGTTGGTGACAATAGCAGCAATGAAGAGAAAATAGCTTCGTTGAAGCAAGTGCCGTTCATTTTGTGCGGGCTGATCATTTTCATCAATGGGTAGGGAAAGAGCATTGAATATGGCACTCACAAAAGGCAAGAAGATTTGATGAACAAATGGTACAACATCTTTCTAAAATAACATAAATTGCATTTTGGCAAATTATAACAAAACAAAATGATTGAATTTCATTGCACAAGAGTAAAATTTAGCTATATAGCACCAATGCCGTGAAATAGAAATGTTAAGCAGCAAAAATTGAATTTTTATAAATTTTTTTTTGTTTTATAGTGTTACACTTCAGAAAATTTAGTAATTTTTCAGTTATAAAGCAACATAATTAAACAATTTTGCGTTTTTGCTTTGAATTAAAATTCACTAGTAATAGTTACAAGCTAAATAGTAAAGTTTATAAGGATTTTGATTGTTCAAATGCTTAACAATTTAGCCATCGAATTGCCAGAAAAAAGTAGCGTTTAAGAAAAATTAACTTTCTAGTATTTTCGAAAACTGTGGTATTACACAAAAGTCTAATTAAATGTAATGAATTATTTGAATTTAATAAATAAATTGTAGTAAAATTATTACATCATATGTATAAAATAAAATATAACACAAAACCTGAGCACACAAAAAAACCTGTTTTTTGCACAAAACCTGTTTTTTACACACAAAAGCAGTGCAAATGAAAAAGAAAAATTGAAATAACTATGAGCATTAAAAAAACTTAAACATCAAGCATTAAAAAAACTTAAAAATAAAAGATTAAAAAAAAATTATCAAATATGTACTTTCCAGGGTTCAAACACAAAAATAACACTTTTCCATGTATTCCAAGGATAGACAAAGAAATTCAATGAAATTTGTATTTAATAAAAATGTAAATTAGAATTATAAATAAAATCGCAACTCTAAGAAAGCCTTTATATTTTATATACTTTTATTTAAAAAAAATTCAGGTGATTTAAATTAAGCTGACTCTGATTTGAAAGTAATAAAATTGTCAGAACTAAAAACATGACTGAAGGGAAATAAAATGAAGGGCAATATTAAATAGAAAAGTTTTTATTGCAGAAAAAATAAAAGTATATAAATAATCTGTATATAATTAAGGTTAAATCACCGCATGAACATTTCGAAAACAAAACTGCAATAAACAATTAAATAACCTAATATATTAGCATCCATAAAAAAAACTTTAATATGGAAAAGATAAGCACCAATAATATTGCAAAATTTAATTGAACGATACTAATTTTTTAAAAAAAATAACAATAAAAACATATTTTTAACACCTAATATCCTAAAACCATCCTACAAAGTAACTGGAAAATATATACATAACCCATATGTAAGTAATCCATACTTATTAAGTTAAATTAAATAGAATAAATAATTAAAAATTAAAGATTTTTAACAACAGACAAGCAAAAATAAACAATAAAAATCTAATATTTTTAATCCTTAGAAATGAATTGTTCTAAAATATGAAACAAAGCGGCAAGAAAACTAAAGATAGGAGAGAACTTATTAATCATTAAAATAAAATAACAGCTTTTTTAAAACTAAGAAAAAAAACTGATTTTTAAAAAAATATCATACAAATAATCTTGTTTTAATCAAAATTAAATTGCATTTAATCAACTGTTTTTATATTTAAAAAAATGATCATAAATAAGGAATTTTAAATGATTTTTAACAACAGACAAGCAAAAATAAACAATAAAAATCTAATATTTTTAATCCTTAGAAATGAATTGTTCTAAAATATGAAACAAAGCGGCAAGAAAACTAAAGATAGGAGAGAACTTATTAATCATTAAAATAAAATAACAGCTTTTTTAAAACTAAGAAAAAAAACTGATTTTTAAAAAAATATCATACAAATAATCTTGTTTTAATCAAAATTAAATTGCATTTAATCAACTGTTTTTATATTTAAAAAAATGATCATAAATAAGAGGGATAAATAGATAGAAAAATATAAATTAAGATTTTAAAAACAGTGAAATTAATCAAAAAAAATATTTAAAAAACTTAATACTAAATAATTACGATAAATAGTAAAGCAAAACACGAAATAAATAAATAAATACGTTAGTTGGTTCATTTAATTGAAGTTAAGTCAAATTACAACAAGCTAAATAAAACTAAATTATAATAAACTAAAGATTAATTAAAATCCCCAAATTAACTAATAAAAAACAAAATTAATAATTAAAGAAACAAAATATATTCTAAATCTAATTATAAGGAAAAAGGAAGATGATGAAATTAAAGGGAAACTTATTAATCAAAATAAATTAAAATAACACTTAAAATTACCAAAAGGAAAATGCAACATAAATACTAACAACATAGCAGATTATAATAAGATCAACTAAATTTTAAAAAAATTTTATCTTAAAATTCATAAGTAAGAACTAATTTTTTGAAAATAAAAATTTTTTGTGATAAGAAAAAACTCATAACATAGTGGAATCAAAAATGTAAAAAGAGAAAGCTGCAATCTGCTTCATAAAATAAATGTCTGCTTTTAGTAATAAATAATTGAATTAATAAACAATCTTCTGCTTTTATTTCTTTGGACAAATTTTAATGAAAGCAGTTGTGATTTCACATCAGGCAAAACTTGCAACTTCCACCGAATCAGTATTAAATCAAGCAAAAAATATTGTTTCTTTAATTAATCATCATCATCCGAGTTGGCCAGGCAGCCCAATGTGGGCCGATACCTTCCTCTGAAGATTTCTCCATAATGACTTCCGATTTATCTTTGATCTCCAATTCTTTTCAATTATTGCAAGAAAATCAGACTCCACCAAGTCAGCTGCTCAACCGCGGCCTTCCCCACTTTCTTGTTCCAGTGGGTTTAAAAAGCAGCATCTTTTTTATTGTATTGTCATCACTCATTCGGTTTACCATCCAATTCATTCTATTCATTTTTATGTATTTAATAATATCGGGTTGTTTATAACTCTTGTACAGTTCAAAGTTAAATCTCCCTCTCCAGTTATTGTTTTCATTTACACCACCAAGTATAATCCACAAAATCTTTCTCTTAAATATTGCGATGCAATTTTCCTCCAGTTTTTTCATTGTCCAAGCCTCAGAAGCATATGTCAAGACTGGCCTGACAAAAGTTTCGTAGAACTTTGTTTTTCTAGAAAGAAACTTAGATTTTGTAAATCTTCTCATCACTATTTGCCAGATAGAGTCATTTTGTTGTCAATAGTAATAATTGATCCTAAGTAAGTAAAACTCCTTACTTTTTCAAATCTATACGAATCTATTTCGAGGCCTGGGGCTCTGTTTCTTGATAATAACATATATATTCTGTTTTCTCTATATTTATGAGTAAGCCCATTTGTCTTGCAGCCACTTCAAGGGCAAAAAATGCCTCTTTCAGGGCAGGAAGGGAATTACATGAATATCATCAGCATATGCAAGCAGTTGTACTGCGACCACAGGTATTGATGTTTGAATCAAGAATAACTCTCTCAAGTGCAATATTGAAGAGAAGAGAGAGAATCTCCCTGTCGAACACCTGTAAATGGGTCAAAACTTAATCTTACACTTCGTATCTTTCAATGCAAGTCTTGTCAACTTAAGGGGACACGGGACCTAGAAATCATAAAATTTTCAAAAAAATTTTTTTTTGTTAAAAATGTAAAGATAGTCAGCCTGAATCACGTGTTGTTCGAATTTTTTCGATACGATGATTTTTTATGATTTTATAGCTATTTTTCTGAAAAGTGGGCGTGGCACTTTTGACGTTCCATAAGCTGTCTGTTTGTTTACATTGTAGTTATCAAGCTTATTTTGATTTTTTTTTATGTTCAAATCAATATTTCTATAAAATATTTTTTAATTAGTATAATGTGACACTGTTTGGCAACGCCAAATTAACTTTAACCGTACTTTTGTTTAACCGTACAATTGTGGGCACTTTGAATTCAAATGTATGAAATTTTCTAGCATGTTATCGAAATTCTGCAATATGCTTTTCCTATGTCAATGTCAATAATTTTTTTATTTATCTGGTATCAAATATATTATTTGTTTTATTAAAATTATAGAGAATAATGTTTTTAGTGTAATTTTTATGCACACAAAAATAATCTTTTTTCTTTGTTTCAAGGTTACATGACATATTAATATGATGCATAACGAACAATATTTTTATGTGAAAATCGTTTGTATTGGTAAAAATTTAGCATTTATTATATTAAGAATACATCGGAAGTTCTTTTTATATTTTAAGCATGATATTATAGCTATTACAGTGAGTTTTAGTTAATTTACACAAAAAAAGTAGTTTTTCTCCGTTAACTTTTTTTGCATAATTTACTTCTATAATTTGTCCCTTGTGTCTGAATATTTGAAAATTTTGCCTGAAAATTTTTCATATGCTTCATATGACTGTTATAAAGACAATGTAGCATTGTTTTCACGAAATATTAATTATAAAGTTTTTTATACAACTTTAACCGTAGGAGGAAATGAAAATTTTCGAAAAAAAAGCGTCGGAACTAAAAAAAATTTTTTTTCTCAAAACCTGTTGAAGTGAAACAATAACTGATGCTAGAGAGTCTTTATATCATCATTATCTATCTATAGAAAAAATTTTAAATTATTTGGATGAAATTTCAGACACAAGGGACAATTTTTGTATTTTTTAAAATTTTAATATTTTATTAAATTTTTAAAAAAATTTTGACCAAAATTGTTTTTACTTGGCCTATTTCCTAAAATATGCTAAAAAATTAATAAATTATGTTCATAATAGTAAAATTAAATTAAAAAACAAGTTTTCATTTGAAAGGTCCCATGTCCCCTTAATGAGTTTTGAAGGCATTTTAAAAGTATTTATTGCTTCAAAAAAAAACTTTTATTAATACTATCAAAAGCAGCCTTGAAATCAATAAAAAGATGTTTTGTTAATTAATATCTAATAAACACAGAAGATTAAAAAAAAAATTTGTTCGTAATAATTAATGTATTATCCAAATGTTATCCCCCACAATTTGTAGAACGTTTTTGCAAATCACTTTTTCCCAAACAATTGCCGGTACAATTTGAACATAAGCCAACAAACTACAAGATTTCAGAAAAAACTTTTATCAAGAGAAGTTCAATAAAGAATGACATCAGAAAACTTTTGATTTGACAAAAATTTATTAGCAATGAGGTGGAAAGCACAGAATTGTGATATAACAAATAATAATCTCAATAAGTGTAACTTCCGAGTTTCCTAGCGTTACGGTCAGCGATGTAACTTGTTAGTTGTAAAAAATTTTATTAATTTACGTACAGATCTTAATTTTTAAAAACATAGTATGCAGTTATTAAACCATAAAAATAGTAACTTAATAATAGTTAGAACTTAAGAAAAAATTTTAAACGAAAAATTGTTGAACACAAGTATATTGTTGAAAATTATATTGTTAAACACAAGTATAATTTTGTAAGAGGACAACACACTATTTCTTTTTTCACATTTCGTAAACAATCCTCACATAAAAAAGTGAAAGAAAAATTTCCCAAAAGTGAATAGAAAATATCAAGAGCATTTCTTCCCTCTGATGTGTGAAAAAGGTATCTCTTGAGTATAATTAAGGAGGGGAAAAAATCTTTCAAACATTTCTGCATCAAATTTTATACTAATGTGTTTGCCTCAGTAGTTCATCAGTAAATAATTGGTTTACAATGAACTTACATTGTGATTTTTCCGAAAAAATTTATTTTCCATTTCGAAAAAAATTGGGCATAACAAGGTTTTGAGAAAAAACTCGACATAGGAATTCAAAGAAGCATGTAATGTCAAAGGGAGAAATATTTTTTTGACATAAACCTGGTTTTTGAGAGAATACTAACTGTATATTTTAGTGACTTAAAGTATTTGTTTTTAAAAGTATCAATATTGACAGATGCCATGTTTAGGAGGAGTAATTATATGTGACTGTGAGCCCAACTCAAAAATCCTGAAAATTTCTTGAGTAAAATAATTAATGACTTATTTAAAAAAATTAATGTCTTTATAAATTTAAATCATTGATATTATCTAAAAATGAAATTCTAAATAAATTATATGCAGCATAATTTAAATGAATAATTATGCGTAAGTTTTCTTTAATCTCTAATCACATTTATTATTCTACCAGAAAATATATTTACAAATAAAAGAGACGCCAAGTGTAAATTCTAATTCTAATATTTTTAAATAAAATATACAAGAATTTTTATATACAAATGTGATTGATGATTTCTTAAACTTTCTGAACCTCGGATTTTGGGAAACTTCCGGATAGTGGTTAGTGAAAAATCCTGATTTCTTTCTGGAGCACAATCATCTCTGTCTATATAAATCAAAATTCCAATGTAACACAAAGCCTCATGTTTAAATGATCGTAATTGAAATCATAAGTAAGAGGATTACTTTAAACTTGCAAATTATTTGATTGATGAGTGGAATGAATTCCTGGATACTCCGAATGTCTGAAGTCTTGAGCAACTGTTCAGCAGCCAGGGGAAAATACGGCAACACCTCACATTCTAAACAGACAACCATCCTATGAAGATATTGACGAACCGCAGACTGTAATGTTGCTTGCTCATATGGAAGCTAAAAAACACATTCATTGGATTAAGAAACATCATCAACTGTCCAGACATTTTGCGACAGTTCCGTTTTTGTAAAATTGTGAAAAAATTACTCGTATTTTGTGAATATAAAATAAACGTTAAGTCACTATCTTTCAACCAGGGCCCCGCTTTTGTGAATGTGTGCAAATAGGGTCCTGTTACTGCAAAAAAACTTTTTTAAGGAGTTTTTAAATTGTAAAGACATACAAGATTATGCTCAACACTGTAAAATTATAATAAAAAAAATTTAATTTTAAGAAATAAACAGCAATTGCAGCTATTAAATTAGAGATGCAACATACAAATATTTGGTATCAAGTTTATACTGCTGAACGCAGAATATTCATTTGGGACGAATAAAGGAAGAAGCGTCTACCGAAGACAAAACTTAGCTCGTTTACATCTGTCTTTTTCTCTCCCCCCCCCCCTCCTGGGAAGGCTTTACTCGATTAACAAAACAATAATGAAGATAAACAAATTTGTGAAGGGTCCGATTAAAAGATAAATTATTTAGTGAAGGGTCCGTTTTTAAATTAAAATATTTTGTGAAGGGTTCGTTTTTATGAAAATATATTTTGCAAAGGGTCTATTAACGGACCCAAATTTCTTCTAAACAGACCCCTGATAGAGGTTAAGAAACATTTTGTCCAGTAACATATTCACTTTTTTTTAAAAGTCTTTTTACATTGATTGCTGGTCAAGAGGACCACTGATCATTTATTTTCAGGGACTCCAAATTGAAGCGCAACTAATTTGTTAATGGTGCCAGTTTAAGATGAAAATTAAGTATCACATAGCTGAAATGTTATTTTTAGCAGTCAAACTTCAGGTGTTACACAACACATGCAAAATATTGTTATGTTTGTATGTCTTGAATGTTATGTTTTTTAATATGATTTATCACTAAAGGTTGTATTATTTCTATTAATTAGTTATGGGCACAATATATTTTCCTTTTGGGCACTGCGTTTCTAATTTTAATAAGTTCATTCTTTATTTTAATTGATTTTCATTTCTACTGCACTCTCCATCTAAATCCCTGCTTGAAAGGTGTGATTGGATGAAGCGCGGAGGAATACATTCCCTGCTTGACTGTCCTAGAAGCGTAGCTGGTATTTCGGCCCTAAAAATACCTTGATTAGGATAAGTTTTCTTTTCTTTTATGTGCCCATTTTTTATTTGTATTATGATATTTTAAATGAAAATCTTTAAATAATTATTAGAACTGAAATGTGTAGCAGTAACTACCTTTTTTTAAACGTAACCTAACTTGAATTATGATTAAGTTATTTGAAATAAATGTTTAACCTAGAATATCAGTATAATAATAATATAGAATGAGAAATTCAGAAATCGCGAAAGTTTAAAAAATAGTTCACTGTAGGAATGCTTTTTCTTTCATTTTTTTTCTTTAAAGAACACCATGTTTTACATATACTTATTTGAGTACCTCTTTTTTAAGAGTCCTATTCGCATGATTCGTGATCTATATTAGTTACTGCGCGGATTTTACGTTTTTTAATTTATGTACGAATCTTAATTTACTATCATTTAATTTATTTACGAATTTCAATTTGTGTAGTGATTTATGAAATTCGAAAGAGGAAATAATTAATGCATTTTTCTGCTTACAAAATGCGAGAATATCGCATATAAAATTAGAATTAAAAAAATATTACTTTAACAAGTAAAAATTTTTATGCGTTTTTATTCTATACTTTTTCCTGTAGACACAATGTTTTTAAAATGTACAATGTACTTTAAATGAGTAATTGTTATAATCAAAAGTATTTTAATGCAATACAGTCGAACTCGTTTATAACGAGCTCGGATTTAACGAGAACTCGGATTTACCGAGGGAAACGAGAATATTTGGTTGGATCAATGTTAAGTCTATGGAACAGAAGTCGCTTTTAACGAGCAAGACCCGGTTTTAGCGAGCAATATTTTTCTGTCTGACAATCTTTTTTCTCATCTTTCTAGCCTTTCTGTCTTATCTTTTTTTCAAAATGATAAGAAATGCGTGAAATAAAAAAAAAACCTCGAACTGAAATTTAATTGCCCTTATCGCTCTAATCTTTTGCAGGTTGGGGAGGTTAGTTGTCATTAAATTAAGAAAAGTATTTAATTAAATTAATTAATGTAATTAAAGTAAGTAAATATCAATTAAATTTTAAGTAAACTCAATCATTTGACCTCCCAAGCCCCCCTCCCTCTTCTGGTTGCACGCCTGCCTTAAGGATCCGTTTATTACGAGCACTCGGATTTAACGAGTGCAATGTTACGGTCCCTTTGTGCTCGTTATAAACGAGTTCGACTGTATATTAGTGCTAGGGTAGTTTGTCGCCTAAAGCCCGTAAACAAAAAATTTACCGCGGGGGTTACTCATTAAAAGCGTACCTGGGCAAGAACGCTAAACATTTTAATGTCAACATTTAAAGGAGAAAAATGAGTTCACCTCCCGGCTTTTAGATCAAATTTGTCAGGTAAAATCATTTGGGTGATCAGAAGACGTGGCTCTTCTATTTTTAAAGATAAAACTTATTTGCACAGCTAAGGAATTAGTAAGTGAACAATCCAAAAATTTTAAGTGCTAACTGCTAAAACACTTTTAAATATGTAGGAAAATATTTGGATCCAGAATCAAGCGTCACTAACAACCTCTTAAGTTTAAGCCAATTATTTTTACTTCCTAGTGACAATATTAAGTCTTACGCTCAGTGCATCTTTTATATAAATACTAAATCTTAAGTAATAATATATATTTTATTGCTTATTACTTGATTACTTCTTATCACTGAAATGCTTTGAGGATGTAAAAGTGCATTCGAATTTCACAAAACTGGTTAAAGTCATGAACTTATTAGGCATTTATTAGGGAGATCAGAAAGTAATGTCGTTTTTTTTCTTTTTTTAATCAATAATGTATTCACCATGGTTAGCAACAACCTTTCAATGCGGGATCGAAAATGAATCAAAATGGATTGAAAAAATTAATTGGTTTTTATGACTAACAAATATTTAATGCGTCAAAACGACTTTCCCATCCCCCTAACATTTAGAGTAAAAATAAACTTAGAATACAAAACTGAACAAATATTTTTTTTTTAAGAATATCTAAGTGGGGAAATTTATGCTATGTCTATTTAGCAGGGCAGATTGTCTTCAACATGTCTGCTGAAGTTAAATGATTTATTTCAAGCTATTTCTGTAAAATAAGTCATTCATAATTTAGGTCTCTTGCAATAAAAGATATAAATAAAATAAAGATCTCAATGGGCACACAGCTGCCAACAAATATAGGGAGAAAATCCAGTAGATTTTACGAAATGATATAAATTTTTTGATCATTGTTACAAAATGTACTAAATATTTTACACATACGGAATTTTAGAGATTTTCATCGACATCTAATAAAAAAAACTGCAATATTTCCGAGTTATGATTAACATTAAATGAACTTAAAACGTTATGTATTATGTTTATGTATAGCGTTATGTAATTTTAAATAGTAATAGGTATTTAATTCATCAAAGATAGTTAACTGATATTTAACTATCTTTTTATAAATGAAGCTTGCTTCTTTTCACATTAGTAACGCTTATTTAAATATTCAAGCAAGCAATAATCTGCACAAAACTTGTATTTTTATAGGTGCCTTTTTTAAGGAAACTTATTCAATTTTAGGGAATTTTCTAAACAAAAACCAGTAGAAGTTTTATTAAACCAGTAGAGTTGGCAGCTATGCAATGTGTACTGAGATGTCTTTATAAAAACTGATCCCAAGTCATGTCTTCAAAATGGCTGTTACGAGAATGTTACCTTAATTTACAATTGCTAAAAGGAAAACATTTAATAATTGAAAATAATGAGAAACATACATTTAGGGCACCCAAGAAAACTTGTAAGGCTTGTAAATAGACTTCAATACAACCATTTGATTTCATTGTTTGTTGATTAGAGAAAGCTTTGCTGGTTCGACTGAAACATAAAATAAAATTACTTTTTCTTTTTTAAGCATACACAAAAATAAATGTCATAATTTTAGTTTAGAAGGAAAAAAAATTTACCTATTTCAAGTATATCAGCATCATTTTTATTTTAAAAAAATAACCCTTAAGTCATGATAGTTACTATTGTTTAAAAGTGTAATTTGAGTACGATCAAGCTGTTAAGGAAAATGAAGAATTCTTTCAACTCTTTTAGAATCAGATTCTATTAAGCATTTGATCAAAGATATTCAGTCGGATGAATATCAAATTATTTGAATATTCACATGATTTGATCAAAAATTTCCATGGATGTCTTCAAATTAGGCCCACTAGATAAAATCTATTTTTACACCCAAGCTGATTCTCAATTTTTATTCACATTTAAAATAAAATAAAAAATTTAGCAAGAAAAAATAGGAAATAATGTAAGAGGATTTTGGAAATAATTTTTGAGTTAAATTTTATCAATAGCAATAATTAAATTGTTATAATTTTTATAGTATATTTTAATAATAATACTAATGAAAAATCAAAATCAAAATTTAACTTGTTAGTAAATAAAATAACATATATAAAATGCATAGTATAAAACATATACAGTGGTAGCCAAAAGTGTGGACATATTTTGAAAGTTTCATGTTTTTTAACTTTGTGTGCTTGTAGAATATATTAATTTTCACTTAAATACAAACGTTTATCTATCAAATTGAAGGTAATTTAATGTAGAATTTAATAATAAATACAGTATTACAATATCTGTATTACAAAAAAAGTTATGCAACTAATAGCATGATCTATTTTAGATTTGCATTTTTTAAAGTGATACTTACACAATCAATACTTAGTAGGATAACCCTTATTTTTCAAGACAACTTCACAGCATCTTTTGATCAAGTGAACGAGTGTTTGGAGTTCAGCTTTCATAATCACATGGTGCCAAGAATCAATTATAGCTTCAGTAAGTTGTCTTTTATTGAATAGACGGTTTTTTCGTACAAGAATTTTCAAACGCCGCCACAAATTTTCAATTGGATTGAGATCAGGGCTGTTTCCTGGCCCTGGTAATATATCTATGCTTTTATTTTGAAACCATGCTTCGCATACTTTTGCTGTGTGTCATGGAGCTGAGTCCTGCTGAAAAATAAATGGTGCGTTGTTGGGGAAGAAATCCCTGGTGGAAGGTATCAATTTTGGTTTCAGGACAGTTCTGATGTATTTTTTGACATTTAGGATGCCATCAAGCACTTGAATTCGGCCCACACCATCTGCAGACATACATGTCCAAATCATGACATTTGTTGGGATTTTTGTAGTTGCTCCAATGCAATCGGGATGAAGTGCTTCACCTACTCTACGCCTCACATATTTTCTACCATCACTACCAAAGAGCAATATTTTACTCTCATCGCTCCAGATTACTTGCTTCCATTGATTTTCTGACCATTTAATGTGTTCTTTTGCCCACTTAATTCGTTCTTTGCGCTACTTTTCAATTAAATATGGTTTTTCCTTGGAATTCTAGCTTGTAGTCCAAATCCTGATAACCCTCTTTTTATTGTTCTTGAACTTACTGCAGTACCCACTGCATTCGTTTCACATCTAATGGCATTTGATGAAATTTTTCTATCTTGAAGGCATAGCCGCAGGGTTCGCCAAGTGGGCCCACTTTGAAAAAACCCGCCCGGGTTTTATTGGGTGGGCCCACCTTGAAAAAACCCACTTGGAACGACAAGTGGGTTTTTTCAAAAAAAAATTTTTTTTTTTTTTACTAGAACTTATTGTTTCACATTTATTTTTATATAATTTATTGTGCAGCATAAATTTGTCAAATAGAGTTGCATGATTTATATGATTAAGTTTTTAATATTAGTAAAGTAAAAGAAACTCAAATATTCATATAATTTTTATAGTAGGTGCTATTGAAAACTTCAAGTGGGTTTTTTCAAAAAAGTAATATTTTAATGATATTAAATCAAATAAAAATTTAAATAATATAGTCTGAAAAGATCAATTTTTCAACTATAGTTGCATGCTTTATATATTAATAAACAGGTAATATAATACATACAGGTAATATAATAATATAATATATTAAAAAAAATTGAAAAGAAACATTTTTTTTCTTTTTTTACCAAGTGATACATTAACAAATTTAAACAGTTTTATTTTCTAGCTTAAGAAAAAAAAAAGCTAAAACTTTTTATAGAACTTTTTAAAATTATTTATCTAAAAATGAAATCCTTTTCTAGGGTTAATTATTTGAAAACAAATGGGACAAGTAACTGATACTCTTTATAATTATACGTAGTTTTAATTTCACTTTCTATTAATCTTATTATAGAAACATGTAAGACCATTAAATATTTATTTCAGTTTTTTATTTAACTCAATTATTTAACTCAATAATGAAATTTTAGTTTTTACTGATTATAAATATTTACAGATTATAATTTTATAATGGGTAATATCCATATGTTTAATAAAAATAGTAAATAAATGTGTGTGAAAACAAAAAGATTAATAAACTTGTTCCTTTTATATTACTGCATTTATATTTTATAATTCTTGAGTTAAAAAATTATGAAACGTAATGTACTTAAAAATAAAGAAGATTCAAATATGTATTAGTGATAATGCGCCATTTAAACTTAATATAAAATACATATAACCAGGGTTCCCCAAGTGGGCCCACTTTGAAAAAACCCACTTGGTGGTTTTTTTCACAAATTGTTTTTTTTTTTAAATTTGGTTCAAAAAGAAGTATCTCCTAATACTATCATTGGACATATCGTTGAAGTTAACAAATATTTTAGAAATGTGCATCAAGCACATGGATGGGCAAATGAAAAAAACTGCTTGATGACCAATGATACTAGGTGGAATTCATATTGTGAGCGCGTAAAAACTTTTGCCAATAATTACCATAAATATGAAGAGATTGTTCTTGAACAATTTTATATGTCAAAAAAATTAAATAATGTTGGGCTTTACCAATAAACTATCAATTGGGAAAAACAGATATCAATTGTTTCTGAAGCTTTAAAAAAGCTTCAACCAGAAAACATTTCAATTTCAGAACCTGTTGAAATATGAATTAACTTACTATCGTGTTATGAATTAGAATCCCATAAACATTTTGTTAAAAGATCAGGCTGTTCAGCCACATCATTTATCAGCATATGCATCCTGGATCCCGAAACAAGGGGACAATTTTTAAATGATAAACAAGACCAATTAGCAGAAAGCTGTCTTTCTAAGCATCATCCAGAATTTCTGCCACGTGTTATGGCATCCAAAATTTCCGATCCTGAATACTTTCCAAAATCAATGATGCTTGACACTGTTATTGAACAGTTTTCATCAAAAAATAGTGGAAAATTATGGCAAAAAAATAAATAAATAAGTAAATAAATAAAATTCCTAGCTTCCACAAAATTTCTGTCAATTCTTTTTTCTTTGCACTCAGCACCAGCATTTTCTGTCTCTATCGAAAGACACTTTTCAACTTTCGGTTTGGTGCAGAGTAAACTTCGAAATAGATTAGGAATAGATAAAGCTACAAAACTCGTAAAAGTGTATTGCCATCTAAGAGAGAAATGTAGACACTTTGAATCTGTTGTATGATAATAATAATAAAGGAAAAAATTGACCTTTTTTTTAAGTGAACTCTTAACATCTGCTGACAATTTTTAACTATTTGGAGAAAGTTTATCACAATTAAAAAACAGTTAAAAATTAAAATATTACTTTTAAGATTTTTTAAATATTTTTAAGATTTCATTTGAATACAATTTATTTTGTTTCTTTTAATCATGTTTAAAAATATTGAAATCAAACAAACAAAAATTTATTAAGTGATACATTAAACAACAATAAACAAATTTAAAGTTTTATTATCTGATTTTAAAAAAATGAGCTATAACTTTTTATATATGCTTTTTAATAATTTTAAGATTAATTTGTTTTTTGAAACTATAAAGTTAAAATGCATATATTTATCTAAATATTTGAAAAAAGGGACAAGTAACTGATACTCTTTATAATTATACATAATTTTAATTTCACTTTCTATTAATCGTATTATAAAAACATTGAAGACCATTAAATATTTATTCCAGTTTAATTTTATTACAGGTAAAAGTCAGATGAAATTTTAGTGTTTACTTATACAATACTATTTAATAAATAAAAATATTTTCACAGTAAAATTTATGAGCACTAAATGAAAAAACCCAATTTTCCCCGGGTTTTTTCAGATAAAACCCAATTTTCCCCGGGTTTTTTCAATAAAACCCAGGCGGGTTGGGTTTTTTCAAAAATCCCCGGGTTTTTTCAAACCCTGCATAGCCGTTTAATTTTTCTATCGGCAGTAACACTTGTGCATTTTTTCCAGCCTGATTTGGCTTTATTTTCCACTGATTTCGATTTTTCATAACGTAAACAGAACTTTCGTGCACCAGAACAAGTCACTGAACCACCAACTTGTCTAGCAATTTCAGCACAAGAGAGGCCATTTTCTCTCAATATGACAATTCGACTTCTTTTGTAGATGTCCAATTAGTTCTTCTTGTTGATGACCTTGTTTAATATTAGTTTAATTAAAAAAAAAGGACTTTAAATATTCAAAAACAGCAATACTCTATTTAATTGTACTAGTATGCATCATTCCGCAAAATATTTTCACAACAATAGATCTTTTACCATCCAAATAACCTAAACTATAGCTACAGACATTTGATTGGTCCTAAGAACAGTGTTTGAGATTGGCTAGTGCGCTTTTATTACAAAACACGTCCTTATTCAAAACTATTTGTGTTTGGTTGTTCTACTAAAATGAACATAACCTTTTTTTGCAATACAGATATTTTAATGCTGTTTATGTTATTAAATTTTACATTAAATTACCTTCAATTTGATATATAAACGTTTGTATTTAAGGGAAAATTAATATATTCTACAAGCACACAAAGTTGAAAAACATGAAACTTACAAAAAATGTCCACACTTTTGGCCACCACTGTATATATATATATATATATATATAAATATAAATTTGAATTTCTTCTTCAAAACAATTTAACTACTAAAGAGCTTTTGGTAGATTTTCGTTAACTCATAGTGGTCTGAAAATAAAAGTAATTTTAGAATTATGGTTCATAAGTCCCTTTTAATAATTTAAATTCATAACTGTTAACAGAGCTTTTGTTTCACAGACATTTTATTTTCCTACTTCATTAAATATAAGAGAATTAGTATTTCACTAGTATTAATGTTTATACATATATACAAAGGCAAAGTTTGTACAGTCAAACAATGAAAATAAAAACTAGTAGGAGGTAAACCTAGTAACAGCAATGGCATGATTCATGCATTTAGCAATCTCTCTCCTACGATGTTCGTCAGGTGTTGTAGGTAGGCTCTGTAACAATGTTGCGAACTTCTCAGCAACTGGCATCAACAATCGTTGCAAGGCTTCCAACTTAGTCTGAAATTATTTCATATCATATTACAGAGTTTGTCAACTTGTGCATAGAGTGAACCAAAAGTGTCCTCAATTACATTTGTTCTTTAATCATTTTTGAATTTCCTGGGACATTTATTTAAATAATGTGTCATAAAAGGGAGAAATTGTTTGCAGTACGGATATAGTGAGCTCCCAGTTATAGTGAACTGAAATTTCAGTTCCTGGAAGGTTCACCATATTAAAAAACAGTTTATCATTGCGATCCAGTTCAAATAATATAGTACTAAATTTCAGTCAATTTAGTACATGTTTTCAGTTTTGTAAAAACTAAAAAGCAACAATTTGAAACAAAAATAAATTTCTTAAGAAATTAAAATCGTTATAGTACAATAACTTTTGTTCAAATGATCAGATCTTCACTTTCTAGGACTCAATCTTAATAGTTCGAGGAGATAACAGCCAATATGCTAATCAATTAGTGCAGTTTATGTTTTAAATTACAAAGTCAGACACAAACACACATTTCACAAACATACCTTCTTTTCGATGGATTCTGATTCCTGACCCCTAAAACATAGAGGATAACTACAAACTGGGAAATATGGGCCCCATAGTATGGACGCCTTACTGTTAATTTTACTTTTTGCTTATATCACCATATCTCAAAAAAAAATTTAAGCAAGATTAAAATTTTTTGCACACAGTAATAAAATTCGCTTATTTAAAGATGCAAAAATATAATTTTAGTAAATATTTATCATTTTTTATTATTTTATTTAATTATAGTAGAAAAAGTTTGAATTGTACGCTATAAAATTTTTTGAAGTATATAATTTTACACGGCAAAACACAAATTTGAGCAAAATTGGTTGAATAGTTCCTGAGAAATCAAATTTTAAATATACGACCTTTTAAAATTTCAACTTCTCAAGAACTAACTATCCAATTTAACTCAGATTTTGCCATTTTTGTAAAATTACATACTTTAAAATGAGATAAAAACTTATATGCCTTACAATTCCAAATTCTTCCAATTATTACTACATAAAATAATAAAAAATAAATATTTACTAAAAGTTATATTGTCCAAATAATCCTTGGATGAAGAAATTTTATAATTGTGTACAAAAACTTTTCAATCAGCATAAAAAGTTCTTGAAGTATGGCGAAATACGGAAAAAGTAAAATTAACATTAAAGGGTCCAAATTTTGGATTGTTCTCCTGACCAAACTATGGGATTACACAGATTGCAGCTCTATATTTCGGGGGTCAGAAATCCGAATCTCTAGAAAAAAAGTTCATTTTTGCGTCTGATTTTGTAACTGCATTATGTAATTTGCATATTTGAAGTCACCCCCTCGAACCGTTCAGATAGGGCCCTAGAACGTAAAGATTCAATCATTTGATCAAAAGTAATTCAGGATTGGGGAGGTGCACTGTGTACATTATATATCAATTACACACTAATTTTTAGAATCAAATACTTTTAGTAGGAAATGATACTAACTCTTAAATAATATGATTTGTAGATAATAAAATTTTATATAAAGCTAAAATAAATAATTGGGAAATAGTTATGTATTTTTTTTTAAAAAAAAAAGTCAGGGATGCCACAGAAAAAAATGAACAAAATATTTGCTTTTAGCAGCCTAAAACATAAAAATAGTAGCCAAAAACTAGGAAAATAGTTGCCTAAATAAGAACAAAAATTCATCAAAAATATGACTAAATTTTTGTTAATGACTTAATTGTCATATACCATGATCCATTCAGTCAAGTTGGTGGCAAATATGATAATTTTTATGAAAACGTAAATGTTTACATATATGAAAAGTGATTACACAAATTCGAAATTCACGCATCCTAATATCGTATTAAAAATTTCTTTTAAAAATCATGCAGAATTTCGTAGCAATAATCATTGAAAAGGCCATCGAGAAATGAAATAGACTTACAATGGAGTCTGTGCAGATTGAACGAATTAAAAAGTCAAGACTTAAATTTGCAATTCAAAATTTTCAAATTTTTTTATTTTTTAAGAAAAAAAAAGTTCAATGTGTTCAGAAACTATCTTGTGGGATGCAGATTTTCCACCCAATTTTTGCTTTAAAAAAAAAAAAAAAAAAAAAAATTTCTAGGAGTACAGAAAAGTCTCCCAATAGTCTCCTTTTCCTGAAAATAGTTGCTTTTTTAGCCTTTTTGGGCAAAAAAAGTTGCCATAGTCGCCGCATGCCAAAAATAGTTGCAAACAGTTGTATTTTAGTTGCCTGAGAAAAACCCTGAAAAGTAAATAAGAAAAACTTAACTTTCTGGTTACATTAAATTGTTTTTAAATTTAAGCAAATCTTATTTTAAATAATTGTTTTGGTCATTTTTAACTCTTCTAGAATTTTGGAAGAATGGACAATAAAAACATTTGAGAAATGAGCAGAAAATATCATACCTCGGGACTAAAATTAGCAGAAACAATTAGTATAGCTGCAGTTTCATATAGGTAGAGCTGATCGTCAGAAGAGAGAGATCCAATCCCATTCACTGGGGAATCTAAAACTAGCAATTCTTCAAGTTCTTTAAGTATACCCTCTGTATAATTAGACATTTGAGACCTGTTGAGTAAGAATTCATTTGAACACAATTTGTTTTGCTTGCCAATTTCATGGCGCTGATTACCTCACCAACTTTGAATATTTTCCAAAAAATCTTTTTTAATTTTAACTCCATTCATCTTTTTACACCAATCACTGAATAAAAAATCAATAATTTTCTTTAAATGATATTTGTACATATTTTTTGATTCGCTATTGTTTTTTTCTAGATTTTTTTAATTTTATTTATTTGTCTAAAAAAAAACAACTAATTTTCAGTTTGATCAACATTTTAAAACATTGACGTCAAATGGAAACTGAAACAAATTTCGACACAATTGAAAACATTTTGTGTAAGAAAGCATTGTTTATAGACACTCATTTTTAGCATAACTTTTATGTTTTGGAACATTTGTGTAATCGAAGCATTCATCGCATTTTTTTTTTTTTCATTTCAGTGTAACATACTTGATCAATTCGCAATAATTCTGAAAAATAACAATATTGTTTTCAACAGAAAATATTTTAAGGACTGTTTCAAATAAATGCTATTCATGAAATTTAGTCTACTAAATTCAGTCTCCCTTCCCCCCAGGACTGAAGAGGTTGCAATTAAGTCAAATTTTTGAAAATGAAATTAACATGAGATAATAAGCTAATTACTTTTTACAAATCAATCGAAATACAACAATTATTTTTACACACAATTAAAAGAAGAAAAATAATTCTTATAAAGCTTAAACCAGCAACAAGTAATTATTGTAACTAAAATATTTTTGAAGTATTAATGAAACAATTGAAAATAATATTAAATAACCTTAACCTTTTAACCATAACCTTTTAACAGTTAAGTTATTTTGATGATTTGGGTACATGAATTGTAGATTTTTTTTCATTGCAAAAATCAAATGTTAAGTAATGACATGCATAAAAATTTTAAGGTTTTGTAACCACTGCATATTTTACTTTAGGGGGCAGCCACTCAGCCTAGCAGTCAGTGGTGTAGCTATGGGGATGGTTCAGGGGACAAACAAAACCCCCTCCGAAATTAAACTTTACTTGAATAATAAACTACTGTACAATAAATAGGATGCAGATATGAAAAAAGTTTTCATTTTTCACTTTTTGTAATTTAAACGTTTAGAATATATATATATATATATATAGGTAAGCAGGGCTAGGTACTTTATTTACGTCGCACTAGAGCAGCACAATGGGCTATTGTCGACAGTCTGGGAAACATTCCTGAGGATGATCCGAAGACACGCCATCACAATTTTGATCCACTGCAGAAGGGATGGCTCCCCTGCTTTAGTAGCCCGATGACCTGCGCGTGAAGTCGAGCACTTTACAGAACAGATTAACGAGAACCGATACCGTGCATCCTCAGTCCCTACGCAGGCTGATCCAAGTGTTCACCCAACCGCTTACTGACCGTAGCTAGTGATGGTTGACTTTGGTGTTCTACTGGGAACTGTCTCTTTACGATTAATCCACTACTGGACAATATATATATATTAGAAGGAGATGACCGATAACCCCCCTCAAACATATATTAAAACTACGCCACTGCTAGCAGTGGCAAAGTTTATTTCTAATGGAGCTTTATTTTCTAAAAAAAATTTTCAAAAAAACATTTAAATCATTTTCTAAAAAAATAAATCTTCTATATAACGCTTTAAAAGCTGGACACCATTTTGCTGCAAAAAAGAATTATATATATATTGTGTACTTTAAAGGCAAACCTCTATTCTTTGAAGCCTTCAATAGAGTGCTGCCATCTATTGTTCCAGAAATAGATTCGAGTTTGACAAAGAGACGAACCAAATTAAAACTTGTCTCTATATACAAATGTTTGAGTATAACAATTAAACTGAGTAAATGACATTTTGGAACAGTAAGTGCCCGAGATAATTTCGGGCATGACAGAGGGAACAAACCAATCTCTCAGTTAACAGCGTGTATTACAGGATGCGTAGCCAAATCTTAAAATAAGTACTTTTTAAGCACTCAAAAAATATTTTTAAGCACTATATACATTAACAAAATAATTTCCAACGACTTTACCAAATTACATAAAATAGCTAGTTTCTAACAAAGAACTCTTTTCTCGATTATATTAGCCATTATAAAAAGATGGAGAAATTTTTCGATTCAATATCAGAGGGTGGAAAATGAAGCCTGAAATTGAGGATATCTTGTAAAATGCAGCGCACATAAGAGTGCAATAATCTAACGCCCGACGGTACACCGAAATGGATTGTGGTCGTATGAATTGTGAAAACGTTGAATAGAATAATATGAAAAGGACGTTTTTACATATACATCACGAAAATCAACATTCCCTTTTCGAAAAAGGAAAATTGAGCACTTTTTAAAAACACCCAATGAAAAAAGCACCTTTAAGGACTTTTAAAAAACGAAAATAAGCACCTTTAAGCACTTTTTAACACTAAACATATCATAACCGGTCAAATGACAGAACTTTTCCATTGAAAATGCACTTATCATTTATGCACACTTGATTTCATGACTTTTTCTAACAATTATGTACAGTCAATATTCTATTCTGTTTGTTTCAAATAATACTTGTCATATACCTATTTCTACCACGATTGGCCGGGTTAGATCAATCTAATCAGAATAACTGTGAATTTCAAGAAAGTACCTAAAATTTTAGAATGGTATTTTTGCATAAGAAAAGTGACAAAAACTAAATGTTTTGGTAAGTAGCTCATTTTGATAGCTTTACTTCATTTCTAACTAACTGTTAGTTTTTACCCAGAAAAATGTCAAAACAATCAAGACAGTTCTTAGAAGAAATAATATTATTTATAAGAATTATAGAAATAATAATAAATATGTTTGAGGAAAATGTATAATGGAAACACCCTGTATATGTAAAAAATGCGTTGAATTAAAAATTCTTATCCTTTGTGTGTTGCAATACATAAAAACTATACAATTTTGTTGAATTACAATAAAGTGTTCACTTCCTTCCTAACATTCATATTTCACACATTCTATCAAGAAACATAAAGTCCAGTCATTTGATTGGCTATGATAGATATACTATATTAAGTGCTGGTATGTTAAAAATGATACTCGCACCATGTATTATATTAAAAATTGATACTTTATTAAGTTTTGATTTTAACTTACTTGAGGCATTTGATGAATCTTGAAAACAAATATGATACACGACTTCTTACATGAGGATCTTTATTTTTAAGCCCTCTGTTATCCAAAAAAGCAAACTGAAATATTAAATAAGCATTATCTATATATATATATATATATATATATAATTTAAAAAAGGAGCATACCAAAATTTCGGGTATATGTTGTGACTCCTGAGCAAAGAATTTTTCAAAGCGAACAACTGTTTCAAAAAATTGTAGAACTACTATTGAATGCCCTTGAGTACTAACATCTGTTGTTATGAGCTGCAAAATATCAAATATTCAAGAAGTATACAGCACGGAAACTAATATGTTATTAAATTGCACTCTAATCTGGAAAAAAAAATTTCATGTGTTTTCCCTGTAGACACCATATTATTAGGAGGAAACACACTATCACTACACTTTTGTGTGAGCTATAGTGTACTAACTATACTAAATTTAATTGCCTGAGAAACTTAGAGAAAAAAAGGTACAGAGGAACATATTTAAAAACAAATAATGCTAAAGTAAATTAAATAGTGTAGTATAGCTGAAATATCATCTTTAAATAGGCTATAGATTGGGCTTTGAGTGGGAAAGACGAAAATAAAGGACAAAATTCCCTGTATTTTCAAAGTTTGTAAAGAAAAAATAAAAATTCCCTGTATTTTCAAAGTTTGTAAAGAAAAAATGAAAATTCCCTGTATTTTCAAAGTTTGTAAAGAAAAAATAAAAATTTCTACATTTTCCCTGTTACTTTAGGTGATTTTTAAATTCTCTCTATTTTCCAGGTTTTCCCATTGGAGTAGCAACCCTGACAATGTAAAAATGTTTAAAAAAAAAAATTTAAAGTTACAGTTAAGGCAAAATAATAGTTCATATAAATAAAAATAATCAAGAGACGGAATTAAGATTTAAAAAAAACTAAAAAATAGAAATATATCCTCTGATTTATCGAAAAAAGAGAGAAATATAAATTTTTCTACGTAATTAATCAAGACTTAATCATTGTTTTACAGAGAGGGTTATATAGTGCAAGATAGTACATTTTAAAACTTTATTATAAAAAAAATTTGAATGAACACTAACTAACTGAAAATAGAATACTTGGAACATGGACAAAAAGAAAATAGTAGATCTGCAGAAAATACATCTTCCTTCTTTTCCTTCTTCTTCCTCCTTATCCCCAAAATTAGCAGGGCTAAACAATGTCCATGAAATTCATGACCGGGAGGAAGTCGGCCACCAAAAGTGGGTTATTTAGTATGTCCCTCTCGTCCAGTCCAAGATATGTTGGGGAGAAGCCTGCATGTTGTGGCACCTGGGGCAGTTTGGGAAGATTTTAATACTACCTTCGAAGGAAAGAGACTTAAGGTGGCCGCTGGTAAGCGCCATCTAGTCCTTGCGGTTGCACTGAATGTTGAGTGCACCTCCTGGACGGGTGCTCTGGTACCAGCGATGTTTGGGGGGTACGAGCTGTTGGGAAAATGTAAACAAATAGAAATGTAAACAGTATTTTCCTCCTGGCTGTGTCACTTCCTGTGGGAAGTTGGGTCACTCCCTGTTATCTCAGCTAGAAGGAAGTGGGTGTTTCTGTTTTTAGTTAGTTATATCTTTGCTTTGGTTAGAGGATGTTTCTTCTCTTATGTTATGTTTAGAAAGAGCTATGTGATGTTAAAGAGTTATGTTTAGTTTATTTGAATGTAGTTTTTCTTACTTTATATTTAAAGATTTATATTCAATAAATATAGTTGTACCTTTTCCATGAAGTGAATTTTTGAGTAGTAATAGATGTCTTCAATATATTATACTTAGTAAGCTGGCCTATATTTTTCAACATTGGTTATGGGCCAAGACATTTTAGAAGGGGGCCGTGAACAATTTGTATTGATATTTAGAAATATATTTTGAAGAACTTTTATGGAGAATGGCTTTGCTACCAGAAGGCTTTAACTTATTAAGTTATGATAATTGGGACAGGTGGAAAACAGACATTAAAATTTTGTTATTAGATAAAGGCTGTTGGAAATTTATTGATGGAAAAGAAGAAGAGTTGGAAGATTCAGCTACAAGAAGAGAAAAACTGGAATTTGAATTAAGAAGAGATAGATCATTTTCAACGTTGTATTACGCAGTTCAGCCAGAATTCAGACCGCTTATTCAAGATTGTTTAGATGGTAAAAAGGCTTGGGAGAAATTGGTTCAGCATTTTAAGCCAAAAACAAGAGCTAGACTCATTCAGATACTCAATGAGTTTTTTAGCATAAAGTATCAAGCTAATGAAAGTATAGGCCTTTTTATTGCTAGACTTAAAACAGCAGTGAAGAAGCTTAGTGAAGCAGGTCATGAATTAAGTCAGTTATTTCAAGGCTTCCAAGCAATAAGGCATCTACCACCTGAGTTCTCTGGTATAGTTCAGTTAATTTATCGTTGGAAGGATGAAGATTTTACGATTGATAAAATTGCCGAAGAACTGATAAGAGAAGAAAGCAGACTTATACAAGTGAAAGCTGATATTCGTCCAGAGGTTAGTGCGTTTAGCATTTCTTCTATAAGTAAAGATGAAGAAAGATATGGAGACAGAAAAAAATCTCAAAGTAAATTTGTAGAAACTAATAGAAAAGTCATTGGTCCATGTCATCACTGCCACAAGTATGGACATTTAGTTGCAAATTGTAGAGATAGATATGCCAGAAATGTAAAGTCAAAGTGGGGTAAACAGAAAAGGAATTTCAATGATCAGTCAGCTGCTTTAGTTGAGACTTATTCAACACACTCTGTGGAAGTTGGTGAAACCATGATTAAAAATGATGATAAAATATGGGTTTTGGATTCTGCTGCAACTACACATTTCTGTAAAAACAAAATGTTAATGACAAGTTATGAAGAAACAAATAATGTAAGCATGGCTTTGGCTGTTGGGGATACTTCTAGTAAGGTACTAGGAAAAGGAACTGTTGAATTTTCAGTTAAAGTAGGAGGAGAAATGAGTAATATAACTTTAACAAATGTTTTATACAACCCAAGTATTCGAAGAAACCTAATATCTATTTCACGATTAGAAGCTGCAGGAGCTAATTTTGTTGGAACGAAGGGAAAATTATGGATTTATTCAAATGATTGGCTGAAGTTATTTTATGCCACTAGAAAAGACGGATTGTACTACCTGAAGCCATACAAATATAAAACTGGAACTCCAAAAGCTGAAAATAGTGGATTTAATGTTGGCACTTGTAAATCAGGAACAGATATAGCTACATTGTGGCATAGGAGATATTGTCATATTAATTTTGACTACCTTAAGGAAACTAGCAAGAACCAGAGTGTAAGGGGATTACCTAATATAGAAAAACCAGATGAAAATTGTGACACTTGCCTCCTTGCCAAGTCCAATAGAATCTCATTTAAATCAATTCCAAGTCGTACTTCTCAACCACTTGAAGTAGTATATATGGATGTCTGTGGTCCTCTGCCCAAAACTTCAAAAGAAGGAAATAGGTATTTTTTGGCAATTATACATGATTACAGTCGTGCAGTAGTTTTATACCTTATGAGGAATAAAAGTGAAGCATTTAGGAAATTTAAGAATTATCATGCAAAGATGGAACGCTTGACTGAAAGAAAATTAAAGTGTATCAGGAGTGACAATGGCGGTGAGTTCTGCAACAACCAATTTGAACAATACTTAGAAGAGCATGGAATTTGTGCTGAGCGAACTAATTACTATACGCCAGAAGAAAATGGTGTATGTGAAAGATTTAATAGAACTGCTCTGGATGCCATTAAATCTATGTTGAGGGATAGTAACATGAATGAAGAATGGTGGGATGAAGCAGTATGTTGTTTTGTGCATACGTGGAACAGAATTTCAAGAAAAGGAAAGAAAACACCGTATGAGATGTTGTATGGAAAGAAACCACCAGTAATGTATTTTAAAGTGTTTGGATGTAAAGCTTATGTTGGTGTACCTAAACAAAAGAGAAATAAATTCCAAATGCGTGCCAAAGAAGGTATAATGTTAGGTTATGCTTTTTCAACCAAGGGTTACCGTATCTACTTACCTGAAGATCGTAAAGTGATAGAAACAAAAAATGTTAAATTCAATGAAAATGAATTTTCAGTGGAAGTCATCCTGGACCCAAGTAGAAAACCACCAAGAAGAACAAAATGGAATGAAAAAGAAGAATCAAGTGATGAAGATATTATTCATAGGCCAGAATTTGACTCAAGTTGTAGTCATGAAAACATCAAGAAGGTATCAGATTTAAACTGGTTAAGAAAAGCAACTAAACGATCAGATGGATCTAGAAATGATATTTATTATTTCATAGAAGGGTCTAAAAACCGATTTAGGTCATCAAATGACATTGAGAAATATTGCGATAGTCATGGAATTAAATTTGAAAAAGATATATTTGATTTTAGTGGTAGGAATGAATATTCTGGTAAAGTAACCAGAAATGAAGTCAGCATAGTACAAGAAGATGAAGCAAATTTAATTGAGTATAATATTCCAAAAAGCTACAAAGAAGCAGTTGAGTCAAGAAATTGTGAAAAATGGAAGAATGCAATGGAAGAGGAAATTGAAATGATGAAGAAAAGAGAAGTGTGGTCATTGGTAGAGAAACCGAAAGATACTAAAGTGATAGGTAGTAGATGGGTGTACAACCTAAAAACCGATGAATCGAATAAAATTGTGAGACATAAAGCCAGACTTGTTGCACAAGGATTTAAGCAACAACAGGGTATTGACTATTACGAAGTGTATAGTCCTGTGGTTAATTTTTCTCTCATAAGACTATGTTTTGCCATTTTTGTAGGTTTGATGAACTGGGTTCACTGTCAAGTCGATGTAAAAAGTGCATATTTATATGCAGACTTAACAGAAGAAATTTATATGGCACAACCTGAAGGTTTTATAGTGGATCCATCAAAAGTGTGTAGATTAAAAAAGGCAATATATGGATTACATCAATCAGGACGTGAGTGGTACACTGAAGTAACTAGTGTGTTATATGAATTAAAGCTTGAAAAATTAGATTGGTGCAATGGAATATTCACAGGAGATAATGTGTTGCTATTGTTATATGTAGATGATATTGTGATAATGGGAAAAAGTCAAAAGCACATAGATCTAGTTTTAAAAGAGTTGAATCAAAATTTTGAACTAAAGGTTTTGGGAGAAACTTTTAGGTATAGAATTTGAGAAAATTAATGGTCATTTAGTAATCCACCAGAAAGAATATATAGAGAATACAGTGAAGCATTTTAGCAAGTGGTACAACATACCCATAGTTTCATTGCCAATAGCTAAAGGATTAAATTTGTCAATGCAGGATTGCCCACAAACAGAAATGGAGAAAGCAGAAATGGAAAACATTCCATACCGAAGTGTTCTTGGATGTGTGTCCTTTATAGCAAGTAGGACAACACCTGAAATATCTTATGCTGTTAATATTTTATCGCAGTATCAAGAAAATCCTGGTATCAAACATTGGCAAGCTTTACTGAAATTATTAGGGTATCTGCAATATACAAAAGAAAATATGCTTGATTTGTCGAAAATCTTAGATTTGTCAATAAAGTGCTACACGGATGCAGACCATGCATCAAACAGAGATGACAGAGTGTCAATAGGAGGAACTATTGTATATGTAGGTGATATCCCTATCTTGTGGAAAACCTTTAAACAGAAAAGTGTTTCAATTTCTACCATGGAGGCTGAGTATATCTCTTTATCAGAGTCAGCCAAGGAGTTAGTGTGGTTAAAAAATGTGCTAACTGATAAGAAACTCAAATTGGACGTACCAAGCTGTGAATTGTTTTGTGATAACAGGGCTGCTATTGATTTTTCTAAATCTGAGGTTGAGAACTCTCGCAGCAAACACATTGATGTTCGTTACCATTTTGTGAGACAATATGTGAATAGCAAATTCTTTGAATTAAGATATGTTAGAACTTTGAACAATACAGCAGACTTGTTAACAAAGCCTGCGGTTAAAGAACGAATGCGATCCTTCTGTAATAAAATATACTTAAGGACTTAACTCAAGGTTACAAATAAGTGTTTAACTTTTTAGCACAGCAAAAGGAAAAAGGGGGCCGAATGTTGGGAAAATGTAAACAAATAGAAATGTAAACAGTATTTTCCTCTTGGCTGTGTCACTTCCTGTGGGAAGTTGGGTCACTTCCTAGGGGAAGTTGGGTCACTTCCTGTTATCTCAGCTAGAAGGAAGTGGGTGTTTCTGTTTTTAGTTAGTTATATCTTTGCTTTGGTTAGAGGATGTTTCTTCTCTTATGTTATGTTTAGAAAGAGCTATGTGATGTTAAAGAGTTATGTTTAGTTTATTTGAATGTAGTTTTTCTTACTTTATATTTAAAGATTTATATTCAATAAATATAGTTGTACCTTTTCCATGAAGTAAATTTTTGAGTAGTAATAGATGTCTTCAATATATTATACTTAGTAAGCTGGCCCCTATTTTTCAACACGAGCCAGTAAACATTGTCTTCTTTTTTCTTTTTCGATGTTTTCTTTTTTCACATCTTCCTTAATTTTATCAACGAATTCTTTTTTTTTTTTTTAAATGGGACAAATTTGAAAGTTTAAAATTCTCACTAAAAAAAAAAATCTAAAAAATGAACCTACACAAAGTAAAGTAAAAAGTAATACTGCCACATTTTTAATTAAGTTACCGTCTACAGGTATAATTGTGAGCCCAAATCAAAAATCCTGAAAATTTCTTGAGTGAAATCATTAATAAAGCATTTCAAAAAATTTATGTCTTTACAAATTCAAATTTTTGATATTTTCAAAACATGAAATTCTAAATAAATTATATGCAGCATAATTCAAATTAACAATTATATATAGGTTTACTTTTATGTCTTATCACATTCATTCTTACACCAGAAAAAAAAATATACACAAATGCAAGAGCTGCCAAGTATAAATTCTAGTTCTAATAATTCTAAATAAAATATACAAGACTTTATATACACAAATGTGATCAATGATTTTTCGAAACTTCTGAACCTCGGATTTTCGAAAACTCTCGGTTCGCAATCAGCGAAAAATTCGGAAATCCAAATTTTTTCCGGAGCACAATCTGTGTCTATGAATAGTACATTCAATACTGTGTTATATTTTGTTTTATTGAGCAATAAAACTAATACACTCAGAAACTTAAAAATGTGTTTAGAAATCCGTACAAATTTAGTGAAAAAAAAAACAAAAACAAATTAGTTTAAAATAACAAATGAACTATCTTAGTATTAGAAAAAATTTTACAAATAACTGGAAACTAACATAAAAGGAACTTAAATTAAAATGACAGTATAAATTTTTAATGATTTGTTTAAAGCTAATATAATTGCATACTTACCAAATGGAGCATTTTATTTATTTCAGCCTTTTTTTCTGCAAAAGCTGGAGAGGAACTTCCTAAGCAATTCTATATTTGAAATAAAATTTTTAAGATTTAAGAGTTCAGGATTTAAAAAAAAAAAAAAGAAAAAAAAAAGAAAGTTATTAAAGTTAAGCTCAGATTTCAAAAGAAATTTTTGGGAAAAAAAATTTTCGGAGTTTTACTTCTTGATTATTTTATGAAACAACTCTAAAAAAAATATGCCTCAATGCAATTCACTAGAAAAAAAAATATGAGTATTAATATTATTGGTAGACCAAAATCATCAATAAAATTGCAATAGCTTTAAAAAATAATATGCATCATTATCAATGAAAAAATTTCTATTACTCCTTCATACTATATGGTACAAGTATGCAACATGATTCACAACATATGAATACACTTACAAACTAAAATATTGAGTTCAAATAATTCTCGAAATTTCTAAAACTTGAAACTGCTTATCATTCATTTTGACAATAAAGATTCATTTGTAAACTTATGCTTTACATTTGCTGCTTATATTTTACAATTGCATTACTTTATTATTTAGGCCTCCCACACTTGTCAAAGTATATTTTTTAAACTCTTACTTTTAAAGAATAATAATTATAGTTAGAAAAAATTAAGACCTTTTGAAATAAGTTATCATCCTCTTTTAAAATTTTTAATTTAAACATTTGGACAGCTACTTTAATACTGCGTTCTTAGTCAAGAGTTGAGACAATTCAAAGAAAAAGACGAATTTTAGGAAAATTAGGGACCCTTGAATACTTTTTCTTAGTTTTTCAAAAGCGCAGTACAGTCATAGTACGGTCGCAGGGTTGCTACAGCAAAAAAGGAAGAAAAATAGTTGCTTTTAGTAGCCTCAAGAAGGAAAATAAATGCCTAAAACTATGAAAATAGTTGCCTGAACAGGAACAAAAATTTATCAAAAATAGTAGCCAAATAACTAAAATTATAGCTTAATTGTCAAATACTATGATTAAAAAAAAGTTTTGTACAAAAAAAAAAGGTATACATATTAGAAACTAGGTACCAAAATATAAGTCGAATTACAATAAAATATTTATGTTAATAGAAGGAAAAAACAATTAAAAAGAACAAAACTGCCCCCCTCAGGGAGAAAAAAATAACAAGTATTTTATTAAATCTAATGAAAATTTAAATCTTTGGCTTTCTGGACATAAATGATTGTATAAGAGTTAGGTTTCTTTTATTAACAATTTAGTTTAGTTTTTGTTCATTTGTTTCATGCTTGCAGACTACGTTGTACAAATCTAATTCCTTGAACATCCTTAGCCTAAGGACTTCTTTAAGTCTTTCATTCACTTCTTCTGACAACTTGTCAGCTGTTTCTTTCAGTGGGTGGTTTCTTCAAAATAGATCCCCTCTATATTCTTTGGCGGCACTATATACATGATAGCGAGGGGACTGAAAAGTAACGTTCATTTTTGAGAAAAAACTTCACTAAGATTAAAAAAGTCTCCCGATAGTCACCTATTCCTGAAAATAGTTGCTTTTTTAGCCTTTTCCGGCAAAAAAAGTTTCCATAGTCTTTTAGAAAGTCTTAGTAGAAATTGAAAGGGAAAATCTAATTTTGATAAATTGATGCATTAAACAGGTATAAAAACAGTCTTCCATTATAATTATAGACTTTTGTAGAAGGGATCAAATAATATTTTAGTACCTATATTTTACTTTTCACTAGCATCAGGGTTGCAAAAAACCCACCTACCCAGTAAAACCCACTCTGAAAAACCCAGTGAAACCCACC
Source organism: Parasteatoda tepidariorum (assembly GCF_982258835.1). Classification (NCBI taxonomy): domain Eukaryota; kingdom Metazoa; phylum Arthropoda; class Arachnida; order Araneae; family Theridiidae; genus Parasteatoda; species Parasteatoda tepidariorum. Next base: position 127,788,514 of record NC_141755.1, read on the forward strand.
CTGAAGTGGGTTTTTCTAAGATTGATTTCTTTCTTATCCCCTGTTGTATTAAAGAGGTTTTTCTATTGAAATACACAGTCCAGTCACATTAATGTCAAAAGCCAGAATAACCACCTTTGGCAGAGCGGACCGCTGCGAGACGTGCAGGAAGAGAGTCAATTAGGCTTTTGAAAGTGTTCACTGGGATGTTGAGTCGTGCCAACTCCAGTGCCGTGGCTAGCTGCGCTAAATTACGCGGTTGAGGATCCATGGCGCGAGCAACCCGATCGAGGTGGTCCCACAGATTCTTGATTGGGTTTAAATCCGGTGAGTTTGCCGGCCAGGGGAGTACGGTAAACTCATCCTGGTGCTCTTCGAACCACGCTCATACACTGCGAGCTGTATGACACCTCGCATTGTCCTGCTGGTAGATGCCATCATTCTGAGAAAAAATCATTTGCAATTAGGGGTGGACATGGTCTGCTAGGACATATGCGCACTTGTGCTGATCCATCGTGCCTTCCACAATGATAAGTGCACCCAGTGAATGCCAGGAAAACATTCCCCGAATCATAATGCTCCCTGCTCCAGCCTCGATCCTTCCGGCAATTGTTGCAGGTTGTTAGCTTTCAGACGTTTAACGCCGTGTTCATCTGTCCGATGGAACATAAAACGTGATTTATCGTGAAAAGCCACCTGTCGCCACTCTGTGGACGTCCAGTTGCGGTACTGGCGTGCAAATTCCAGCCTTTTTCGTCAATTAACAGCAGTCAGCATAGGTGCATTAACCAAGCGTCTGCTGCGGAGGCCCATGCGCACCAACGTTCACTGAACAGTTGCTGAGGATACACTCTTGGTAGCCCCTTGGTTCATCTGGGTGGTCAGTTGATCAACAGTTGCCTGTCTATTCTCCTGAACTCATATCCGTAGCAATTCGTTCGCCTCTTGTCATCTATAGCCCGTGGTGCACCACATGTGGCACATTGGATAGTGACATTTTGCCATGCACGGTATACTTTTACCACGGTGGCACGTGAACAGTTCACAAAATTAGCCGTTTCCGAAATGTTTCCATCCTTGGCCCGAAAGCCAATAATCTTGCCCTTTTGAATGTCGGATAAATCGCTACGTTTCTGCATTACGCCAATGATTGAAATTCTTTCCGATGCCCTAGGACATCCTATATATACACTCCACTCTAATGTGCTGCCACCTGCCTTCTGTGATTGGTTATTTCACATTGACGTCGAAAGTAGGTGGTGGTCACATTAATGTGACTGGACTGAGTATATATGTAGTCTAGCCTAAAAAAATTAACTTATGGAGAAAGTTGGAGATTGGAGAGTCACCTTGCTGGCTAGATTTGACTGTATGCCCATTGATTAGTCAGTGATTCGCTTTCTATGAAAATAAAAAACTTTCCTCAAATATTTTTTAAGACTAAAATATAAATAAAAAGTAATCGTGTATAAGTTTCAAATGTGTGATGTATGTGAGTACATATATCATTTTGTATTGTGATGTCAGAAAAAAAAAACATTTTTTTCAGACTTTTGCACCAATTTATTTGTATTAATTATTAATTACCTATATGTTAAGTCAATTTATAAAATTAAACTTAATTATTAATATTAAAATAAGCTGTTTTAAAATAAGGTACTTATCCCTGCCCTCTCTTTTGAAAAAAATTCTATTAGAACATAAAAAGCCCAGAAAAGCCAAAAAGAACCCAGAAAAGCCAAAAAGAACCAAGAAAAATGCAATAAATACCAGAAAAACTCACCCGAAGTTGGGTTTTTCTAGAAAAAGAGTTTTTTGCAACCCTGACTAACATTGATTTATTTTTATGTTACTTAAATGGCATTTATATTTTATGATACTAACACAGGCAGTTTTAATTATAATTGTTTATTGATCACAAAACTGAGTTTATTTGATCAAAACACTGTAATATGCATTAAATACCATGAAAACGCAAAATTTTGCAAAAATTTTGAATTTAAGATTGAATATTACACTCCCCTTCTAATCAAATAAGCCGCTTAATTGCATAGATTTGGTTGGAACTGATGGTATTCCTTTAAGCGGGATCGACTGTATTACAGATAAAGTCATGGCAAATTCATAGCAGCCCATTAAGGAAATGGAAGAAATAAACATGCAACAAAAATTTATGTAAAACATTTATATTATAAAACAAGTGATAACATTAATTATACTTACAGGTAATACTTCTCCTAGAAGATAGAGAAAAGTGATTGCAACTTCTATTTCTTGAAATGAAAGACTTCTCCACTGGTTTAGAGTATTGGTGATTATATTTCTTGTATGCGTAAATACTAAATTTAAATCCTAAAGAATAGATACACACAAAAATAAGTCTAATTGTTATACTACAAAAGATTGAATTCACTAATAATAATACACTTTTTCAGAATAATAATCAGGGTTGATATAAAAGAAATCACATTAAACAAAAATAATTAATTGAATCATTTGAATTTTTTATTTAAATCATTAGTCCGATCATAAATAAATTTTTTTTACACTATAATTCATGAATAAATTCTTAAGGTTGTGAAATACAGTACAGAACCCGTTATCCGGAAATCAGAAAACCGGAAAACCCAAAAACCGGAACAAAATTCGATAAATTTTCCCGCCATTTTTAAAAAAAAAATTTTTTTTTCCTCATAAGATTTTAGGATTTTTCGTTCCTTTTTGAAAGATGTTTACCTTCCCATCATTTTGGAAATAATCATTAGTGTATTACTCCATCGTTTTTTCTTCTTTTTAAGATCATTTCCAAAAAAAAAATTTTTTTTAGTTGGGTTTAACATTAAAAAAACGGCTTTTTGTAACGATTCATAAAACCGGAAAAATCAGTTATCCGGAATAGCGATGGTCCCGATCGTTCCGGATAATCGGTTTCCTACTGTATTACTTTTATTAATTTTGAAGGTTTTATCCTGAGTAATAATAAAAGTATGTTTATCTGAAATAGACAAAGAAAGAGAGAAAATGTATGTAAATTAAGTTATATGTAACTTAAAAATTAAATTCTTTTATGAACTGTTATGTACTGTTTACTAAACATATTTCAATTGTACTCTTTTAGTTCTTTTCAAACATAATCTCGAGGCAGAATCACGGCGACATGGCAACATTGTTGCAGGAGTTCTTGCAGAAAGAATTTTCCTTTAGAAAGTAAAAAACTTTGGTTTTCTTTTTTGCAAAAAGTTTTGAATTTTTTTTTTCTCTAAAATTGCATTTAAAAGATGCCTTTTTCGTGCATCGGAGGGGAAAGAAATTATCGCAATTTTTCGATTCTCATCTGAGAAGAATGAAAAATAAAGAATATTGAACAAAAAATTTCCCTTCTGCAGGAATATTTGAAATATTTTTTGCTTCCACAATTATATTCGAAAGATGCCTTTTTCACGCATCAGAGGGAAAGAAATGCTCGTGATTCTTATCGAGAAAAAAATAAACTTTGGTTTTCTTTCCTTTCACGAATTTTAATTATATTTTTTTTAATGTGATGATGATTTACAAAATGCGAAAAAAGAAATAATTAGTGTGTTTTCCTCTCACAAAATTTGAGAATATCGCCCATATTAGAATAAAAAATATATTACATATTCATTTAAAAAAATACATACTATTTCATTATATCCAAACAGGGTTTTTTTCTTTGTAAATACAACGTTTCTGTTACTTATATTTAATAATAATATGTATATTAGTAATTATTAAAAGTATCTTGTAGTTAGATATTAGTACTTAAGAGAGGTTTATCGCAGAAAGTCCAAATAAATTCTGCCACAGGGATTAAATATGTACATAATATGTGTACATATATGTACATATTTATATGTGATTATATATGTACATAAATATTGAAGAAAGACTGGTCATTTAGATTGATTTAAACTTTCCAGTTTAGTTAATGGTAGGCTTACCAGCATTGCTAAGTTGTCAAAAATAACTTTAAGAGATTTTCTATACTCTTGAAACATTGCCTCTTCTTGACCCTGAAATCATACGTCATAATAATAAACTTTTTCAAAAATTTTGCTTGTAAAAGAAAGAAAAAATTGTAGCATAGTGTTTTTGCAAAACAAAAAATTAAATACATAACCAGAAATAAAGAAAAGCTAAAACAGGGTTCATAGCCAAATCTTTCGACAAATAATAAGCACTTATTAAGCACTAAAAAAATCTTTTTAAGCACTATATACATTAACAAAATGTAAAATAATTTTCAAAGACTTAAGATGATCATGAGAAAATAACTAGTTTCTGACAAAGGACTCTTTTCTAAATTATATTAGCCGTTATAAAAAGATAGAGAAATTTTTTGCTTCAATATCGGAGGGGGAAATGAAGCCTGAAATTGAGAATATCTTGCAAAATGCCGAAAATTTGCACGAGAAGGCAATAATCTCACTGAACCCAGCTCAGTAGACGCACATATGGACTTGCAAGTATTTCATCAAACATGTAAAATGATTGGTACTTTCATACGCTACGGACCGATGGTACGCCGAAATGAATTGTTAAAACATTGACAGGAGTGAAAAGCATGCATTTGCACAATATGTGGCGAAAATCCACATGGTAACGAAAAGAAAAAAATCTCATTTTTGAAAAGAGAAAATTAAGCACTTTTTAAAAACACCTCATGAAAAAAGCACTTTTAAGGGTTTTTAAATAACAAAAATCAAAAATAAGCACCTTTAAGCACTTTTTAAAAATGCTACACACCATGTAAAAAAAAATTGTCAAATGAATGAAGAGCAAGTTATTATTAATCTATATATATATATTTCTCTTATACGGCGGCAAAAAAAGCCTCATTACAACTCCCCGAATGGCAACACTAGAAAATCGACTAATGGTTGTCGCTAAAAATACCACATGCCAATTCTTGCTAAGGTGGCTCAACATATAGCGCTTTTAAAAACGGAAATAATCAGAGAGAGCATCAGCAGGTTGTTCAATTCAGCTGCTGCAATCTCATACTATTAAGCTAGGCAGAAGTGGGTAGTAGATATCTATTTTAGTATTTTGTCGAAAGCGCTTTTTTCACGAATTTATATAGACTAAACCAGTTTTTAGTCATGGACAACTTTATGTTGGTCTCTCTAGGGTTAGATCATTTGACAGCCTAACAGTAAAATTTATAATTGTGTTTAAGGAAGTTCTTAATCTTTAATAGTAATTATTTTTTTGTTATTAACAAAGCCCTTAATCTTTCTCAGTATTTGTTCGCATTTAGTATTTATTGCAAATTAATGTTTAGTTTCTGCAAGTTTTTCTTTTGTATGTCAAACTTCTAAGACTTATATTTATGTTTTTAACAAAGTTGTGAATCATTCATGGTTATTATTTTTTAAAAGCATAATGTTTTGTTTATGCAGGTTTTTCCATTGCAATTCATTTATTTCAATTTTTTATAGACTTGATTATAGCCAAAATTTTAACCTTTTTAAAGAGATATCAGTTTTAGAAATTTTATCTTAAGATTTTATACTATAGCACATTTCTAATAAGTTTAACGAATTACATGTCATTTATTTGAATTCAAATTTATTTTAATGACTTAGTATTTACTAAAAAGATGTTTTTTTTTTTAAAAAAAGTTGTTAGATGGATTTCAATGATTGTTTTGAATTCTTAGAATTTTGTGCACTTGCAATGTACCTAAGTTAGTAGCGAGCGAAGCGAGCTTGGTTTGCGAAGCAAACCATATAAGATTGTGCAGCAATTTTCGGGGGTTGGCGAGCGTTAGCGAGCAGGGGGAGCAGCCTACTAGTATTTTAAAATATCAAGAAACTTAACACAATTTAGCTGCCATCATTACTAGTTAAATGCTTATCAAATTATGTATTAAAACCTAATTGAATGTAATTTTTATATTTTATCTAATGCTCACTTAAAAAAAGAATAACGAAATGAACAATAATGAATGAAAGCATGAAGAACATATAATGTAATATTAGTACAAATAAAGCAGTACTTACCTCATAATTCATATCCATCGAAGCATCATACTTGTATTTATTAATAACAATGTATAAAATACTCTAAAAAAAAGATAATATTGATTATAAATCATCATGACACTTAATTGCTTTCTTAAAAAACAAAGAAAAAAATTTTTTGAGAAGAGTGTCATGTCAAAGGAATCCCTAAAATATACAGACTATAAATGTTGTTTCACTTTGAAAAGAAAAATGATTTCCTGATGTTTCCTGAATGGTTCCATGATGAGGAAATGTTAAATTTAAATGCAACAGTTGATGAAACTTGTAAAAAGATTGCATTGAGGAAGACCTTAAAGCCTTTGAAATAATGTGCTGCATACAACTAAACTTACAGGGGGGGAATCAAAAATGGAGAAAATTTATTGTTCTTGAAAGAAGTATTTAATATAGAATTTCCAAATATTTTAAATAAATAAATATGTTTATTCCTCTTTTTTTTGCAGCATAAAAATTTTTTGCACTAAGTACAAATTTTTTTCCCCTTCTTCTTCTGAAGCTCTACGGCCAGCTGTAGGCCATAGCTGTTCAATAGGGATTTATCCCCGCTGACTCATTTCTGTAACAGTTGACCCTAATTTCACGCAATATTTTCTTAACTGTATCAATCTGGTGTTTGATCTACGCAACTTATTTAATCAGCAAGTTGACTCATGAAGGGGAAATTAAGGTGTGGTTGGTGCTATATGGTATAATTGAAGATTGAAATGAAAACAGTATAATGAAATTGATAGTTAAAGATGAAAACTGGATCATAATTGCAATAAAACTTTTATTTAGTATTTGTAGAGCTCGAGTTACGAGATAATATTTTATCCATAATAAGGCATTCTAAGTTAAATAATAAATTTAGCATAATAATATCAATAAGGGCAGGTCATGGGAGATAAATCCCCCATGCCGATGCTGGGATTCAGACCTAAGTCATTTCACTGAGAAGGGAATGAGGGCTCAATCCCCTGAGCCACCACGGCTCTAGTAAAAATATTGGAATTTTTAAAAACATGTGAAATGCATAGCAATAACTGCCAAAAGAATTATAAAAATCTAACTCGGATTTACGATGAAATTGCCAAAAATGAAAGAGCGATTATTACTTATATGTGTGATTTGACACTCATGTCATAATAAAGTGGTAGTAAAAATAAGGGATTTTTAAAGCCACATGGTATAGAAATAAAACCCTAAGAAATCCATTTAAATCAGAAAAAGAAAGCGTGTTAAAAAGTGAAAAAAATAACAAGGAACATACAAAAAGATACATTTTTTAAAACTATGCAAAGCAATAACCACTGAAAAGAGAAACAACATAGATTTGCAACAGAATGAGTGAAAATTGAGCATGTCAAAAAAAGGACAACTCAATTTAAAAGTTTCAAAATTTTTTATTGTGTTTAGAAACACTTGACTAGTTGGCAATCTTAATTAATATAGTTTTCACAATATTTGGATTCTCAAGACATTATTTTCTTTGAGAGTACCTTTTTCATTCAAGTATTAATAACTTATTTTCCTGACCATTCACTACAGTACATAATTATTAGTTTTACAAAAGTTTTATAAAAAAAAATCTCTTCTTGTCTTTTGATTTCTTAATTCAAAATAGCATTTCTTTTACTTTTTTTTTTCATTTTTTATATCACTTTTCATTAGTTTTTAAATTAATTTAGTACTTTTCATATATATTCTAATCATTATTTGGTATTTTATGTTGTTTCCACTATTTTGCAATGAATGATTTCAAGAAGAAAAAAAGTATGATCAATTGATTACATAATGAGGAAGTGTTTTATCAAGAGGATTTATATATAGTATCACTAATTGGTCAACAATTTAGAAAATATTGCGTAAGAGATCTGAAGGTTTTCCTTCCAATAAAGAAATCTCTTCCTTTAAAAATGAAATCATTTTTTTAAATACATCCCATTTATAGTGATCCCATTTATAGTGATTTATAGTGTTAAATCCCATTTATACTTCTGTAGAACATTATTTGTTTGTGGATAGAGTGAACCAAAAACTCTTTTGTAATTATTTTGAGACTTCAAAATAAATATCGATTTTTAAAACCAGCATTCAAAGAAGTATTCTAGACAAGTCAAAGCCGATGAATTTTTGCTAAGCGATTACTTTTATAGGCTCAAATGGATGGTTAAACAGGTTTAAAAAAACGAAATAACATAAATTCAGAATCGGGAAATGTTTCCATATCTCATGTTGAGGATTGCTCATCAGCTAAAGATTACTAATTTTTTTTTTTTTTTTTTTGTCCACAAGAAGAAGAATAAAAAATAAAATTTAACACATTTTTGCTACTGCGTATTATTTTTCAATCATTTTTGTATTTCCTTTCATGGGTCATTTATTTAAAAATGTGTAATGAAAGGGGGGGAGTTTATAACTATTACTTAAAACTGTTTGCGGAACGGTTATAGTGAAGTCCCGGTTATAATGAACCAAAGGGGTTTGACTGAATCAATGACAAGTTTCTCACTTCAACGTTGGGTGAATCATGGAGGCCATAGACACCCGCACTGACTTTATTTTTAAGGAATTGTAAATACTCTCTGGTAAACTCTATGACACCTTGAGAGACTTCATCGTCATCATTGCTCAGAAATTTCAGCAACAGTTCAACTTTGTCATGAACTGCATTAGCAGCAACAGCCATACCAGATGCATCTTTAGCTTTTTGTAATCTAAAAACAAATAAAAACTAAAAGAATGCAGAAAAAATATATGTATATCATAAAAGTCTGCAATAAAAACAATTTACAATAGCAAACGCAGTTGTAACAAGCAAGTCATCTCATAAACAAATACACATACTTAATGTTAAAATAAAAGACTATGTCTTTTTTATTTTGAAAAACAATTGTGATATAAAATACACATCTAAAGTAGATTGCTTTTACCTACCAGTGGCGTTGTATGTTTAGAGGGGTTATGCCTTCTGACATATATATATATACTGTCAGACAAATAAATGCTAAAAGGGTTTTTTTCTATTTTTTGATTGACTAAATAACATAAAAGTAAAAGGTTCGATCTTCGTAAGTCGTTTAAGATGACTATCTCAAGCATTCAACTTACGTCAGTAATGTCATGGTCTGCGGGGATCGGCCAGTTTCCCTTCATTTGCTGTGGGTCATTCTAGCGCGGATCGTGACCTGTTTAAAAAAAGTATTTAAGCTTCTGTTGAAGCATTATTGTATTGTATTCATTCTGTTACTTGTTTGTCACTCTGTTTGTGAGAGTATGTTTACCAGTGTAATATGCTTTTAAAATAAATTTATTGGCATAAAAATTTCGTTTTCTTATTTGTTTTGTTGAGATACAGATACAATGATATTCTGCGACAATCTCGGATGTCATATCTACCTGCCAACTCGTAAGGTAACTGAAAAAGATTTTATTAAGCCGTAGTAAGCGAACAAGTTGGGAAGATTTTTTAATAATTAAACTGAACATTGAAGAGCTAGCATTGAAATATTGAGAAGAGCTAAGTAAGCTCACAAATAAATCATATTTACATATTTTTTAATTATCGATTTGTCGAGGTAGGTTGAAATGTTTTTTGAAACTTTAAATTGAAGATTTAATACGTCAAACTGCATGTTGTCAAACATTATAATGTGGCTACTACTAAGAAGTTCTTTTCTCGGCGGCTGACAAGTTTGCTGCTATATATATATGTGTGTGTGTATTCTAAATGTTCTAATTAGGAAAAAAATGCATAATGAAAATTTTTTAATGTCTACATCTTACTTAATGAACCGAATAGCTCATTTATTAAGTAATGTATAATTTCGGAGGGGGTTTTGTCCCCCAATCCCTCCCTATGAAGATGCTGAACATATTCTTCTTCACTGTAGTCTGTATGCGAGTGCCCGAATGAATTTAAAGACTGATTTGAGACGTCTTTCAATTTGTTGGCCACCAGTCTTATCAGAACTGGTCAAAAGTATTGAAAGTCTTGCCGCCTTGCGGAATTTTGTTTTTAATGTAAATTTGTAAATTTTTCTCCTTTTGTTTTCTACTTACAACTGTAGGCCTCATGCTATACTTTGTGGTGCATGAGGAGTTTTAAGTCGTTTAAATAAAAATAAAAATTAAAAAAAAAATAAAAAAATCCCTCCCTATAACTACGCAACTGACTGCAGGCTTTGTACTACATGACAGCCAGGAATTTCTAAGATAGAATAGTTTGATTTTCATAATCACAACAAGCAAGAAGAAAATGAATACTTTTTGACAAGATCGATAAATAGATTCAACAAAAGAAAAATTCTTTTGAAGCACAAAGTAGAGTTTCTAAAAATGGCACTTTTTTTTTGTTTAAAAACCCAGTGTGGGGAGAGGAGTTATCGACAATGTCATCTATCAAAAGGTACCCCATCATAGAATCGAGTTAACATGTCTTACTTTTCTCAGAATTTATTACCCATTTATTACTTAATAAAAATTGTAAGAAGGAAATGCTGTTTGTTTTATGCTTTCTCAGGGAGGCAAAAAATAAGAACCTTTTAAGTACTTTTGAAGAACTTTTGGTAAATTGAGTATTTATAAGCATTAAAGCAAATTACCAATTAAAGTTTGAAGAATAAATTTAATTTAAACATAATTAATTACAAATAAATACAGAAAGTTAAAAATGAAATTAGGATTATTGTACAGCCATGCATCACCGACCGTGCCACGAGCTAAAATGTGGATATCGTCGGTTGCTTGTAGAAAAACTGGTTTTACGTGACTCCTGCAAGTTGAAGTAAAAGTTCTTTTTTTTTGCATCACCAAGTAAAGGTGAGATTACAGGGCCAGGGCAGCGCCGCAGTACTCCCCCTCCAGCAAATACTACAAGTATTTGGGATTAAATCGAACTCTCCGGCCAGATCGTGTCGTTTTCTGCGAAGGCCAGTATCAATAAGCAAATTAAGGTTACTTTTTTGATCGGCCAATAAAATACGATTAATGTGGCGATCGGTATAGCCTTCGTGCGATCGCCTGTTTAGTTTTCCGAGTAGTTGCATGGAGAATTACATTTTTTAGCGCGATTACCAAAATTTGTATGATAAAAACAATATCTGTTTTCAGGTTCTTTATATTTTCTGCGAGCTCTAGAATTGCTGCGATGTTGAGAATTCTTTCTTTCTCTGTTCGGGTTTCGAGACTGTCTCACATAAGAAATGAGTTCGCTTACTTGTTTAGTGAGCTGAGCGACTTGCAATTCGAGTGCAGACGTTTATCAGCGGCGACAGTGTTTACGTGTTGATACGAGGTGAGATCATTGATTTTGTCAGCAACTGAAGCTAGCTGGTCTAATTCATCATTGAGGGCTGCCAAAATAGTTTGTACGTTGTTAGGGAGTCTACCAAGCCACAAAGATTTTAAGAGAGGAGTGCCCACATTATCACCTGCGAGTGCTCTCATTCGTGTTAATAATTGGGAAGGTCGCTGGTCACCCAATTCCAGCCCTTGAAGAAGGGTCCGAATTTTTTATTCCTCACTCTCGGAATGCAGCTCAATTAATCGTTTTTTGATAGCTTCGTATTTCTCAGTGTTAGGAGGTTTTAAAACAATATCGCTAATCGAACTTAAAACATCTGAGTCGACAGCTGCAAGTACGTAATTAAACTTTGTATCATCGGTGGAAATTTTAGCCAAAGTGAATTGTGCTTCTAGCCGGACAAACCACAAGGCGGGATTTGATTTCCAAAACGGAGGTGGTTTGACTGCCACGTGAGCAATTTGATTTTCGTCTAGAGTTTCGTTAGGCATTGCGGAATGTTTAAACAAATTAAAAGAAAATTCTCAAATAAGTCGTGAATTTAGTTAACAAATTTGATTATGGATTATTATTAAAAATAATGTAAATATTGATGAACGCGAACATTGCTATAACAAAAATGCCATGTTTAGTGAGAAGTAAAAATAACTATTAAATTAGACGGTAATAAGAAATATAAAAAAAAGCCACACAAGAAAATAAAAGTTACCGCATGATACTCCTAGTGGAAACCAATTTAAAAATAAACTTACTGAAATTGTTGAAACGCCATATCCTGAGTTGATGTTGAACGCGTGTTCGAAAAAAGGGTCACCAATTTGGTAAATTCAGTATTTATAAGCATTAAAGCAAATTACCAATTAAAGTTTGAAGAATAAATTTAATTTAAACATAATTAATTACAAATAAATACAGAAAGTTAAAAATGAAATTAGGATTATTGTAAAGCCATGCATCACCGACCGTGCCACGAGCTAAAATGTGGATATCGTCGGTTGCTTGTAGAAAAACTGGTTTTACGTGACTCCTGCAAGTTGAAGTAAAAGTTCTTTTTTTTGCATCACCAAGTAAAGGTGAGATTACAGGGCCAGGGATTACCGCCGCAAACTCAAATATTTTTTAAGCACTATACCTCCACGAAGACGAATTTCTCCCAATACTTGATCCAAGAGTTCTCTTGTCTTCTGGATTGGGTTCAAAATGACAAGGCTACGAAATTGAACGAGAGCAATCGTAAAACCGAGAAAACAGAAGCAGCTGTTCGACGACGTTTACGAAATAAAATCAATGGTCTCACAAAAATCTAAGAATCAGTGGAAGTATAACTTACCTGCTATATTAAAGACAATTTGTGGGGGGGGGAATATAAAGATAAAGGGGATTGAATGTAAACAGTAATAAAAAAAATAGTGATTAAATTAATCATTATAAAAGACAAAGCAATTTTCAGAAAGCAACGATAAGCTTAAACCCAAAAAAGATAAGAGGGTAATACGTAAATAAGATAAACATAGAAAACAGAAAATATTTTACAGTCCAAATACAATAATGCATATGAATTTTTGGCTGTCCACTTGTAACACAACTGTTAAACAAAACTTGCACTTAAATGGAATATGTTAAAAATTATTACGCATCAATTCTAGTTAAATGGACAACAATTCAAAATGGAAAAATTTAATTTCAAATTGTAGTGTACCTATCTAAGACAAGAAAAATATAATTCCAATTCCATGTTAACTCGATTCTACGTTGGGGGTATATTTTCAAAGATGAAGGTTGTCTCACAAATGTCACTAAAAGATAAAAATTACCTAGTCCAGCTATTAAGAATGGCTGTGCCCATTACATTAACAAGAGATGATAGTTTCACCATGAAATCTTCATCGTCTGGACTCTAGATTAAAATATTAATAAATAGTTACACATAAAACACAATTGCATGGATAAATAGCTGCACACTACAACAACTACATAACCCTGGTTAACTCACAATAGATTTATTTATTTTTTTAATTTATCAATGTTTAGTAAAAATATTTTACCCTATTCATCTTCAGAATGTAGGAAAAATTTTATAATACATTTTTAAATTAGTCATTACATAAATAATTGGTATTTAATTTTTTCTTAAGTACTAATTATAAATTATCTAAACAGTACTTTTATTAATGCTGAGCTGCACAATGGGCTATTAGTGATGGTCTGGGACACATCCCTGAGGATGATCTGAAAGTATGCCATCGCAATTTTGATCCTCTGCAGAGGGGGTGACTCCCCTGCTTTCGTAGCCAGATGACCTGCATGTGAAGTCAAGCTCTTTACGACAGAACGGTTTGACGAGGACCCATGCCACACACCCTCGGTCCATACGCAGGCTGATCAAAGTGGTCAGCCAGTGATGCTTGACTGGGGTGTTCTACTGGATGTTTTTACGATCTGTCCACTGCGGGAAATCATAAATGGAAAAAACCTCCAAAATGATCAAGATTAACACCTGTTAGTCAAATAAGTCCTGTTATTTACATTTTACTAGAAGCTCTTTTAATGTTGAACAACTGTTAAAAGTTAAGTTATAAATATGCCATTCACCTCTTCCATCATTTCTATTGAAAAGGAAAATCTTGAATAATTAAATTTCCAACAAAAAATTTTTACTTAGTATTGTCATAACATAGTGCTATATTAAACTGTCAGCAGATCCAGCAATACGACCACTATAAGCAGTGGTTCACAAAAATCAAAATCTTTACCACTTTTGCCAAAAAGTTATTAAGTTAGCACATAATTTATTTATAAATTCTTTGACTGATTTTAACATATAAAAAACCAAATATTAAAAATAAAAATTAATCAATTTATTTTTACATTCAATGAAGGAAATCAGTACTTTTCAATTGACTGCAATTCAATTTTAAGTAAGAGTTAACCAATTTTCATAAACAATTAGTCCAGTATTTTCTAGTCCTCATTTTCTCCAGGATATATAATCAACCTTTAAAGCTAATTTCACTGCCGAGATAAAAGTAGTCAAAATTTCAAGTCCTTTTTCAACATGGGGGGGTTGGAAGAGGGATGTACTACTTAACTTGTTTGCTGCAATAAAAAAGTGAAGCGCATGCAAGAATTTTGAGAGCTCGATCACAACATTATATTTTTTTTAATGCGTTAACTGATACTGCCCCCGACAACTCAATGCCGGTCCCACGAAAGCTGCAGTGCAGCGAAGGAAGAAGATTAACTACATCCAAGGCTAAACATAAGTCATATAGGTCCCAAGACAAAGATTTGCAGGACAGGTACCTCAACGCAAATGTGATCACAGTGCCACTGCCTTACCATGTTTCAGGCGACTAGGTGGCACAGGTGTCTGCGATCACCCAATACCTTATTCGGGTATAAGAGCAAACTTCATTTTATAATTCTACGGAAAAAACAGTTTTTCTAGCATTAAACTCCATTACTTTAGCCCTAAAAATTTTAAGTTAAACAAAATTTACATGTAACTAAGAGATGTTTACTTTCAGATGTCAATGGGGTTTTTTTTTTATTTTTTTTTTTTTTTTTAAATAATGAAGAAATAAGACAAATAGAGGAACAAAACAAATAATACTTTGTGTCAGGGTTGCCATTCAAATCTGGAGGGAAAAAAATTCCCGTGTTTTCCCTGTATATATTATACACAATAAATTAAGAGGAAACACTGTGCTCATGAGAGAGATATATTGGGCTAACTATAGTCATTAGTTTTAATTGCTGGAAAAACAGCTGAACATACTTATATAATGCTATTAGTAAATTAAATAGTTTAGTATAGTTGAAATATTATGGTTAAATATCCCATAGATTATGCTTTGAGTGGTCACCATTTTTTTTAAAAGACAAAAATAAGAAACAAAATTTCCTGTGTTTTCCCTGCATATATTATACACAATATATTAAGAGGAAACACTGTGCTTGTGTGAGTGATATATTGGGCCAACCATATTCATTAGTTCTAACTGCTGGAAAAACTTGCACAGGGTGTGTAGCCAAATCTTTCAACAAAAAATAAGCACCTTTTAAGTTGCACTCCGAAATTTTTTTTAAGCACTATATACATTAATAAAATGCAAAAAAAATTTCACACTTAAGATGATTGTGAGAAAATAACTAGTTTCTGACAAAGAACTCCTTTCTCAATTATATTAGTCGCTGCAAAAAGATCGAGAGGTTTTTCGGTTCGATATCAGAGTGTGGAAAATGAAGGCTGAAATAGAAAATATCTTGCAAAATGCAGCAGAGATGCATATGAGAGTGCAAGAGTCTCCGTGGAAACAAGTAATTTCAAGTTACAAGCTTTAGTGTTTATGTCTTTTGCAGATTCATCTCCAGGATGGAAGTGAAGAAAAGTCAAGAAATAATCAGTTAATCAATTCTTTCCATGATTTATGAACAGCACGCCCTTCTTTTTAGTCTTTGGCCGATGGCCTGATATCCGTCATAGGATTAAGATTGTAGATGATGATTCTTTATATATTTGTTCAACATTACGATTTTTAGATTTAAGTTAAACATTTAAAGTATTAATAAATGTTGAGTTCCTGTTTACTTGTGTTTTCATCATTTTTAGCGTACTCTGCTTTGCGAGTTAAACCCACTATCTCAAGGAAGCCAGCTCAGTATATGCATGTGTGGACTCGCAAGCATTTCATCAAACATGTAAAATAATTGGCGCTTTCATTCGTTGTGGATCGACGGGATGCCAAAATAGAAAGTGATCAAATGAATTGTGAAAATGTTGAATAAAACAACGTCAAAACCACGCTTTAGCATAAATCGACAGGGTAAAGTAAAAAATCTAATTTTCGTAAAAGGAAAATTAAGCACATTTCAAAAACACCCCAAGAAAAAAGCACCTTCAAGGGTTTTTTAAAAACGCTATGCGACGTGTTAAAGGGGGAAAAAAAGGAATGCTGAACATACTTAAATAATGCAAATGAAATAGTTTAGTGTAGCTGAAATATCATTCTTAAATAAAACTGCATAAAATGTACATGAAGCAGAAACTCCTGGAGACAAGTATACAGATTCATTTTTCAAAAAGACAAGTGCGCAAACAGGCAGCATATAGTTCATGTCATGTGATCCATAATATCCTTTGTTATGATTGAAGCTGCAAGAAGCAAGACAGGATGACAAACTAAAATCTCAAAATATTTATTCAACTGAATGAGATTTCATCTTCATAAAGACATTTTACTATGCAGTATGGATTCATTTTATAAAGCTAACTAATTAACGATAATATATACACAAAGTGCTTAGTTAATTATGCAAAAGAGGTTATTTAAAAACCTTATCTGTTAGAAGTCTACTATTTAAATATAATTCTTTTTATGTTTTAAGATCCCTTTAATTCTACCTATTTTAGAAAAAATTTAAATCCAAGAAAAAGGGAATTTGGAAAAATAAAAGTCTTTTCATTAGTTCATCTGCAAAAAGGAGTGCTTTTTCTAATAGTGTATCAATATAGCCAAAGCAAAATATCAGGAGCACTCAAAAAAATTTGCAAAAAATATACAACAAATAAAATAAAATGTGTTATGAAAAAATAGCACGTAAAAAGAGAAAATAAAATGTAAAGAAAAAACAGAAAACGAAATCTATAAAGCGAGTAACGAATTCAAATGAACTTACAGGAACGGGAAATTTTTCAAGAATGATTTAAAGTATTTTTGTAACAAGACTGCCAGATTACAAAATATGAAAACAGAAGCGCAAATTGAGGTAAAAGCGTAAAAAGAAGGGTTTTGTTTTAAAGTGCGTTCTTACTGCAGTACTAAAGTGCATTTGATTAGCTAGTTACCAAGGATAGGCCCGAAAATGGATGCACGCAAGGTAATATTTTACTGGATAATTTAAAGAAGTTGACAATTAATAAATTTAGAAATTTAATAATTTTAGAAAATTAACTTTTATTTAAGAAAAAAAAATGAAATAGAAAAGAGAAAGAAACATGAATTGTCGGTTTTGCACATAATTTTAGCCACGGATTTGCAGACGGTTAAAATTATATAAATTAACAAAGAAGTTTTTTAGTAAATTTATTTACAATAATATACAATTAACTCAAGGGTTTTATATAGAATTTAATTACTTTAGTTGGGTATCCATTGTTTTTTTTATCAACACAACATTTATATTATATATGTAATACATACAACACAACTTCCTGCCTAAAATTTTACATTTTTGAACTTATTGCGGACTAACATTTATTTAAATAAGTGCAAACTATAAGCATTAAAGTGAGATCTTACCCCAGTAAATTCCAATACTCCAGCTTGTTTGAGAACGGTTACAAAAGACTCTACAAGCTTAACCTTAGCACCAGGATCCATTCCTTTAGATATGATGTGAATAATACAATTGCATGTAGATTCTCTGAGAGAAGTAGAAATTAGGAAGGTGATGAAAAGCTGAACAAAGCGTTCATTTGCAATGAGATTGATGTCTATCCAGGCTATGTATGACCCAATCACCTCCAAGCACAAACAGATCAGATCAGGATTTAGAGTTTGGTAGGTCACCTAAGAAATGAATGTTTTTCATCTACAAATAATATACATTATTACATATAATAAAGCAACATTTAATCTAGAATAGCAATAAATATTGAAAAAAGAATGAAATAAAATTGCAGAAACTGAAATATTTCAATATTTGGGAGGTACAACTTTGATTTCTTTTTTTAAACATTATCATGTCATACAAACTTTAGAATGTTTATTAAAACATTATATGAAGTATAAATATAAAACTACCCATGCAGAAATCTCAGAAACAATTATACTCTGTTGCAAGTTATGAAAAAACTCTTATTTCTGTAGAGACTGCATGCCAAATGGATGCCAAGCTCCCAGCGTGAACCTATATCAATATCGCCAACTCTTGAAACGACGTTGCACAACCTTCTTTTTGCTTGCTTTCTTCCTTATTAATAATAATAATAGTTATCAGCAACAATAATCAATTAACAGTGAATAAGAATTAATAAAAATGATGTCTAAAAATCTTAACAAATGTATGTCTTTCTGTCCACAATAAAAAAAAATTGATGAAAGAATATTAAATATTCTTTCTTGCAGAACAAAACAAAATTTAAAAAAATTCTTGCATTTGATTGGTTATGGGAAGCATGAGATGCACTATTTTTAGTGGTTCTATTAAATCCAATGCTCTTACACTGTCATATTGTTGTTTATTTTTTAAGCATGAATGTTCACCTTATTTATCAAAATATGTTGTAGGATTCCTGAAACCTTCTTCTGTGATATATGTCATAGAAGATAGCACAAATTCTATTCGACATGTTTAACGTTCAAAAGCTTTTAAATTAATTAGAAAGCATATTTGCATCATTTGATAACAAAATAAAACAAACTATATACATTTGTGGATTATCACTCAAATCCTATACCACAATGGTCTTTTCTTAATGTGCAACAGAGTATAGAACCAATGGCAGAAAACAACTTTGCAAGATAATATAAGATCTATAAAAATTAAAAATTCTTAATAGTCAACTTTAAATACATAAAAATTATATTACAAAAGTAAAAATTTAAAAAACACTTCCCACTCTTTCAACAAAGCAAAAATTAAGGACTTTTTTTGAAAATTAAGGACTTTTAAAATAGTATGATAGTTTATCAACGAATTTACATAAGCCACCAGTGACAGTGTAAATTATCTACCTTCCTAAACAATAGATAAAAAAAGAATAATAGAAAACAATTTTAATTTAATGTAAACACTCATATAATTGTACTAATTAACAGGGCTTGCCAAAGAAGTACCAGGCAATTTTTGCAAACCCGGGCAGGGTTTTTACATTTCATTTTCATATTCAGATTTTTATATTTCAAAATTTCAGAACAACATTTTCAGATTTTTACACATCGAGTGGTGCACACCTAGACCAACAGATCAAACTACAGTACAAAACAGTTTATAAATGAAACTCACCAATATATGATGCCACGAATCAACCAATTTAGTTACACAGGTTTCACGCATTGTATCCTTAATAAGAGTAAAGGCATCCATCTCCTAGAATGATAATATAATTAATTATGTCGAATCAAAGAACGAAACTAATTCACAAATTCAGAAAAGAAAAAAAAAGTAATTAACACTTAATCAAAATAGAAAAGCGCTTCAAGCAGCTAATTTGTTTTATTTTAATTTATGAAGTCAGAAAAACAATTCTAGCAGAAAACAAAAATAAAAAAAATTTAAAAATATGTGTGTTAGAGGGACAGCACTTCATCAGGGGACACACACTGCCTGCCAACACACAGGAGCCTTTCTGTCGTCAGTGGTGAAGCCAAAAACAGACAGTGCCCCGGGGCCCCATAATGAAAAATCAAATAAGAAAAAGCAATTAGAAAAATTTTAATGTATATGCAAAGAAAAAAAAATGACAAATAATCACAAAGTAAGTCTAAATAATGACTAAAAGTACACAAACTAAGACATAATAAATTGACGCCCACCAATAAGAAAAATAAATAAAGATAAAGTTACAGTTGGAATAGATACATCAAAATAAAATATAAATTGCCAAATCATTAAGAAAACTTTAGAAATAAATCAAGCGAACCCTTTTTTGAAAAAATAAAACTGAAAAAACTTTAAAAAGGTGCTACCGTCCATATGCTTCAGGAACATAAAATTCTAAATTTCACAACATAGGCCTATTTATACGGGCTTCAATATGGGGCCTCGGGGCACAGTCAGTTTTGGGCTTCACCACTGACAACAGAAAGGCTCCTGTGTGTTGGCAGGCAGTGTGTCCCCTGATGAAGTGCTGTTCTGCTAACACACATATCTTAAATTTTTATAATTTTTGTTTTCTGCTAAAATTGTTTATCTGACTTTATAAATAATAATTATGATAATTTAAACTCTGTCCTTGGATCAAATGATGCCCAAGGAACATGTCATTTAATCTCGTGTTAGTACAACTTTCTACGGAGACCGCTTAAAGTCACACCCATACTGTGCATGTAATTGATTTTATTTTGAAGGTGTGTTTATGTACAATGAAATCAAAATAAAACAATTAAAGCATCCCAAATGCTAACAGTGATAAAAAGGAGCACATACATTCCACGCATTTGATCGATCCCTGACCTGAGGGTCAGAGGGAGACAGGAAGGGTCATTCCCCTAGAGTGGGGTTGAGTAAGGAAAAGTGAAGGAAGTTATTTAGTAAGAAAAAGTATTTTTTAATATAGTTTGAATGCGGAGAGAGACGGTGGGGAGCAATACAACTCTGGAGTTGTTATCTTTTGTAGTTTATGTACCTGTTGATATTTAATTGTAAATATATAGATAACAGGGTGCATAGCCAAATTATTCAACTAAAAATAAGCACTTTTCAAGCACTCAAAATATATTTTTAAGCACTTTAAAAAAAAATATAATTAAGCAGGGTTGGAAAGTTTTTGACAATTGATGGTTTTATCTTGTTTTAACTGTCATGTCAAAGAACCTTTTGGCATTGTTTTTGACAATTGTCAAAAATCATGAAATTTTAAATAATGTAAAACGAATGGCGTTTTCATACGCCACGGACTGACAATACACCGAAATAGACTAGGGTTGAATTAATTGTGAAAACATTGAATAGAATAATGTCAAATGTGTCTTTTTGTATAATTCATAGCGAAAATCAACATGGTAAAGGAAAAATCTTATTTTGAAAAAGGGAAAATTAAGCACTTTTTAAAAACACCAATTGCAAAAAGCACCTTTAAGGGCTTTTAAAAAACGAAAATCGAAAATAAGCACCTTTAAACACTTTTTAAAAACGCTACACACCCAGGATAAACAAGAATCCTAAATTAAAATATTATATATATGAAAAATTCCTGTTATCCTTGAGAGGGAGTAACTGAAGTGAACCATCTCACAAAGGAGAGACGTCACACATTCCTTTTCTTTAAAAAATATCATCAATCTTTTATAAGCTTCTAAATAAAGATAACTATTAATAAAGATAACAAATTTACTTTTATAACAAGTTATCAAGCTATGAATTTATCAAAAATGCATATTTACTTAGGAGTTCACTGCAAATAAGCAAATTCTAACCAATGGTCACTTCTGTACATGAGGAATTTTATTATAGTGGTTGTTCCCCTTAGTACGCACAAACTTAAAAGTAAATATAAAGGTTGAGGAGTACTGATTTAAACCATTAACATATTCTTTTCCTTAAAAAGAAGCTTATTAAACAGTTCAACCTTCAAAAAGTTACCTCTAAATAAAGGCATGAAATTATCTTTATACCAAGCCATCAAACCAAATGCATATCTGCATAGGCAAACTTTGGCCAATGGTCACTTGTATACATGGTGGTTGTTTCATCTAGTATGGGTAAAGATCCAACTTTCCTTCCAGATGCACTCGAGACAACGAGTTAATGTTGGACAGTTGAATCTTCCCTAATATGTCCAACTCATCCCGATATAAAAATAAAATTAGAGTTAATAAATTTATAACATTTTCAGAATGTGGAAGGAAGGTCTTTCCTGTAAAGATATCCAAAGTTTTCAAAAGAGGTTTCTTCATTCATTTAGCAAGCATGGGAAAGTTTATTGTGGTTTTACAAGATTATTAATGGAGCAAATTTTAATGCAAGCAAAGTATTGCTAAGTTGAGAATATTTTAACTGTTTGGCGAAAAATTTCCATCTAAAAAAAAGGGAGTATAAAAGATGGTAAAATAATTTAAATTTTAAAAAAATTCCAGCTTTTCTTTGAAATTCCCTGATTCTTTCCAGATTTTATATAAATCACCCTGATTTTTTACCACGTTTATATCAACTTGCCTTTGTGTATGTCTGTTCGGGTGGAATTTTGTAATCGATTTAAAACTAACTTTCCGACTAGCTACAGACTTCAAATTTGTCACATAGTTCAGAATTGGATGACAATGCATGAAAATGAAGAGAAAAAAGACATACAAAGTAAAATTAAAGAAAAATTAATATTTTCACGATTGTCTCTTGTTGTCGATTCGATTATTTCAAATTAGTGTCACATGTCAGTTGAAAAGTTTCGTGTAAAGTGAGTGAAAAAATTGCGATTTTGGAAGTGAGCATAAAAAAATAATATTTTAAAAAACCATGTTTTTGTAGTGGAGAATGATTGAAAAACAAAAATTTGAAAAACAAAAAATGCGGGGAGCATGAAATACATAACAGTACATAAACACATTTTCTTACTCTTACACATGCACAACCACATACAATTACAGATATACATACACATATTCTCATGAGCACACATACCGTTACGCATTTCATGCGCCCCACATTTTTCGTTTTTCAAATTTTTGTTCTTTAATTCTATTCTCCATTACAAGAACGTGGTTTTTAAAAGTATAATTTTTATTTATTTTTTTTTCCAGTAAAAAAAAATCTCCCTGATAATTCCAGGCTTTCCAGGAAGGCCCTGTTTGAGCAAGAAAGCTTGAGGCAAAATGCAAAAATTCCAGTCATAGTTGAAATTAAGTAGAGATAAAGGTGTGGGGATTGATCGAGAAGGAGGAAATGCATTACACACATTATTTTTAATAGATAACCAAATAACAATTCAGTTAGCTGCACAGTATAAAATCTTTTGACCGGATTCAGAAAATTGAGTAAAACTTTGACTGCTTTTCTTTAAATTTTTAACCAAAATGTCTGGTCACATATCATATATATTAAATGTGTAATTAAAATTTTCCGAGGAAAAAAGGCTATAGTTTGAATTGAAAAATTAGAAAAAAAAAATTCAAAAAAGCTTTTTTTCCCATAATCTCAATATTTCTTAGTTAAGTAAAAATATATTTAAAATTTTACACATACCTTTGAAAGACCTTGGGAAAAAATTGAAATTTTTCAAATGTCTTTTCGAGTTGATTATTAGAATAACTATTTTCAGATAAAAAATTAATATTAATCTTGAAAATAAACTTATTAAGTATCTGGCTCTCCCTTATAAACAAATAAAATAAACCGAGTTTTTAAGCAGAGTTTGTTGACTTAAATCAGCTTGATTTAAATCATGATTTAAATCAACTAATTTTTTTTAATATATATATTGATTTCAAAAGTTAAAAAACCGTGTTTTACATTATTGATACTTTTATTATTTTCTTTTCTTAGTTTTAAAATTTATATTGAATAAATTTCCACATTAATTCATTTTAGTTAACGAAATTACTTTCTATCTTGGTATGTGTTAAATTCCAACACATTTGAAGTTACATTTTTAAAAATCTTTTGATTCTTGAGATTGCAAGTACAGATTAAAGTAAATATTTAATGCTGTCTTAATAAAGACTTGCTTAGCTGTAGAGAGTAATTAATAAACATGAATTTAGCGTGGAATTAAAATCTACATTATATTTTATTGGGGAGAAATGCATATTTCTGAAGCTTGAGGTTATATTAAAAAGAAATTACCCTGATATGCCAAAAATAGAAGAAACAAAAATAGGCTGATGAATTTAGATACTTTTTTCCGGATATAGTGTCATTCTTCCCTTTCAAACTCTTTCCAAGTCTATTTGAAGCAGTAGGGTTATTAACTGGTATTTTTTTCTCATAATATGTTTACAGTATCATTGACATTATCTGATTTTCTATAAAGAAATTTTGTAGAAAAAAATCCCAATGAATACAGTTTTAAATTTTTTTTTTCAGTTAAACTTATCTATTTTGATATAGAATTAAAAATGAATATTTTACTATAAAAATATATAGATTAAATATATATTTATCTTTTGATGAATGACTACATTTATAAACACTATCTGTTACATTTATTTTGTCATTTTTAAAATCAAGAAAGTTATAAGAAATCAAATTTTAAATTAAAATAATTAAATTAAAATAAATAATAAATTTTAAATTCAAAACTAATTGAAACTTTGTTTTAATAGTTAAAGTACAGGGGTCTGTCCAAGCCAAATTTACTAAAGTACCTTCACAAATTCAACTTTAGGGAAAACCGTAGAATAATTTCACAAAATACTTTTTTCTTAAAATTTTATTTTTGTGTCTCGTAAGAAACGATAAATCCATATTTTTTCCATATCTGTGTTGCTTTTTTAATGTAATTTTTAATTATGTCTAAATTTTCACAAAATAGGTACCTCTCAGAAAAAGCTAGACAGACTCCTGAAGACTCCTTTAAATTTTCTATTTCATCTAGTCTTTAAATTTCAATCATGCATTTGTTTCAAAATGGTTGCTATGCATTCAAAGCTATGTATTATAATGAAAAATTATTTTAGTAAGTTAGAGCTTCTAAAATATTGTTATAATAAAGTTTTTTTAATCCATAAATTAAAGTTCTTACAGTGTATTTGAATAAAAATTAATCAAGCTTAACTTATCTATTTTGATATAGAATTAAAAATGAATATTTTAATATAAAAATGTATAAATTAATTTTTTTTTTTTTTTTTTGATGAATGACTACATTTATAAACAACAATCTATTACCTTTATTTTGTCATTTTAAAAATCAAGAGAAAAAAAGAAATCACAATTTCAAATTAAAATTATGGTCTGCTAATTGAAACTTTGTTTTAATAGTTAAAGTACAGGGGTCTGTCCAAGCGAAATTTACTACCGTACCTTCACAAATTCAACTTTAGGGAAAACGGTAGAATAATTTCACAAAATACTTTTTTCTTAAAATTATATTTTTGTGTCTCGTAAGAAACAATAAATCCATATTTTTACCACATCTGTGTTGATTTTTTAATATAATTTTTATTTTTCACAAATTATGTCTAAATTTTCACAAAATAGGTACCTCTCAGAAAAAGCTAGTCAGACCCCTGAAGTATTCTTTAAATTTTCTATTTCATCTAGTCTTTAAATTTCAATCATGCATCAAAATGGTTGCTATGCATTCAAAGCTATGTATAATGAAAAATTATTTTAGTAAGTTAGAGCTTCTAAAATATTGTTATAATAAAGTTTTAAATATTCATTTAATTTTGATTGAACATTTATAAAAAATTTTAATTCATAAATGAAAGTTCTTACAGTGTTTTTGAATTTAAAAGAATCTGATTTAAATTTTAAAAAATTCGATTTAAATAAAATAAAAATCTGATTTTTGGATTTTCTTTAAAAAAATCACGAACCCAGTTTTTAAGTTTAACTGTTGAAAACGAAGTTCTGAAGTATTTACTAGAAAAACAACTATTTACCAAAAAAAAATTGCAAAATAAAATTTATACTTTCAATCATTTTAAATAAAACATACTGGAATTTTTATACAGTAGACGCCGCTTAATGTGATCACATCAGGACGAACGTGATTTGATAACAATAACCGATTGATTACAATACGGTAAACGAAAAAAAAATTTTGCTAAAAACTTATTTTTGTTTACATACATATTAAAATAAACGAGTTGTTGCTGTAAAACTCCATAGTATTTAATAGAAATTAATGTACACTAAAGAAAAAGAATAAGTTAGTACACTTACATATTTAATGATGAACTGCAGAAAACAATACGAAATACAAAAGGTTTATTATTAACTGAAAAAGAAATCATCAATTGTCGATTGTTTAGCATTCTTTCTAAGCAAGTCCTTTACAAATCGCTCATAATCATAATGTTTATGAAAGTGTTACGCGTCGGCTTTGTTTTGCACACCTAGACGTAAGACTCGAAGTGCCTCCCTCATCTGAGCAGGCGTCGGAATTTTGTCCTCGATAGCACTTTCGGGTTCATCATCGGCATCAGTATCTTGTGACGAAGCTGGATCTTTGACACATACGGCTTCGCAAATGTCCTAATCAGTTAACGAAGTAGAAGTCTCAACTTTCTCGTCGATCTCCATTCATGCTTCAAAATCCTCAGCATTCATATCGGGCGGGGGATTGAAAACGTCTTCCATTTCTTTCATCACAGCAGCATTGTTGTCCTCTGGTTGACA
This sequence comes from Parasteatoda tepidariorum, assembly GCF_982258835.1. Classification (NCBI taxonomy): domain Eukaryota; kingdom Metazoa; phylum Arthropoda; class Arachnida; order Araneae; family Theridiidae; genus Parasteatoda; species Parasteatoda tepidariorum. The sequence goes on from NC_141755.1 coordinate 127,814,833, forward strand.
AAATCCTCTATGACTAAAACAATTTCGAATTGTTTTTTCCGAGACATTATTCCATGACATTGTTAACAAATGTATGGCATCCAAAACATTTGTTTTTTTGGCTAGAGCGTTTGCTTTAAGATCTTCAGCGTCTTGGTCTTCCATATTTTCTAAGATCCTTGAACGCATTTCCTTTTTGTAATATGCCTTCAAGGTGCGGATAATTCCCTGGTCACTTGGTTGAAGTAAAGAAGTGGTGTTTGGTGGTAAGAACACAATATTTATCTTCTTTAATGAAACAGTTACATCAAGCGCGGTGCAGTTGTCTATGAGCAGGAGTATGTTCCGTTTTAGTCGCTTGTCCCATTTCAACAGTCATTCGTTAAAGATGGTGGTAGTCATCCAAGCCGTTTTGTTGGCAAAATAATCGATGGGCAGATTTTTCACACATTTGAAACAGCGGGGCTTCTTATTTTTTCCAATCACTAAAAGTTTTTCTTTAGTGCCAGTCGTACTAGCGCAACATAGCACAGTTAGGCGTTCCTTGGAGGTTTTAGACCCTTGCGTACTTTCCTTCTGAAACATGTAGGTGTGTTCAGGCAACACACGAAAATATAGGCCAGTTTCATCAGCGTTATATACATCTTCAAGTGAATATGTGGCAATAAGTTTAGGCCATTCTTCTTTAATCCACTAATCTGCGGCTACATTATCGGTATCCTTTTGTTCACCATGTGTCCTTCAGAAGAGTATTGTTCCCGTCAAGTAACAATTTTCTTCTTACGTAGAAGTAACGACGCGCATGCGCACTGCCAAAAACAAAAAAAGAACTGAATATTAATATTCATTCGATGTTTAGAATTTCATGTAGCTGTTGAGCTTTAAAAATGTAATCTCTTTTTTTTTCTCTTATTAAATATTTAAAATATTCTTAGATAGGACTGTTGAATTAGAATTGCGTTGATTTCCTCTTAATCGAATTTTTAGAATTACTTTGATCACTTCCTGATAGAATATCTACAATCAGATTTTATAGATGAACCACCGTTAGCATTTTTGTGCATCGGCCGAGAAACAACATTCTTGTTGTTATAGATTGTTTCGATTTCGGATTGATCAGGAAGTGTAAAGAAAAGAAAGGTAGGAATATTTGATAATTTGATCTATATGAAGATTTAGATAATTTGATGCTTCAAATTTAAAGCAGTTGTTATGTAGAAAGTTGCTTTGTTTGATTGTGTGATGCAGTATTTGTTTACATATTTACTAAATATTGAAGCATCATACAAATTATAAATTTGATTATTAGTGTTGATAAGAATTTTTAAAATATGGAAGAATGAACTAAACAGAGAAAAATTAGAGGCGTTTTGCGTTCTAGCATAACAAAATATATTAACAAATTAGAACAAGAATTTGATGAAATAAATACTGATACTGAACTAGAACAACATTTAGATTTTTTGACTAGTAGATTAAAACAAATAAATGAATTAGATAATACTATACAATCTCTTATTGTAGATGAAAATGATTTTGATGCAGAAATTGAATCTGCAATGGAATATGGTCAGAAAATTGTTTTATGGAATTCGAAACTTTCTTCTAAGATAAAATCCTTTCTTCGTAATGCATCTGCTAATAATTATGATAGGGTAAATTTAATTCAGGCACAAGATCATTCCAACAATACTATAGCCACAGAAGTTTTGAATCGGAAAATAAATAATAATGTTAAACTTCCTAAATTATCGATAGAAAAATATTATGGAGATCCGTGTGTTTGGATAGAATTCTGGAATCAATTTCAAAGTACAATTGATAAAAATGAAACATTGTCTGTAATAGACAAATTCTCGTATTTAAAATCACTTTTAGGAGGTGCTGCAGCTAACGTTGTTAATGGGTTTTCGCTTTCTGAGGAAAATTATGGAAAAGCTGTTAAACTATTAAAAGAAAGATTCGGTAGAGATGAATTAGTTATAAATGCTCATATGAACAAATTGTTAAATCTCTATCCTGTTAAAGATGCTAATAATGTTTTAGGATTAAGAAAACTATATGACACTTGTGAAGTACAAATTCGAAGTTTGGACTCTTTAAAAGTAACTTCCGGAATGTATGGACATTTATTGTACCCCATTTTGATTAAATTAATTCCTGAAGAATTAGCTTTAAGCTTTAACCGTAGAAAATTAGATAAAGCAAATCTAAGTGATTTTGATGTAATGGAACTGATAAATTTTCTAAAAATTGAAATAGAATGTAGGGAATCTGTTTCATTCCAAAACTCGAGGGTAGATAGAAAGAAAAACTTCATTAATCATAATACTGTCGCAAAACAACAATTTGGCAATTCGCGTGAGTCACCTCGAAATCAAAATCGCCCTTTCAATTCAAATGTAAACAAAACAGTAGAATATTTAGCTCCTGTCACAGAAAGTAATTGTATCTTTTGTAAAGAAACTCATAGTTCGGAACACTGCAACAATGTAAATATTGATGAAAAAAAGGATTTGTTAAGAAAACAAGCTCGTTGCTTTTTGTGCCTTCAAAAGAATCATAGAATTAGAGACTGTAAGAAAAGGACATTTTGCGATATATGTAATCATAAACACAACAGAACAATTTGCTATCAATTTGGTAAAGCTGAGGATAAAAACGAAACTAAAATTGTTACTGCTATTTCGCAATGCCATGAAGTTTATAAAACTGATTCGTTGATTAAATCCACTATTGGAATTTATTTGCAAACATGTACCGCTATGATTAAGTCATCATTAAATGAAGAAACTTCACCTGTTAGAATATTATTAGATAATGGATCCATGCGAACATTCGCTTTAGAAGAAGTTTCAAAAAGATTAAAACTTCCCATTGTAAGATCGGAAACTTTATCTATTTATGCCTTCGGAGCTGATGGAGCTCAAGAGAAAATTTATGATGTTGTTAAAATAAGATTAGCTAATAGGGATCAACCTTCGTTAAATATTGAACTTGAAGCTCTAGTCACCGATCAAATATCTGCTACTAATTTACCTGCACCTGATACCAACATTTCTAAAGCATATAAGCAGTTGAGAGGTTTACAGTTAGCTGATTCCTATGACTCTAAAGAAAATAAGATAGAAATTTTAGTTGAAGCTGATTTTTATTTTGACATTGTCAGTGGTAGAATTAGAAGATTGAACGATAAACTGGTAGCTTCAGAAACCATTTTTGGCTGGTGTCTTCAGGGACAAGGAAGCATTCATAAAGATCTATGTAGCTTCAAAATTATCGAAGAAAAATCCATCTCCGATCAACTAAGAGAATTTTGGGAGCTGGAAAACTTAGGGATTAATGTGGACACAGAAACTAAAGATAATGTCGAAAAAGAGCTAATGAAGAATTTTGAAGAAGGAATTTCATATGCAAATAATCGCTACAAAGTGAAGTTGCCCTGGAAACCTGAACTAAAGAGTATGTTACATAATAATAAGGTAGTCGCCAGTAGAAGATTTCAGTCTTTGAAAAAATCTTTCATCAACGATCCAGTCTATTTTTTTGAATACAACAAAGTTTTAGAAGATTATCAAAAAGAGCACATTATAGAGCCTGTTACAAAGGAAAACGAAACTTTGAATGAAGAGAATTGCTTCTACTTGCCTCACAGAGCTGTGGTCAGAAATGACAAGAGTACAAGTAGATTACGAGTCGTCTTTGATGCATCATCGCATTCTGCTGGACAGATTTCACTAAACCAATGCTTGTATACTGGACTTAATTTATTACCTGATCTTTTTCTTCTTTTGATTAGATTTAGACTTCATCCTGTAGCTGTGACTGCTGACATCAAGCAAGCTTTCCTGCAGATTGAAATTGATGAAGAAGACCGAGACTACACCAGATTTCTTTGGAACAAAAGCCCAGACGATTTCAGTCCTGATGAGACCTACCGGATGACAAGAGTTCTGTTTGGTGTGACATCTTCTCCTTTTCTACTTAATGCCACCATAAAACATCACTTGAAGAGGTATGTACAGAAATTTCCTCATACTGTTCAACTGTTAAATAAATCGTTGTATGTTGATGATTGCCTCATAGGCGAAGATGAGGTAGAAAGTGCTCTGACTACTTGTTTAGAGAGTTATAAAATTTTTAAAGATGCTAGCATGCGTTTGAGAAAATGGAAAACAAATTCCCCAGTGTTGTTTCACAAGTTGAAAGAACATAAATTAGAAGTAGATGACATAACTGATTCTTTTGATCAAACTTTAATACCTTCAAAGGTCCTGGGAGTTGCATGGAATCCCAAGAAAGACTATTTTTACTTTGATACTCGAAATGTTGAATTATTCCTTAAGAAAAATAAGGGGACTAAAAGATATATTTTACAAATTGCAGGTCGTATATTTGATCCTATTGGATACATTGGGCCATTTACTATTCGTATCAAATGCCTAATACAAGAAATATGGTGTTTAGGCTTAGATTGGGATGAGGTTGTAACAAATAAAAACAATTGAGGCATTTAATAAATGGTGTGATGATTTAAAGAAATTGAGTAACATTCGATTACCGCGTTACTATTTCTCACATGCATTACCTAAAGATATAGACAATATCCAGTTACACCTATTTTCAGATGCTTCCATCAAAGCTTACGGAATGGTTGCCTATCTAAGAGTAAAGCTAAACGATGGAAACATCATTACTAGTTTTGTTGCCTCTAAAGGACGAGTTGCGCCGTTAAAGATGCTCTCTTTACCTAGATTAGAACTTATGGGAGCACTTTTATCTGCTAGACTGAGTGAAAAAATCATAGAAGGTTTGGAATTTCCAGTTGAGCAAATTTTTTGGACTGATTCGTCTATTACGTACTTTTGGATAAGAGGTTCACCAGATAGGTTTAAAATTTTCATAAAGAACAGAATTCAGGAAATTCACAAACACAGTAATCCTTCAGAATGGTTTCACTGTCCAGGAACGGATAATCCAGCTGATTTAATATCACGTGGACTTTCGGTTTCAGAATTAGAAAACAGCGACTTTTGGTGGCAGGGTCCACTGTGGCTGAAAGAAGATGAATCGTCGTGGCCAAAATCTTTAGAAACACACAAAGAACTTATTGCAAATCCAGAGACACTAGAAATTCGGAAAGTTTTAACTTTAAACACAAACGTCGCAGAGAGAAACGAAAACATCAACAATTTCCTTAATCGATACTCCTCTTTCACTAGGTTGGTTAGAATTACAGCTTATTGCTTAAGATTTCTTAAAAACTGTAAAGATACAAATAGAAAAAGGGATAATTTAAGTACATTCGAGCTACAAAATGCTACACAGGTGTTAGTAAAATGTGTGCAATCTATAGAGTTTAGCTCTGAGATTAAATGCCTAAAAAACAAACAGCCAATTCCTCAAAATAGCAAAATCATATCATTGAATGTGTTTATGGACGACAATGGACTTATGAGAGTTGGTGGTCGCTTGAAATTCTCCGAGTTAACAGAATCACAAAAATATCAAATGCTTTTACCGAAATCTCATCATCTTACACAATTAATCATCGAACACTTTCATAACAAATCATTACACTCGGGAGTTCAGACAACACTTTATTTGATTAGACAATTTTACTGGATACCTTCTGGACAAGATAGAGTCCGAAGATTCATACATAAATGCTTGACTTGTTTCAAGACTAAGACACAAACTATTAATCAAAAGATGGGTAACTTGCCCAAAGATCGGATTGTACCATCACGACCCTTTGATAAAGTTGGTTTAGACTTTGCTGGTCCCATATTAACAAAACCTAATTTGAAGAGATCTAAGGTTGTAATTAAATCTTACATCGCTATATTTATTTGCTTCAGTACTAAGGCTACTCACTTCGAGGTTGTCTCAGACTTGACAACAGATGTTTTTTTAGCTTGTTTGAGAAGATTCATTTCGAGACGTTCAAAACCGTCGATTATTTGGAGTGATAACTTCATTTTGGAGTGATTTGGAGAGACTAACTTCAAAGGTGCAAGAAATGTTTTGAACTCAATGCTTGAACTTTGCCAGTCAAACTCTGTGAAGAACTTTAGTGCTGAAGAGGGAATTCAGTGGCATTTCACACCGACTGCGTCTCCTAACCGCCTGCGTCTGTGGGAAGCTAATATTAAATCCATGAAGAGAATACTCTTGAAAGTCACAAAATCTAACTTACTAAATTTTGAAGAACTAACTACGCTCGTTGTGCAGATAGAAAGTATTCTCAACTCACGCCCACTTTCGCCCATGTCATCAGACCCTAACGATCTGCAGCCGTTGACACAAGGACACTTTCTAGTTGGAGCTCCGATTATGTCATTTCCTGAACATCATACTGCTCTAGATTCTTTTTCTCTTTCTTCTAGGTGGAGCCTGATTCAACGTCTGAAAGACAGCGTTTGGAATAGATGGAGCCATGAATACCTGAGTCAACTACAAACACGTTCGAAATGGACTTGACAACAAGAAAATCTGAAAGTTGATCAACTAGTCCTTCTTAAAGATCCTAGTAAGACAGCAATGCAGTGGAATCTGGCTAGAATTGTGAAAACTTATCCTGGAGAAGACAATCTTGTCAGAGTGGTTGACGTCAAAACAACTAGAGGAACTTTTCGCCGAGCCGTCTCTAACATACTTCCACTACCGGATGATGTTGGACTAACATCCAACGGGGGCGGGATGTTCCCGTCAAGTAACAATTTTCTTCTTACGTAGAAGTAACGACGCGCATGCGCACTGCCAAAAACAAAAAAAGAACTGAATATTAATATTCATTCGATGTTTAGAATTTCATGTAGCTGTTGAGCTTTAAAAATGTAATCTCTTTTCTTTTCTCTTATTAAATACTTAAAATATTCTTAGATTGGACTGTTGAATTAGAATTGCGTTGATTTCCTCTTAATCGAATTTTTAGAATTACTTTGATCACTTCCTGATGGAATTTCTACAATCAGATTTTATAGATGAACCACCGTTAGCAAGTATGTTCTGCCTCTTTTTCCAGCGGTGGAACCATCCTTCTGTGGCTACGAAGTTTCCTTTACCCAATTTTGCAGCTAAATCTTCAGCTTTTTGGCGCAAAATTGGACCATTAACACGAGCGTCCCTCTCACGAACGTTTGTGAACCAGAGTTTTAATGTAGATTCAACCTCTTTGTCTTTTCAATCTCGATTTCTTTTACAATTCAGATTTCCGTTCAAAGTGCACTTTTTTTTCGATATCCTTTAGATTTTTTAAAATTTTGCACAAAAGCGGCTGCGAAACTTTCAATTGAACAGCAGCATTCCTTTGGCTCATTTTCGGCAATTTATCGGAACGATTTAAAATGTCAACCTTTTCTTTCACAGTAAGATCTCTCCGTTTCCTTTCCATTATAAAACAAAAATCAGGTTACAAACCGTATGGACTATGGTAAAGTGAAAATTTATGCTGATCTTTTTCTACATGCGTCTTTTAAGCACTTAGATGAGGCAGTTCCACTACCCCCCCCCCCAATTTTATTGTTTGACCAATAGCGACTGGCTAAGCGACCTGCCAAGATCAAGTGGCATACCTGAAACAATGTTCTCTTTTGAAGGTCACCCCTTACCCCCTTCCCATAGTGGCTGGGACATATCATCTGTCACATTGTTTAGTTCTTCTAAAAAGGGGCTCGTGACAAACATTTACTCGTTACTGGCTGGTCTTCTTTTCTCTTTATTTAGGATTTCCGGGAATTTGAAATCGCACGGTGCTACGGAATTTTACAATGCTTGATCGAAAATGGCAAAATATCCCCCCCCCTCATAATAACACGTGTTTAAAAGATAATATACGAGCCCTGTTTGGACTTTTGGTAAGTTTCAGGAAACACTTCACAAAACACAAAAAAAGTTTTCCTTCTTGTTTTTATTGATTTCAGGAAAATAAATTTACCTATAAACTGATAACAATAAACGGACATTTGATTACAATAAACGGACATTTGATTACAATAAACGATGATTTTTCAATGTATTTTGATATAAGCGGACGGGACTAAGCGATTTTGATAACATTAAACATTTGATAACATTAACCGTGATCACATTAAGAGGCGTCTCACTGTAGTATCGAATCAAAAACTTCATTTAAAAAACATCGTCAAATAAACGAGTTACAATTAAAGAAAGAAAACCATTTCTTAATCTATCAATTTATTTAGTTCTATTTAAAATGTGCGGCCAAATTAAAACTGCATTGTGAAAAAAAGTGAAAAAATATTGCGAAGAACACATGTTGTATCTTCAAATAAATTTTATTTTTCAATACTTTTGAGGTACTACAAGCATACAGCTATAAATAAATTTAATACTAATTCATAAAGTAAAAGTTTCGCATTTAAATTTACCGATATAATTACATCATTCGTAATGCTTGGACATGTTACAGAATCGACGTCATCGATTATCGCAGCACTTGTGATAGTGTCGGAAAAAAAACTCATATTGTTCAGTTAATGAGTAAAAAATTTAGAAAAAATTCTAAGTGTATGAAAAAGTTTCTTATTCAAATTAGCTTATTTTGTATCAATTAGGATGAACAGTCAAACAAAATAAAAAGTAAGGAAAGAAACAAATAAAAAAAACGTTTAATTGCATTAAGTGTGCTTCATCTACAAATAAATTGTATGCTTAATTCAACCTTTATAAGGAGCAGTCATACCTTTGCACCAGTGGAGGACTAAGGCTAAAGCGGTGCCTTAGCAACATTGTAACTCCGGGCCTATTTTTCAGTCATGACACATACTTTGCGTTTGCTAGTTTGGATTTAAAGCATATAATAAGTAATTCTATTTAATTATCGGATTCCAAGATAAAAAAGGAACAAAATAATATACATGTACAAAAATTAAATAAACATAATTTATAAAAACAAACAATATTTAAACAAATATACCCAGATTGATTAGTTATATTGTCTTTTTTCTCACTTTCAATTCTGCAAACTCGTCAATTAGTTAGTCGTAATTAATAGAGTTATATAATAGCTCTTTTTCTACATAAAGTAATGATAAACTATTTATTTTTTGTTGGCCTAATGTGGATCTTAAAAATTTTTTTTCTTTTGGCCATTACTGAGAATGATCTTTCACCGCTTGCATTGCTTATTGGAAGGGTTAAACAAATTCTCAGAATTATATTTAAATTAGGGAATGTTGCAATAATATTATTTTCCTGAATAAGTGACCACATGGATACAGGCGAAATAATACTTACAAAAGTCTTAAATTGTAATACTTCATTTTTCAGTTCTGCTAGGTTTAAATCTTGCTCATAACATTTTAATTCCCCTATTGAAGAGTTACTAACATCACTATCATGAAAAAAAAATTTTGAATTTATTGTTAATAGTTTTATATTCTTCGGATATTTTAATGTTGCTAATTAAAGAATCTCATACAACAACAATATAAACTTTACAATGTTCCTTGCCGAGTGAATCGTACGTCATGTTCTGGAATTTCATCATGAAATAGTTTTCGTATTTTCTGCTGTTTTATATCATTATAGTATATGCAATATCTTTAACTTTTTCTAAATTGTCAAAATCATCTCTAACAGTTTGTATGAAATCTATAAATGAATCATATTTTAAAACTGCTGTATTTAAGGATTCATTTTTTTTTTGAAGAGTCTTGTTTGAAGCATCTCTAAAATCTTTACCCATAGAGTAAGTAACAGTACATACTCAAATGTATCAAACTTTTTTTATGTAAATCGGCAGCTTCGGATCTTGTTAATAGTTTTCCATCTCTGTTTGAGGACGTATACAATGTTTAATTTCTTCATTATTTTCCTTTAAGGATTTCACAGATTGGAACGAGCAGACCACATGGTGTCAAAAATGGTTTTATACTCTTACAAAATTTTTGTAATGCATTCCACTTATGTGTAGAACTAGAAAAAAATACGTACAATTCCTGAACGATATTGAAAAAAGTGGTAATTTCCATGCAACTTTCGGCAGCAACGTTTCCAATTAAATTTAATGAATGATTTGCTCAAGGTATAAAATGGGCAGAAAAAATATGTTGTTTTATTCTGGATAGGAGTCCCTTTTATTTAACTGACATATTAAACGCATAACTCTGCCCCGATAGTTAGTGATGTCAAAATCTATATTATTTAAAAATTCTAAAATAACTTTCTCAAAGTTTTCACCAGTATGAGAAAATATAGGTAGAAATCCCAAAAAAATCTTTCTTTTATACCACTTGGAAGAACATAGCAAATAATGACGGTCAACTGATCTACGTGAGATATATCAGGTGTTGAATCAATAATTAGGGAGTAAAATTTGGCTTCCTATATTTCATTTACTATTGTGAGTTGCAAATCTTTCGATATAATTGAAATAAATTCATCACATATTGTAGACGACAAATAGTTTATAGTACCGGTGCCGCAGCTTGCAGATTTTTTCATGTGTTCCGGCATAAATGTATAGAACTCGGATAAATATTCCGAAGCAACTATATAATTACCATCATTTTCATCTATATAATTCCCATTATTATTTGTTTCCTTGGAAAAATAATTATAGACGTAAGAGTAGAATAAGTTGTTGGTTTCAGTATAAGTCAACCAATCTCTTTTAACTTTTTCCCCGCTATTAATTGTTCTGAAGAAGGAGGCAATAGTTAATTTTCTGGTGATTTGTTCTGATCCTTTGTTGCATCGATTTCATCATTACTTTGAGATGATTTTAAATTTATATTTTCTCCTTTTATTTCATCTTCACAAATCATTCATCATAAATCAAAGGTTCGGCATAATTTTGATAAGTTTCAGCAATAATTATAAATATCACGTTTTTCTGTTAAATAATAATAAAAAAAAATTATAAAAATTCTGAACTTAAAAATCTAATTTTCGGGCCCGAAAAATTACGGGCCCTAGGCGCGTGCCTAGGCTTTAGTCTGCCCCTGCTTTGCTCACACTTGTATAAGTGTAATAAACAAATTAATAAAAAAAATCACCTGCTGAAACAAATTTTAATCAAAACGAGAAAGTGCTAAGCGATATTTTAAAGAGTAAAAAAAAAATAATAATAAATAAAGACGGATCTGTTGATACTCCTGGCAGCGTGCCAACAAAGAATGAGAAAATCTTCCCCAAAAAATATCAAAGATAAATAAAAAAAATTTAAAAAAAGAAATATAAATTATGGTTTGCCAATATAAATTTTTAAAATAACTTGTAATGAATCATAACTTGAAATTTATTATCCTAAGAATTGTGTCATTGTAAAAAAAAAAGTTTATTTTAAAATTAATATTTTTTTTTTCTTTTTTGTATAAAAAAGCTTTTTTATTTCATAATTAATTGTCTAAGTCCCTCCACTTTTGAAATGGAAAGTAAAAATTTCTTTCTTCCTTCATAAGAATAAAGCTGAGCAAAGGGGGGTGGAGGGCTCCAGAAGATACTACATGAGAATGTATCACTTTTTTCAATGATCTAGTCTGACCCCTAAAATTGTCTTCAGGCTTTGTAAACGAGATTTCTTCCTTTAAAAAATTCTTTCCAAGAAAACACTTGGCAGGCCTACTGACCGTCACCATTGCAGTATGGTTTCTTAAAATAAGCAATACAGTGCCACTTTATAATCAGCCACTTTATAAAATCAAATCGGCAAGAACCGAATCATTACAATATTAATACATGTTAAAAACATCCTTTAATAAAATGAATGCTGCCGCTTTTTAAAATCAAAATTTTGACTACATAATAAATCAAAAGTGCAATATTTCAGCTTTTTATGTTCTTATTTATAATTTTTTATTTTTTCAAAGTTTAAAGATTTTTTTAGAAGAAGCAACAGTTACTCACAAACCTGTGAAACAGGTGTGGTTACCACTTTCCTGCGATATACATAGTGTAAGAGTTAAGGAAAAATGTATGCGGCGAGTTCATAGAAATCAATTTATCAATGTTACTTCCTTGACTTGAATGAAGTTTGGAGAAACCTACCTCACTCAACAGGGTATCGAATTCTTATCTTACTTTTTATTGAATGAACCATAGAAGGGAGAGAAGTTTCTTTTGTTATCTATCCTAACAGAGAACATGAATAGAGTTCCAAAAACTGACTGTGCGCATGTTCCATATTATTTAAGATGTTTGAGTAAATTATAGTTAGAGTTAGAGCACATATCATTTTAAGTTCGTTTGGTGTTAAATTTTATCAGCATGCCAAAAAGGAAGGATTTGAGTCTTAAAGATAAATTCGAAGTGTTGCAAAACTATGATAAGCTTCCTAAACGTAGTCAACATGAAGCTTCAATGGAGATGGAGATGGGGCTGATAACTGTTTCGAAGAAATGCTCAGCAATGAAGAAAATTAAATGGACAAGAATTTTTCACGTTACGTAGCTATTGACGATAACCTGCAAACATCAGGAGAAAAATCTGATTCTGAAATTGCTACAGACATCAAAAATTGCAAAGTTATTTCCAATCAAGAAATGGAGGAATCAGACTCAGAAGATGAAATTAACTCATCAGTGCCATCTTCAATGGAAGTCAGAAAAGCACTCAATGTATTGCGGCAAGCTTTAGAACAAAGAGGAGGAATATCGAAAACTATAAAAACTGCTATAAACTCTCAAATGATGTTGAAAAGTTAATTTTAAATACTGCAACTCAAGCAACCATTGATCAGTTTTTTGCATAACTTTTGTAAATTTAATCTTATGTAGGGTTTTACTTTATTAAAATAATTAAATTAGTTAAAATAAAGCATTAATGTTGTCATTATTTCAGCTTTTAAAGTGTGTGCATTTAAAATTTATCGTAAAAATGTGATTTTTTTTTCTTCAAACGTTGAATTGCCTCTTAATAAAATTAGCTGCTTAATAAAATCAAAAGAGCATAAAACGAAAGTGATTTTAATAACCAGCGGGCACTGTACGTCCATTTCTACGAAAAATAAATTTTTCTAAAAGGAGAAAATAGGAACCCACACAGCTGCAGGGAGCATTCCCTGACAGGAGGAACTTCTTGGAAGATCTCTTATTTAAATTACTAACTTCAAAAGGAAATAGTAAAGAGGGGGGAGGGAGAGCATTTCGGATTTTCATTTACCCATAGCTATTGAGCTAGACGGAAGACAAGTTGATTTCAAGAAAAGTATCACTAAGTAGGGGGACAGAACAAAATAATTATTTCTTGCAGGAAGGTAGTATCGTTTTGGAGGGGACACACAAAGGCGCATTTTATTATATTAGGGCGGGATAAAAGGAGTAAAGGGCAACAGGGCGGAAATTTCTCATCAAAAGGGCATACGGGGCGGTGCGCCCCCCAAACCCCGCCTGGAATGAACCCTGATAAGAATAATTATAAAAATTATAATTCTTATATATTCTTATAAGAATTATAATTTTTATATATTCTTATAATTACAAGAATTATAGAAATAATAATTAGAAAAAAATGCGTTGGCAGAAAATGTACAATGGAAACCTCCTATACATGTAAAAAATGTGTTGAGAAGTGAATTAAAAATTCTTATTTTTTGTGTTTGTAATACATAAAAATTGTGAATATACAATTTTGTTTAATTATAATAAAGTATTTTTTTCAGTTTATTTCCTTCCTAACATCCATATTTCACACATTCAATGAAGAAACAAAGTCCAGTTATTTGATAGGCTATTTTAGAAATAAGTATTATATTAAGTGTTGGTATGTTTAATTTTATAATAGTGTTAATTTTAACAAGACGTTCAGAGAAATCCCGTGAGGTCACCATAAGTTGATAATACATGTACTAGTTTGTAAATTGAATGTCGAGAAACAACACTTTCCGTCCGGTAGAAAAACCAATCCCGATTCCTGAAAGTGTATTCAGGGCCGGATTAAGCGTACGCGGGGCTATTCAAATTTTTGGGGCCCTCAGATTTTATTTATTCAAATATAAAAGTATTTCATTTCATTTAAGAAAGCATATTTAAAATAAATAATAAATTAAATTTTGCTTTATTTTGTTACATTAGAACCAAAAAATAATCATAACATTTTGAAAAAATTTTAAAAAACATTGTTTTTCTTAATTTTTTTACATTTATTTTCAAAAAATCCATTTCAAGGGGGCCGCTAATCATTGGGGGCCATGGCCTAGTCTGGCCTAATTGGTAATCCAGCCCTGTGTGTATTGATGTAAAGAGACTAAGTGTGACTGCAGACAACAACAAAAAATACTTCTCAAATCTGTCAGATTGATTACGAGGTAGAAGCTTAGATTCACATTTTTTGTTTTTATTGAGAATGAAATCCCATATTTGAAATCAATTGAATGAAACGAAAGATTGATTTACGAGGGGGGGATAGTGGTAAGAAAATACATCAATATGGTTTACAATGTAAAGTAAAAAGATTTTTAACTAGAATACTACACATATGGCCAAAATAGTTACTTTTCACCACTTTTGTATTTCATTTTATGGGTGATTTATTTAAATAATGTGTCGGGGGGAGTTTGGAACCATTAGTTAAAATTGTTTGCAAAACGGATATAGTGAAGTTATAGAGAACTGAAAGTCCCTTGAAGGTAACTGTATTAAAATCCTATGCCAAGTATTTCGACTGATAAGGGACGATAAAATAGACATACTTAATGTTACAATTTGTACCTTGCCGGCCGAGTGGTTAGACTGCGGGTTCGAATCCCGCTCTGGGCATGGATGTTTCTCTCTCGGTGTTGTCTTCTGTTGTGTGAATGTGTCCCACCCTATGAACGGGTTTGTAGCAGTATGGCGTGGGTAACGTTGCTCGCCTCAGTGACTTTGGTTCACAGGTGCCCACTGGGTAACGCTAAATGAGTAACAATTCCGGCATCTTCTATGGCGAAGAACGAAAAGTTCAGAGCCTGCCGTTATTTTAAAAAAAAAAAAAAAAAAACAATTTGTACCTTTTGAGTGCGGGGTATTTCTCTATCTGCAATTTCAGAGTTGATGTCTAACAAGATGCGGAGATAAATATCTATAGCAGTCATTCCAAGATTTAGCATGCCTAATATATCATCAAAAAATAATGGCCAGCGAGTTGGATAATCAGCTAGAAACACAATACAAATAATCTGAGCAGCTTTATTCAGAATGAGGCCTGAGTCCGGCTGTGGTGATGAGCACTGAAATGAATTATTTCATTAATATTTATGAATCCACTTCAAGCAATTATAATTTAAATTTAATTTTTAAAATAATTATTTATTTATTTAAATAAACCAATTTTTAATTCATATTCTTAAGATTTTATTTTATAATCGTTGTTGAACAGCCAACCCAATTTTCGAGTTTACAACTACCGATGCTCCGTAGCCATGGGTGCAAGTTGGAAAAAAGGCCAAGACTGAAAATTTTTTGACTGAAATGCCTAACATATACAATACCCCCTCGACATATGCAAACTATCTAAGAAAGCTTTACCATAATACATCAAGTTTAAATACTGTACAAAAAATATTTATTTATCTGTCTTTTGATAAAATAACAACAGGACATAAGAAAGTAGACCAATAACGTAGAACTAAAAAATATTTTTAGGGACAGAAAAAAAATTTCCGATTTCCGTCATCGAGTCAGTCTTGTTTCCGTCTTACTTCCGTCCGCGGACATTTTCGAAAGACGGAAATCCGTCCTGGGGATGGAAGACTTGCACCCATGTCCGTAGTCTGTCATTTTGAATCCTATCCAGAAGACAAGAGAACTCCTCGATTGAGTAGTGACCTAAATTTACCTTCGTGGAGGACTTTTCGATAGAACTAACCCGCATTTGGGTCACATGGAAGAAAATCATGAAAACCTCCCACGGTTAGCCTAGCAACAAGGGGACTCTAACCCATGATCCATCTACCACTGAGGATATTTTACATCATCATTGTGGTTGGTGCAAGTAGGATGTGGAATTCATATTGACCTGCTATCTTTGGGACTGGAACCTGGTTCACCTCATTGGAAGGCAAACGCTCTAGATACTAAAATTGCAATTTATTTATATACATATATATATTTAAGGATGTACAGCCTGTGGCCTGTAGACCACATGCAACCCTGGTATGACCTGCAAAAGCTTTTGAACACAATGAATTTGTTTATGTTGTTTTTTTTTTTAATAAAAAATTGTTGAAAACTTTGAATCACATATTTGTGTCAATGCACTCTCAATTTTCAGAAATTCTAGTGTATGATTTTTTTAAAGAGAAAACTAATATTTTTAATACGATATTACAACACACGAAATTGAGTGACTACTTTTCGCTTTATTTTGAAGATTTCCTTGTAACTCTAGGTGACGTTTAATGCTCTTTATTTAAAACATTTATAGCTACTAATTTCCACATGGGATTTTCAAATCCTGATACACTTATCACATTACAACTCGTGAGATTTTATCGTATATCATCTTTTTTATTTCTAAAAGCAGGTATTGCTAAGCTTTTCCATGTGATTTTGATAATCCTGCATTTTTACAATATTATGAAGACACTCGATCAAATCTCACATTCAAATAATCAATTTATGACGCATTTTTTTTTTTTTTTTGCCAATTTCTGTTAGATAAATAAGAGCGAAAAGGGATTTTTCTAATTTGATCGATTGAAATATAAAATAAAGTAAAGATCTTCTTCAGCCCTGCATATGATGACCTAATGTTCACATACCTTCAACTTACGCCGGCGACGTCACGGTCTACCAGTGCTCATTTTCATTTGCTGTTGGTCATTCATGCGTGGATCATGATGTCATGCATTGTACAAGAGTACTTAAACTTCTGTTGAAATCGATTATTTCGCATTTCTGTTACTTTGTGAAAGTGCGATATGTTTGCCTTTTTAAGTTCAATATGCTTTTAAAATAAATCCTTTACTATGATTACTTCATTTTTGGTTGGTTATGAGTACTGAAATAGTTCCTTTTCATTGGCAGAAATGAGAAGTGTTATGATATTGCTATTTTATTTTGAATTATTTTGAATCTATATTATATAAAACGAAAGAAAAGATATTATGAAAAATAATATAAGATATAATATATAAGATATAAGAAAGATAAAAATATATAAGAGATATAATTAAGAAAAATATGTGAACTGTTTGGAATTTCAAATTAATATTGAAATGCACAGGTTTAGAATTTTCTACAGTGAAAAGTTTTCGGAACTTCAGTGTTCAAAAAAGTATACAAAAGCTAGACGTTAAGAACGTATCCAATGAGCGAGTAAAGCGAGCATCGGACTGCGAAGCAATCCGAAATGAACTGCGAAAGCAGTTCCGAGGGTTGGCGAGCGCCAGCTAGCAGGGGGCGAAGCCTCCTAGTATATATATATTGCGAAAAGTGATAACTCAAATTTGAAATTCACGCATCATAATATCGTACTAAAAATAGGGTTTTTTAAAATTAAGAGGAGTTTTTTAACAAAAACCGTTGAAAAGGCTATGGAGAAACAAAATAAACTTACAATGGAATCTGAGCAAATTGAATGCATTAAGAAGTGATGACTCAAATTTTCAACATATTTTACTTTATAAAAAACAGTATCTTAGACAGGAAAATGCAATATAGTAGTTTCCTTCAGACAAAATATTGTGACACATACTGTTAAAGAGGGAATATTTTAAAGTCAAAACATTAAATAAATTGTATTTTCACAAAAAATGGCATTTACTGCTGCATTTAATACACATAACAGGAGAAGAAATTAAGGAAATTTAGTCACTGGTTTAAACAGTGGGGTAGTTTTAATGTATGTTCGAGGGTAGTTATCCCCTTTTGATACACATGTTACCGTTAAAGTGTACAATTCAGGTATTTCATAGGATAACTAGGTATTTTTCGAAGTAACTAGACAAGTCAGTTAGAGTAAGAAAATTTTCATACTTTTCCTAGTTATTACAGTAGTTATTTTAAGAAAAAAATAATTAAAAATAAACCTTAATCTCTGAAAAATACATCCCTACTGTGGATAATTAATTGATGAATAATAAGGAAAAGCAGATTTATTATTGCTCATGATTAACGACTATGACAAAAAGCACACACGTCACTACAAAGTAGCTATAAGCAGTTCAAAACAGACTGGTTTGAAGTGCTTTCGAGTTTTATACTTTAATAGATCAAGTTATTCTATAGAATACTTACTTAAATAGTATAATTCAATAATTTTATATATTTTAATTGATTTGTATGAGCCCTGATGGCTCAGGGGATACAACTTCCTGCTAAACGTTGAACACGGTTCAATGATGTGAACCGGGTTCAAATAACACCAATGGCTGGTCGATACGAATCCACATCTCAATGGATCCCTTTGCCATTAGACTAACCGTGGAAGGTTCTCGTGATCTTTCTCTCCATGCAATGCAAATGCGGGTTAGTTCCATCAAAAAATCCTTCACGAAGGCAAAATTTCTCCCAATACTTGATCCAGGAGTTCCCCTGTCTTCTGGATTGGGTTCAAAATTACAAGGCTACGCAGTTGAACATTAGAAGTCATAAACCCAAAAATTGGGTCGGCTGTTCAACAACAGTAATAAAATTAAAATAAAAATTGATTTGTCCAATTAGTTCCATGAATCATCTAGTTATTCTATGAAACAACGTATTTCACATTTTACTTTAACGGTAACATACATATATATATATATATATATATATATATATTTACTATTTAAATTACAAAAAGTGAATAGTGAAAACTTTTTTATGTCTGCATCCTCCATGCCATACAATAGATCATTGATTCAGTAATGTAGAATGTCGGAGGGGGTTTTGTCCCCCTTAACTACGCCACTGGATTTAAAGGATCAGTAAATGAACTAAATATTTATCTTTCTTTTTTTACAAATTTAAATGATACCTGTAGCTGAATCCAATGCTTCAGAAACTCTCTTATGATTTGCTGTTGTCCTGTCTCTGCATAAGAATATCTGAAAGAAAAGAAGTATCCTGTTTTTAACTTTATTCCAAGGCAGGATGCGTTGTCAGAATTTTCAACAAAAAGTAAGCACCTTTTAAGTACTTTTTAAGAAACTCAAAGAATATTTTTAAGCACTATATGCATTAACAAAATACAAAATAATTTTGAAAGACTTTACATGATCATGATAAAATAACTAGTTTCTGACAACTCTTTTCTTGATTATATTAGCCAATATAAAAAGATCGAGAGATATTTCGGTTTGATATCAGAGGGTGGAAAATAAGACCTGACAAATTGAGAATATTTTGCATGAGAGTGCAATAATTTCACCGACCCAGCTCAGTATATTTCATCAAACATGTGAAATGATTGGAGCTTTCATACACTATGGACCGACAGTATGCCAAAATGAATTGTGAAAACGTTGAATGTGAAAAGCACGTTTTTGCATAATACGTGGCAAAAATCGACCTGGTAAAGAAAAAAAAAATCGAATTTTTGAAAATAAACACTTTTTAAAGACGCCTACACACCATACAAGGTTTAGAAGGATTAATTCCTGTTATTTTTTTTCAAGATGATGCAAGGGAGAACACTTAATATTTCATTGATAATTTAAACATTAGAAGTTCAGAGAAAAATGAATTCAAGCAAATTTTAAAATGCTTTTCAAAAAAAGGCATTCAAAATAACAAAATGAAAGAGCTTCCCAATAGCATAATCGTTATACAGTCAAACCCTGCTATAGTGAACATGGTTGGTTGTGAACCCCCGAATATAGTGAACGAAATGTTCGTGCCTTGCTATACACATATAATACTATTTTTGTGGATAGAGTGAATCTAAAGAAGAAAGGAAATTGGATACTTTTTTCTGTCTTTGACTGATTGCTTCATTTTTTAGTAATTTTGAAATTACTTAAAATACATGTACCGATTTTTAAAACCATCTATTGAATGGAATGTAGCCGTAAGTATTTTTTCTTTCTTGTTTGCTTCTTCTATCTCGGTTTCCCATTCCTAAATAAAAGCCATCCTTAAATTTTTTGTATGCAAGACGAAGAGTCATAAAAAATAAAAGTTTAAACATTTTTGTAGCAACCTATTATTTTTCAGTCATTTTTGTATTTCTTTTCATGGGTCATTTATTTAAATAATGTGAAGACAAAATGTAGCTGTTCGAAAAAATGAGTTAAAATTGTTTGCAGTACGGATATAGTGAACCAAAATTTCGGTCCCTTGAAGGTTTACTATAATATTGCAATTTGTTTGCATTTTGACATTCAGCAATTGAAACTTCATGGCTAATTCTACCGCTTTTCTCTAAACTTTCAATTTTAAATGAGTGAAAAAGTATTTTAGCATTCTCTTAAAGGAAAAAACAAACATTGACTTTTTCTGGGTTTTGTAACAAAAACCATTTGGGAGGAATCTTTAATTTTGAAAAATTAAGCCAATTTTCTTAAAATCCAATTATAAATTATTCAATTTAGAATTTATTCAATTTATAAATTATTTTTTAATTTAAATTATTTTTTTTTAAAAAAACCTTACATGCATTTATTTTTTAATTAAAATATATGCATAAAACAAAAAATTTAATTGTAATATTTAATTAAAATTTTGTCTTTAAAATTTACTAAATTAAAAAATTTGGTACACTAAATAACTTTGTACTTCTTTTAAAAAAAAAAACAATCCATACATATTTTAAGTAAAAAATTAAAAACAATTAATAAATATCTATTCATTTTTTTTTTATTTATTTATTTTCTTTTATAGAATAACTGTCTTAAATTAAAAATAATATGTATTTATTTTTTAATTAAAATACATGGATAAAAAAGTTTAATTTTAAAATTTGATTAAAATTTTGTCTTTCAAAAAAAGTCTTTCAAATTTACTAAATTAAACTAAAAAATTTGGTATACCAAAAATTTTGTATTTTTTTAAAAAAAAAAACAATCCATACATATTTTAAACGAAAAAATTTTTTAAAATAAATAGCTACTGATTTTTCTGTTTTTAAAAATTTAATTTTTTTGGAGTAATTATTTTAAATTAAAAATAATAATTTATAAATTGAATAAAACATATTAAATAGTTATCAACCTTTTTAGAAAAGAAAATCAGAGATAAAATTCAGACATTATACATAGTTGCCACTCAACAACACAGTATTTCATAATTTTTGCACTCCACTACTGTGAAATGGTTGTTCAGCAAAAATGACAAGAGGGACTCTTTTGTTTTCTTTTTTTTCTAGGCTGATTCTTCATATGATTCTGCAGTAAAATTCTAATTTAACTAAATATTCAGAGATGATGACAAATGATGATTACTTTAAAAGAATGAGTCAACATAAATAAAATATAAATATATAGAAAGAAATGTAAGAAACTTACTTGTATTTAACATAATGTGATATGACTTGAAAGCAAAAAAACTTAACAGTATCTTGTCTAGAAAATAAAAAAATAAAAATTAATAAATTTATAAACACAAAATTTTATATAGTCTAGTAAAAAAAAATTGCTTGGATCCATTTCATTATCACAACTAGATCCACTTCAGTTAATCTGTGTCCAATTCTAGGGCCGATTTTGACTTGAATGAAATGCTACTAGCCTTTATTTATAACAGATTTATATCAGATTTGTGTTGTTTATTTATATTAACTTCTTCATTTTTGTCAGATTGATGACTATATTTAGACCACTTACAATATGATATTTTATTTCAATAAAATCAGACCAGTGACCAAAACTGGACGAAGTAAGAAATTTTGCATTTAAATATATGGAAAGTACAACATAAAGTGGAATCAAAAACCTCATTTGAAAAATATCATTAAATAAAGGAGTTACTATTAAAGTTACTATATTATCTTAATTTATCCAATTTATTTAATTCTATTTACAAATAATAAAATTTAACAGTATTTTAATAATAATAATTTAACAGTATTTTAATAATAATAATTTAACAGTATTAATTATAAATAAAATTTAACAGTATTAAATGAAAAAAAAGTTTCGCACTTAAATTTATGGATTTAATTACATCATTCTTATGACCGCACTTGTCATCCATTATTGTAGCACTTGTGATAGTAACGAAATAAAAACCTCACGATGTTCAGTTGACGAGTAAAAAAAATTCAAAATGAAGAAAAAAGTTTCCTATTAAAATTATCCTATTTAGCATCAATTAGGAAGAATAGTTGAACAAAATAATAAATAAAGAAAGAAAGAAAGAAATAATAATAAAAAAAATGATTAATTGAATGAAGTGTGCTTCATTTACAAATAAATTTTAGGTTTGATTCAATATTCACGAGACGCAGTCATACCTTTGCACACACTAGTAATAGTATAAATAAACAATTTAATAAAAAAATCAACAGCGGAAACAATCTTGGAGCTCCAGAAAACTCGGGATCGCTGTTAACGAAAAATCCGGATTTTTTTACGGAGCACAATCGTCTCTGATCTTATAAGAGTCGGTCATTTTCCTTTGCCATTAGAAATATAAAATAAAAAGACATTTTTTTCTACAGAAATGTTCTTTTAAAAATATGTTAATACACATAAGAAAATTAATATTTGAATTTAAATAAATGTTATTTAGATAATTTGCAGTAATTATTAAGGTGAGAAAACAATGGCTAAAACTGAAAAAACTGACATATGACAGAATAAAAACTTGATAACCCTACAACAAACAACATTGTTCAAAGCCATAAAACACTTGTACACAAAACTAATATTATGAGAGCCTATGGCTTAACATACTGAAATTTCGCAATTTCAATAGTAACATGCTATTGTTAATAAATAGAATAAATAAAAAATGAGTGAAAGTATAAATAATTTCATGAAATTAGGAGATTTTTCTAGTCAGAACATTTGAGAACATTTAAAAGGACGCTATACAGTCAGAGAAAAGCTTCAAGCAGTGTATTCATTACAGAAAAAAAATGAGAGAGAATTTCTCGCCCTTTCTCAAAAACAGGGTGAAATTTCAAAACGTTAAGTGAGATTTCTAAAAATTAAAAAAAAACACGAATAGACTTGGAAAAAAATTATTTCCTTAATTAAAATACATTTTTCACATCTTCTAATTGAATATTTTTGCTGCATCATCATATGGAAAATGTTCTATATCTACTTTTTCATCGGCTATTATATTTATTTGGCTGAAAAATATCCGTATTTGTTTCGTTTTGACCGTTTCTACTGACATTTGTTTCATTTTCATTTGTCCATTACGGAGTAGAGGATGTCGCCTTAACAAGCTATTTGTCCATCTTAATTCATGCACAAAAAATGTAAACGTCTTACATGAAGAAACCTTACCTACGGTGAACACGTGGTTGCAGAGAAATGTGTTCTGAAAGGGGTTCCGCAGTTCAGAGGGGTTGTGTTCTGCTGTTCGCACCGGTTCTGAACAATACAGATAAATAGTGAAGCTAGATAACAAGGACCGATGCTCAAAATAATGAAAGATCAAGGAAGAAAAGTGAAACGGATTTTATTCAAAATGGCAAAAGACTAAATTTTTCCCAAAATTCGTGCATTTTGAAATTGATTTATAGAGAGCGCGAACTTCTCACGTTAATAATTTCTTATTGCGAGAAAAAAATATATGCGAGATTCTCGCATTCTCGCGCTGTAGTGAAAACACTGCTTCATGGCAATTTTGTTTCAGAAAAATTGGTAGCTTAAAACCTAGAGTAATCTAAACCATGAAGTTAAAATTGTTGGAAAAAAATTTTTTTTTCAAAATATCAAAATGCAAAAAAAAGAATAATAATAATTATGACCGAATTATTCAGTAGAAATTTGACATTTTGAAAACTTCTAACATTTGAAATTTTGTGAACTTGATTTTTCTATATTCAACCGCTTCCCTGATTATATATAGCGAGTTAACACAGGTATATTGCAAATATTTATGATCCCGAGAAAACTCGAGAGTAGCAGAATTTGTCAGTACATTTTGTTTTTTCATGTATGAAAGGGGAAAAAAATAATAATCTGCTGTGATTGGAAGTTTTGTTAGGGAGTTTTGAAGTTATATTGTGGAACATGTTTTACGTGATTGTATATATGATGGTTGCTGAATTTACATAGCAAATTTAAAATGTATCACTTCACTGGCATTTGGAAATTATTCATTTTTGCTGACCCTTGTTTTAAAAACTATCATACAAAGATTAATATTTAACTTTTTTTCATTTGCCCGAGATGACTCGGTTTAGTAAACTGATTGTACATTAAATATTTTTTACACGTAAAAAAAAAATTAAGATGTCAACTTAGAACTTGTGTATTATGTTTTGTTTTAGTTCCTTGTATTTATGAATGAAATAAAAAAATACGTTGATATTTTGCATTTTGTTTTCAAAGAAATTGGTTAAGGGAAGCGGTTAAATCTACGAGTCTGCGTGAGAGAGACCTGTAGTAGTTAGTTCTTTTCTTTTAATGTTTTTACACAATTTCAATTTTTTGGACAAAATTTTTTTTTATTATATATTTTTGCAGCTATTATGTAGTAATATAAAATGCAATTTTAAATAAAAACACATTCAACTCCCCAATCGTATGGTCCTTGTATTTATTAATAAAATAAAAAAATATGCTGATTTTTTGCTTTTTTTTTCGAAAAAATTGTTAAGGGAAGAGGTTAGAAATTAAAGACAATTTTTGGTTCAAAGTCCTTCTAAAAATTGATAATAAGTCCTTACTGCTTGTTATCACTAGTCAAGAAATTGATACACAACTTCCATCCATCTTCTGAATCTTTCAGTTGCTCAAAGTATTGGATAGCCTGATAAAAATAATAGTATTAAGATTCATATATAGTTAACAAGTGTTTAAAAACATTGACACTTTAATATTGGTTAAGATCATTGACAATTGAAGAGCTGAGTGTTATGTTAGTGCCGTGAACCCTACAACATACCTCTCTAATACTAATATCTTTCTGCAAGATGCTTAAAAAAAAACAATACATGTTACAAATTTAAAGTAACACAAGCGTTAACTTCAACAAAAAAAATCGGTTCAAATAAAATAATTTTTTTAATTGAATATGTAATTTTTTTTTTATTCTAATATTAGGGGCGATATTCTCACATTTTGTAGGAAAATAACACACTAATTATTTCCTTTTCGCATTTTGTAATTCATCATTACATTAAAAAAATAATCATGAAATCCGTAACAGTAACTACCGAAAAAAAAGATTGAGAGGGCAAAATCACGAGAATCGGACAACTCAAAAGGCGTAGCTAAATGTGTGTCTTCATTTTCGAGATTCAGCTGTTGCAATAAATAATATTGTATTAAAAATATCAGATATTAAAACCTATGTTGAAATCAGTAGTAATAACTGCATGACAAAATAGAATGAAAATTTCTACAGAAAAGAAAACAAAATTTTTTACATCATTATTGCTCTTAAATGAGAATAGAAAAATCAAGCATTTTTTTCCCACCCCGATGAGCAATAAAAGCATCTTTTGAATATAATTCTGAAGAAACGATAAAATATTTCAGAAATTTCTGCAGAAAAGAAAAGCTAAATTTTTTACTACCGGAAGGAAAAATCTTTCAGCAAGAACTCGGCAACATTCTGCGACAATGGTGCCACGATTCTACCACAGGGGTTGTGAAGGATTGAGATTTCTTCCAGAATGCTGGGGGGGGGGAAGGAAAAATCTAAACACAGGGGTCATTGTACGTGTTCATGCAATCTATAAGTTCTGATTCCTTAAAGATACCCGTTCATCCCTTTCCCTTTGTAGCCTTTTGTGAATTAGAAGAAATTTCAAGGATTTATCCTACTTCGATAGACATTTCATCAGTTATTAGAATCATAGAATAAACTCTTTCTACAAATTATTTCATTTCTCGTGGCTGACAAATTTAATGCATTATTCAAAATTAAAGTGATTTCTACTTATTTACTATGTTCATAAAAATTATATCACAATAAGTTCAAGAACTGTATCTAGCAAATATCCACTAACTGTGAACTTTGTATGAAGTATGAACTTAGTCACTTACTAGCCCCGTGGCAGAAACGCAGCGACACGTCAACATTGTTACAGAACGTTAGAATTCTTGCAGAAAGATTTTTTTTTTTTTTTTGAAGAGCAAAAAACATATATTGATAACTTTTTTTTCTACGAAATTTGCATGTAATATTTGAATCATGCATTTAGATTAAAAAAAATTTGACGAGCTCAATTTACGCCAATACCACTGTTTTTGGCAGTTATTGATATTGATTTTCCCATGGATTATAAATGCCCCGATGTATTTTAAACAATATGGAAAATTCGAATCGTGCATTTGAGTATTTACTTTTTAAGGCAATAATTCTATGGAATTTTTGGCAGTTATTGCTATTCATTTCTCCATAGTTTTTAAATCTGATTTTTTTTTTATACGATATTATTTATAACATCCTAATCTCGAAACAAAACATGCGTTTGAGGAGTCAATCTTTTTTTCAGCAATTACTACTACGGATTTCAGGATTTTTTTTATTGTAATGATTATTTACGAAATGTGAAGAAGGAAATAATTTGTGCAGTCTCCCTCCCCCCCCCCCCCCATTAAATGCGAGAATATCACCCATAATATTAGAATAAAAAATTATTACACGTTCAATTAAAAAAATTACAAAGTTATTTCTTTCGTAAACAGAGCCCTTTCGTTATTTTAAATGAGTAACATTTATGCTTGTTATTATTAAAAGTATCTTGCAGAAAGATATTAGTGCTAGAGAGCGCAGATAGCTCGAAAAAATTCTGCCACAGGAGTCATTAATGATCAATGCCAGCAAATACGACCTGTGTTTGAACTATGAATTGTATTAAACAGTTTTTACTGGAATCATCAAAAAAGAAATTCCTCAAAAGGAAGTTTTGCTTGAGGTGAAACTAACGATTTTCATTTATGAAAAAAAATTTCTTCCAATTTCTATACCTAACTATTGTTGCTGAAAAAACAAAATGGAAATAAATATCACAATATATATTCTTGTCTATATTAAAATAATATGAAGTATAATACAATAATGTTTATAAACTAATTATCTGAAATGTAAATATAACGTTTTATAAAATTTTATCACAAAAAGAATGGTAAAAAGCTTTAAAAGCAAAAAACTATTCAACTTGAAAGTGTTAATTTCTAATAAAAATTCGAAAGATTTTTTAGCATTAACCCTTTCGCGACGCAAAGCGCGAAAGCGCGCTTACCGCTGAGGCCGGCAGTCTCTCTACCGTGTGTCTCCCCAGGGCCGGAGGGTTTTTTGATGTTAAGCCTAATTCCATGAAATTACCGAAATATCAGCGCGTTGTTTAATATTGTTCTATAGAGTATTTAAGTGACATATGCTTTATATATATTTCTATGGATACTTTATTTACTTAAGTTATTTCCTGTTTAAATGTAATATAAATATTAATAAGTTTAAATATTTTGCATAATTTCCTCTATTTCCAGCTCAGTTAAAAATTTTCGACGCTTCGACATTCTAACGGTCAAAAGAAAAAAAATTCATGCCTACAAGATCTAATTATCCACTAAAAACTAATCCGAAAATCGAAAGTAGCGAGAGATAAAAAAAACTCCCGTACTTACTGTAAATAAATATCACGTGCTAATTTAAAGAGCCCTCATAAAACATTCCCCCCTCCACTCCTTCCCCTAAAAACCACGTGAATGTACTTTCATCTTGAGTAGAAGGTCAAATCTACATGTATCTGAAACCATATGGACATACAATGCCATCTTTTGGAAGAAATTTCATTTTTTAAAACCTTCCGAAACGCTGGCACAAATAAGTGACGGTCGGGGGTGAACGAGAAAACTCTCTGACACGCGGGTGTGTCGGCCGGGAAGTGAGCGCGTTTCTTGCTGTCACATATATGTGACAGTCGGCTCGAAAGGGTTAATGAATTTCATTTAGGTTTTATAGCAGTGTTATATTGAATTTCATTCTTTGAATTTCACATCTAAAATTCAATTAATTAAATTCTAGATATTTGTTCAGGAGGTGGGTAGTTAAATCTCTTTTTAATATCAATCAGACTAAAAGACATCCTCCTACAAAAACAATCAGGATATTTTTTTGGACTACTTTTACAAAAAGTAAACAAAAAAGTGCCTCTACTGAAGTGTAATACAGACCGTAAGTTAAAAATAAGGACAAAATACTCTTCATCAGAGCAAACCCTGAATCGATGTTTTCTTTTTTTTTCTTTTCTTGCAATTTTAGACATTAAGTATAAAATATTTCATAATAATGAGGGGGGGGAATTCTTATTTTAAGAAATATTCATTTTCAAAAAACACACTAATTATTTCTTCTTTCTTTCTTTATAAGTCATCATCAAATTTAAAAACAATTAAAAACAGTGAAGCATAGCAGTAACTAACAAAAAAAAAAAAAAAAAAGGTTGATGGCGAAATCACGCCAAATTGAACTCTTTAAAAAGGGGGGTTACAAATGCAGTGTTTCAAGATTCAGCTGTTGTAAAAAATAATATTAGATTAAAAATATCACATTTTAAACACTATGTGTAAATCAATAGCAATAATTGCCACAAAAAAAATAGAACGCATACTTCTACAGAAAACCAAACTTTTTACTTCACTATTCTCAAATGAAAATAGAAAAATTTCAAACCTTTTTTTTCCCACTCCGATGGGCAAGAATGGCATATAATTTTGAATATAAGTCTGAAGAAAAGATAGAAACTTTCCAAAATTTCTGCAGAAAAAAAAAAAAAAAAATTTTTACTTCCCAAATGAAAAATCTTTATGCCAGAGCTCAGTAGCATTGTGAAACAATGTCGCCGTGTCGCCACGATTCAGCCACGGGGGTCAAATGACCGGACTTTATGCTTCTTGATTGAATGTATGAAATATATGCATGTTAGAAAGGATATAAACTAAAAAAAAAATTCTTATACTAAAACAAAATTGTATAATGTCAATTTTTATGCATTACAAACATAAAGAATACGATTTTTTTAACTCATTGCCTAACGCATTTCTTACTGTACAAGGTGTTTCTATTGTACATTTTTCGCAAACATATTTCTTCTAATTATTATCATTTCTATAATTCTTAGTATTATTCTTATAACTATTAGAAGGTTTAAGAATTATAATTATTCTTATAATTATAATTATTTCTTCTAAGAACTTGTGCAGTCTTCATTGCTTCAACATTATTCTGGGTAAAAACTAACAGTTAGTTAGAAATGAAGTAATGCAATCAAAATAAAAATATAAGCAGTTTTTGTCAAGTTTTCTGACACAAAAATGCCAATCTAAAATTTTAGGTACTTTCTTGAAATTCACAGTTACTCTGATTGAACTAACTACACAATTCTTTACAGAAATGTGCAACTCATCTAATACAATACGTTAAAAAAGCATTACATCGTCATATCTAATCAATAAATTGTTGACTGGTTGTGGTAGAAATAGGCATATATGACAAGTATATATTTCGAAAGAAAAAAAAAATAGAATATTAATTATTTGCTAGAAAAAGTCAAATGTGCGATAAAATGCATTTTCGATACTCTTAAACGGTCATTTGACCGGTTATGGTAGGTTTTGAAGACTTTGCAATGAAAATTCATTTATTTGATAGAAACTTTGAACAAGTTAAAAGGGGCTTCTACAAAATTAAATAATAAAAACAATTAGATTAAAAAAAATCTAAATATGAAACCTGAATCCTTGCAGCAGGGTTTGTTTGGTCTAAAAAGCCTCGTATAACTTCCAAATTCATGATTTTCAGCGTCACTGAAAAAAAAATATAGAGATTTTGAATTTATAAAATAATCATAGAGAAAAATGTTGATTTCATAAAAGTTAAATAATGTTAGAACAAATAATGTCCATACTATAATTTTGATGAGGAAACAGCAAATATATACTTCAATACATGAAATAAATATATGTATGAAATAAAATGTCTTTCAAAGGCTAGAAATAACAAGTGCTATTAAAATTGCCTAAATGGGATCCCATTGAATTGTCTAAATTACTGATATAAAATGTTTCCAGTCATGCTCTTTAACAGAAAGTTACTGATTTAGTTTACAGTTAAAGGAACAGGATATAACAATTTAATTATGCAGGGGTCTGTCTAGGTGCTTCTTAAAAGGTATCTATTTTGTGAAAATTAAGAAATAATTTGTGAAAATTAAAAAACCAACACAATATGCACACAATATCATTTTAATTAGTATTTTATCAAGTACCATATAAAAGAACAGATTTTTAATATTAGCATACTCAGACAAGTTTTAGCATTGTACTCGGTTAATACTGAGTAGTTGTAAGAATTAAATATTTATAAGTATAAATCAAGACAAAGATTTATAGAATTTGTGAAGGTCACCTTGCAGTTCAAAAAATTCTTTTTCATTATTAGGACTACTCTTCAGTAATTTAATTTCAAAATATTTTGTAAGGGGCCCAGAAAATTAGGTGGGCCTTGAGCCTGAATTTTTCTTGATCGGTCCCTCAGACCCCTGCTATGGAAGTTGTATTGATGCAATAGGTTCAGAGTTCACAGTTAAATGTAATTACTCATAAATTTGTAATAGAGTAAAAAAATATAAAAATTCGATAAGATATATAAAAACTATCATTTCAAAATTTTAGCAAAAGACATCCCATTAATCTGAAATTGATTGATTGAATGTAGGGTTTAGTGGCGCAAGGTCCAAATGAGGACATGCTGCGCCAAACAATATGGTGTCCATTAATCTGAGAAGAAAGCCTTTTAATTAAATGAGAATATCAGTTCTCAAGTTTTCTAGAATAAATAGCTATTTATCACACAAGTATTTTATTCTAAAATAGATATTAAATATTTCAGAAAACAAAAAATTCTACAAGAATATGCTACTTTAGGTTGCAATGCGTAATTAATTAATTGGCATAAAATAATAATACAGCCTCATAATTAAATTACAAGTTAATTAAAAGTATTTGCAACAGACACAAATAAAATCCCACATTTTTGACATGCACTGTCAAAATTCTAAACATTGCAGGTAATGTTTTTTTTTTCTTTTTAATTATCACATCTTAAGTTAAAATAAAATATTATAAAGACTTTTAAAATTGCAAACATACTTTTATTAAGTCGAAATGACAGAAAGACATGAAATGTAACAGAGAAAACATCTTAGAAATTTCGCAAAGGGAAATATCACTGTCAAATGATACTCCTCGGTTATTTAAAATTGAAGATGGCAGTACTGACATAATATCCTGACATGTGAACCATCTTTGTAGCTATATTTGAAAGTTTTTATTTTATTAAACCATGTTAAAAGAAACAACATGAGCATTGTTTGTTTCTTTCTCAATTTCAGTTATTTGGACAACAAAATTAACTACCCTATTTTGTTCCATTAACTTTTTACACTTGCAAAACTATCTATAGCAACATCAAAAGAGTCCTCCCATTTTAAATGGTGACTGATGCATGTTAAATATGTCGGGTCACTAAGTTCCCCAAGGTCTCATAACAAATATAAATCTCTGTGGGTACTGATTGAGGAGTTCCCTTGTCTTTTGGATTCAGTTCAAAGTTACAAGGCTACAGAGTTGAACATTGGTAGCCATAAACTCAAATTTGAGTCGGCTGTTCGATGACGGTTATGAAATAAAAAATCAACTGAGCAATTGTCGCAAGTCACTATATTTAGTAATTCTATGTAATTATTAGGCAAACAACCGTGTAATTTTAAGTCATTCACATTTTCGTGAACAGTAAATACACACACAATATATGGTGTTTTACCTATGCATAAATTATGGATAGGACGCAGTACAGCAAACAGAATGTTCTCTATGTTAAATTTTACTATAATTCTAATAATAAATAACTTCTGAATTAACTTTTGAATTCATAAATTACGCCAAATTTCCTTTTAAATGATACCAAATACAAGGATATTGCTTAAACTTTAAAAATTCAATACTGGTTTCAGTTGGCACAGAATTCAACAACATCGACCAGTCCTAGCGGCTACGAGTCATACCCTTCAAGATGGTCCATTTCTGTGATTTTTTTTTTTTTGCGGGCCGCTGAAACTAAGGCTGAATTGTCAGAACGCAGTCTAAACTCGGTAGTTTAAACCCCAGTTCCGCGGTTTACGTAAACCCGGTGTAAACGAAAAACTAGTTTTCGTTGCTCGAACGTGGTTTTGCCGAGGTTTAACGAGACTGGAGCAAGACCAAGCTTATCGGATGTATTTGCACCAAAATTTTGCCTGGTTGAGAAATTCACCCAATCAGGTGGAAGGAATCGTATCTGTCACTACTTGGAAAAGTCTTGGGATGTTTTGTTTACATTTTGTAGATACGATCATAATGAAAATAAAGTTAGTTATGTTTGAATCATTGCATAGTTAATCAAAAAAGAAATATTTTTTATGAAATAGAATTCGGTTTCGTTAAATATTGTTGTGTGTTTGTAAGAAAAGTTCTCATGCAGAACATTATATTTTAAATATTGAACAATGAACATTGGTTTATATTCTATTGCAAATAAAATAATACTTATCTGACTTATTTCAGAAAGAAAATTTTAAGAAATAATGGATTTTTAAATAAAAACTTTATATGGCAAACAAAAATCTGAATAAAAAAGTGCTTTATAAATAAAATTGATGTATAATAATATGTATGCTTGTTTTTATAAAATAATCTGATTTCTTTTCATTCTATATAAATGAAAATGAGTGAAAAATAATTTTTCTATCATGTTTGGAACATTTTATTATGATTGATTTTGCTATGATTTTTGTTAGAACTTTACAGTTACCAATTAATTGAAGGTAAGTAATATAGATATAATCAACGTTGGTATTCTAGACATAAAATTAACTTGTTTATAAAATTGGTCTTAAAAAAAATTTTTTTAAAGAAAATTTACTAATAATTTTTTCCAAAAAATATACAAAGTAAAATTTTTATAGGACTTACACACATTCTTAGAACCTTATTTTAGTATATTTGTTGATCACATATCTTTATAAATAATTTTCTTATGTGCCTTTCCTATGAATGCACAACATTAAGGAATCTGCATAATTTCAATATAATATATATCAATACAATAAGTATATATATATATATTATTTCTATTTGTGTAAGCAACATTAATACTTGATTATGAGACTTAGTATTAAGTATAGATAAACTTTTTTACAATGATGTTTTGTAAGTCACTCATGCAACCATTGTTCGTTAAAGACCTCAGGTTTATCAATATTTAAAAAAGAATATGTTTGTCCATTAGCAGAAAAGATTTATAGATTGGTACCTGTGTACCTATATCATATTTTAAGCCACAACCAGGCAGTAGCTTACAAGAAAGAAAGAAGAAAAAAACATCATGAAAGAGTATGAAATTCAAGGGCTAACTTGTAATCTCTCCCCGGTAAACAACTGTATATTTTTTAAAGATAATTTTGATTCTTTTAGCAATTGTTGTTGATACAAACATATTACAATTTGGAAGTATTACCTATTTATAAATTTTTGCTCACATAGATCATTTTAGTTACTGATAAAAGAACACAGTACATGATATAGCATAAGAGATTTATAGATTGCTACCTGTGTACCTTTATCAAATTTCAGCCCACAACCAGGCAACAGCTTACGAGAAAGAAAAAAAACCCATCATGACAAAGTATGAAATTTAAGGGCTAACTCGTAATCTCTCCCAAGTAAACAACTGCATATTCTTTTAAGATAATTTTGTTTCTTTTGGCAATTGTTGTTGACACAAACATATTCCGATATGGAAGTATTGCCTATTTATAAATTTTTGATCACTTAGATCATTTTAGTGACTGATAATATAGCACAGTACATGATATATATGGTATTGACTACTAGTTAGATTAGTAGGACCATAACTTTGGCACCAATCAGTGAAAGGTATTGTGTCAGGTTGCTTTATTTTTATTTACTTTGGTGATCCGAAGACATGCCATTGCAATTTTGATCATCTGCAGAGGGGATGGCTCCCCTGATTTGGTAACCCGACGTCCTGCAAGCAAAGTTTAGCACTTCATGGTAAAACAGTTTTATGAGAACCGGTACAGCACACCCTTAGTCCCTATGCAGGCTGATCAAAGTGGTTACTCACCCACTTATTGACTGCAGCCAAAGGTGCTTGACTTCAGTGTTTAACTGGTAACCGTGTCTTAACGATCAGTCCACTGCGGGACTAATAAAGATGAAAAAATGAGCTTAAGAGTTTAAATTTGTATTAAGGAAAAATTCTATTGTATTAGATTTTATTCTTGCAATTCAAGGGCATGCACATTCTAGAAAATTTACTTAAAAGCATAATTGGAAACTATTAATAAGGGAGGAAAATGATTTGTATGCATTTAAAAATGAATGAAGTAAGCTTTTGTGAACTTCATAAGTTTTTTTTTTTTTTTCAAACACCACTTTTTATTACTCACATGCTTAATAACTTCGTAAACTTTTTCTCAGGCTTACTAACTTGATTTACTACTAAATTTATCACCATGCTGATATCTGTAATTTTTTATAACATATAAGATGTTATATATTATATACATACTATATAACACAGATTTTTTTTTAAATTACTTTTTTTATTTTTTAAATTGCTTTATAGTTTTCAATTATTAAACAATAAAACATAAGCATTATTTGATCTATAAAAAAAATTTTGAACGAATCATATTTTAACTGTAACATAAACCGACATGAATAAAAATATTATGGTGTTTAATTTTAATTCCATGGAATGAAGTTATTGAGCCAACCAATGTCACATATCTGTTGTCTTTTATCATTGACTTCATACGCAAAGTTTGTTTCTCATGTTTTTTCTTTATATATATCTCAAAAATGTAGAATAATAAAAACATGAACACGTCTTCATTTATTAAGGAGTCAATAAAATTCTACTTAGTTGAAACAAGCTCTCTTCAAAGAATCATGTTGTGGTGTTCACATGCTCAATTGCAAAAATCTAGAAAAAATAGCAATTTTTAAATTCATTTGGTACTTCAGTCATTTTAGTTGGCCCGACAGATCATGTTAAGGAAATATCCCTGAATTGTGTTAGTTCATTTAATAGTCTATTTTCCCTTAAGAGACAACTGCTTTCTGCCACTCTTACAGGGCAAGAATCATTCGTTTCCATACCATTAAAAGTTTATCTCCTGGTTATTTGGTTATTGACAATATACACAGAAAAATTATTTAAATGCAGCCAAGACGAACCAGTTTTCAGCATCTTAAATGACTTTCAGTCAATTAAATATAAAAAATTAAAATGTGATTTAACATAGCTCATAAAGCAGTTCAAAGAAATATTTTGGTATGGCATGAACTAAAAATTATTGCTATCTCATATTGCAGTAATGAAAAGTTCTTTTCATCTAGTCTATTTGAGCTGCGCTAGAGACATGCAAATAAAAATTTTAGAAAATTCTACTAAGTTAGTCTATTCAAGTAAATATCTCTGCACTTAGTGTTACAAAAGCACATATGTAGTCTTTAACAAATTAATTTTCGCTTATATTTTTCTTATAATTTAGTTGAAATAAAAAATGTTTTCTCCAATTCACACTAGAACTTCATTAATAGTAACAAAATAAAGTGAAAAGTGGCTGTGAAAATTTTTTTTTCTAAATTAAGTTTTAAAAACACAGTTTTTTTCAACTTCCAGCTACTAGCATTTATGTAGTTAAAATTTATAAAACGGAGAATTATAACATGCACAGTAACTTTTATTCATGACATGAAGTTGTTATTCTCTGATTTAGAAATATTCATAAAGTGACTTCTAAGTGATGTTTTTTTTAATACTTTAGAAAAATGTAGCAAACAAATCAAAAAAGATAAATTAATGTATGTGCTTTGAAAAATCTGTTGACTGCTACTAAAAAACATATGTTAAGAGATAAGAAATTCTATAAATAAATAAAACTCCCCTCTTTAAAAAAATCTAATCAATGTTTGAAACTATCAAACAAATTAAATAGTAATAATTATTGTCAACATGTAAAGAATCCAATACTTTTTATTAACAATAGCACTATTTTAAGATCAGTAATTGGTCTATACAAACATTCATGATTTTTAATTTTAAAAAAAGTAATTTTACTCTATTTAATCCTTAAATTTGTAATTTCGCATAACTCACGTTTTATTTATTCCGAAAAGGTCTATCTTCTGAGTGGTTGAATATAATATACAAAATCACTCAAAAAGAAAGACCCATTCAGCAAGTGAGATATTTAATTATCTCAATGTTTATTTTCAAGAAAACAAAAGTTACAAAATAGTAAATTGTCAATTCAGAAAATCCAAAAGAGGCATTCTTTCATAAGATTTTATAAACTGACTAGGTTTAACTTAGACAAGGCTGAACTAGATCTTTAGAACCGCGTTTTTCCTTAAACTCCGTTTCTGCAATGCAGATTGGTTTAACTTCGCTGTTTAGACCAGGTTTAAAGTTAAACCATGTTCTGACAATTCAGCCTAAAAGTTGCAAGACTTGACAATTATTCAGCCACAGATCACGACAAGAAAATCTCCCAACAGGACTTGAAAAAAAATATTTCATCGGGTTTGTGGGGATATATTTATCAACAATGTCAATTTTCATCTATGAAAAGATACCCCCACCATAAAATCGAGTTAACATGTCTTATATACTACAGTAGGGAACCGATTATCCGGAACGATCGGGACCATTGCTATTCCAGATAACTGATTTTTCCGGTTTTCTGAATCGATACAAAATGCCTTTTTTTATTGTTAAACCCAACTTAAAAAAAAAAAAAAATAGTTGGAAATAATCTTGAAAAGAAGAAAAAACGATGAAGTAATACACTAATGATTATTTCCAAAATGATGGTAAGGTAAACATCTTTCAAAAAAGAAAGGAAAATCCTAAAATCTAAAGAGGAAAAAAACTTTTTTTTTTTTTAAAAATGGCAGAAAAATTTATCGAATTTCGTTCCGGTTTTTTGGTTTTCCGATTTCCGGATAACGGGTTCTGTACTGTAGTCAATTGTATTAGTAGACACACTACAGGTTCTATAACATAAAAATAAGGGTGTCTTATCTTGATCTGTCATACTAACTACAATCACCAAATAGAATTCAAAACTTGCAAAATGTTTTAAGAAAAACATATAAAAATGAACCCAAGGGTTGCTATGAATTATACCTTTCAATTTGGTTTCCTCCTGTAATAACTTTTTTAATTTCTTGCGTGTCACTGCCTGTCAAGACTTAACTATTATTTTGGCGAAGATCCCGATACAATAATATTCCTAAAAATGACTAACTAACGAGTTTCATAGTAGAACCCCATTTTATTGTCCAACAATGTTATGAGAATATGAAAGTAGTACAATATTTATTACGTATGCATCCTTAAATATATAGTTTAGCCGGGGATATTTCCATGGTAAGATTTCCGTATCGTGGTCTGAGGCAAATTAATCACCAAGTCTTGGCAATTTCCGGGCAGCGACTCGCGAGAAACTAAAACAAACGTCACAGAAAGGGTTCAACTCGAAAGAAATAACTCGAAGCCACTCCATCTACATGTTTTTTTTTCCCTTTTAATTGCATGTATATGGCAATTGTAGTTAGCACGACACATCACGATAGGGAAATATCCCCATTAAACCCTATAACTGGCACATAAATATACCGACAAATATTGGAATAATGGGTCCACTTATGCCAACAGGCCACAATTTTTAGAAATCCTCTTATTATAACTGTTAATGTAATATATATCGAGCAAAAACTATATATAATGATGTAGGATTAACTCATAACTATCTGTATAAACCTTGAATGATGAATAAATATGATGCAAGTCGAGAATAATCACCAAAATTTACATTTAATGCAAACTTGTTGACATCACAGCTTAAGAGAAATATTTGTATTTTCGAAATATTTTTAATAAAAAAAACTCAGTTTCATTAGCAGTAAAAAAATTTAAAATAGCAATCAGTTTAAAATTGAACATGGCTTAAACCCATGATAAATAAAAATACTCCCTTCTTCATAATAATTAATAAACAGAACTTTTATTTTTAAAACAAAAATATTGCATGCGTGCATGTATTATTTAACGATTACGATTATATTTTAAAATCAACAATAGAAGTATGGACCATTCTCACTGCCTCTCTCTGGATGGTAGCATGGCGGCTGCCGAGTCCTGCCTGCAATATAAATGTATCAATAGAGACTTATATTTCGCTAATTTTGATGTTTGTTATTTAGAAGAAATAGATAGTCGGAAATTTGCAGAATAAAACTAAATGTTTTGGTATCCACCCAGGGCCGTAACTACGCCGGGGCAGCCGGGGCACCGCCCCGGGGCCCCGACGGTCAAGGGGGCCTCATATGAAGAGACCACATCATGTTTTTTTTTCTTCAAAATAAAGCACTCTTATTATATATATGTAGGAAAGAAATTGCGTTAAGATAGTGTTGATGAAAATTTTCTTTTTTGTAATAGCGTACCTACTATAACATAAAGGGAAGGGTAAAAAACGGTAGAACACCTTTTCACAAATTATTTCCCTTTCTTAAAAGAACAAACACGCTTTGCAGAGAAGGGGAAAGGCCACAGCTGCATGTAGTTGATTGCGTCAGACCCGGTGGCAGAGGGCCCCTCTAAAATTTAGATGATGGGGCAAACGATGCGTTTCACCCCTCCTGAAATTTAGACACTCACAAAAATAAAGTCAAGTAAAATCAGTAATTTAAAATAAAGGATTTTTTTCAATTTTGAAGCTATTTTTGAAATAGAAAACTTTATATTCCTCTAACATTTATGTGTCTTGCCTCTTCTGATATTTAGTTATTCGCCAAGACGAAGTCTAGTAAAATAGGTAATTTTAGAGGAAAAAAAAGGCTATTCTTTTTCAGCTTTGAAGATATACATCAAGTTATTCTGTTATGGGCGATTAATATGTTTTTTGACTTTTGAAAAAGTAAAGTAAAGGTAGAAAAAGTATTTTATTTCCAACTTTTACTCTATTTTCTACCGAAATAGTAATGAGGGGGCGAACATAGTTTTTCGCCCCTTCTGAAATTTCAAAGTGTTAAAAAATAATAAAAATTGGTAACTAAAAAAAAATGTTATTTTTGAATCTATTTTCCAAATAGAAAGCTTTATTTTCTTCTGAAATAAGAGTAAGGGGGCGAAAAATTTGCTTCTCATTTTCTGAAATTTGGACATTAATAGAATAAAATCAAGTAAAGTTGAAAATTTTCACAATTTCGACGATATTTTTAAAATAAAAAACTTCATTTTCCTCTTAAATTATAGTAAGGGTATAGAAAACTTTAATTTCTTCTGATATAAGGTAAGGGGGGCTAAAAACTTTTTGTATCTTCAGAAATTTAGACATTTGAAATAATAAAGTCCAGTAAAATTGTTTTTTTTAAAAAAAAAAAAAACTTTGAAGCTATTTTTCAAAAAGAAAATTTTATTTTCTTCTTAAAGTGAGGAGGTGAAGAATATACTTCACCCCTTCTGAATTTCAGACATTCGCAAGAATAAAGTCGAGTGAAATTTATATTTAACTCTTATTTTCGACTTTAAAGCTATTTTCCAAAATTGAAAACTTTAGCCTCCCCTTCCGAAAATTTGACAATCGCAATAATAAAGTAAAACAGAATTGAGAATTTCAGAAAAAGAAATTACTTTTTTTCCCAATTTGATAGCTATTTTTCAAATTGAAATAGAAATCGCCCCCCAAGAAAAATGCTTCGGTTTTGTTTCAATTTTTTTCTACATATTACAAGTTTCAATTTATTAAAAAAATTTAAAAGAAAATCACGAAAAGAGAAGAGGAGCACATCATAAAAAAACATAACAAGTGTTTAGAAAACTAAAATAAGCACCACTGTTTTGCATCCTGAAAAATGCATTCTACACTGAGACTAATAGATATATTTGAAAGCATCTTTTGACTGTGGGTGGTATGAAGGTGCTAAAACCTTCATACCCCCCACAGAGTTGACCCACAGTTATCTGACTCCTCAAAAAATAGCCATCTCCTTTTACACCATGGGAAAATGACCTTTTCCTTCTTTAAATTGCCTTAATCATTTTTATGACCCTGGGCTCTTTTGTGCTTTTATAAAATGTCATATATTTACAGTACCATCTATATGTCCCTTAAGTTGTCTTAAACTAGAAATTATCTAGATGTTCTAGGAAAACAGATGTAAGCTTTTAAGGAATCCAAGGGGATGACTCTTGTTAACATTTACTTAGGTCATTTTGTCAAGAGATTTTTTCTGAGACAAACGTAAAACGTTGCAGTTAAATTCCAGTTTTTAACTCATTTAATTGCGTCATTTAAATTAACCATTTTTAATTGAGATATAAATTTTCTGTTACCTTTTGTTTTGTTCAATTTTTGAAATTAAAATTTAACTTCAATTAAGAGTTTTTTAAATTATTTGCAACTTCATTTTTTCAAACATAAATCGTGATATCAATAATTCCCATTCCTAATAAAAAATTTCTTTGGAAAACAAGAAAACCAAATGTAAATTTATTTATAAGGAGGTAAGTAAATGTTTGCATTAACTCATTTAATACATTTAAATTTTATATTTATATACTGTTAGAATTCTAGATTTATACCTTGTTAGATTTATACCTCTTTATATTTAAACTTTATTGATTTCAGTAAAGCCTTTGATTCAGTTAAGAGAGAGAAATTATGGGAAATTTTATCACTTTATAATATACCAGAGAAATATATTAACATAATCAAAGATATGTATGATAACAGCAAAGCATGTATAGAAGTAAATGGAGAATTAACTGAATTCTTTTTACTAAAAACTGGCGTGAGACAGGGATGTGTTTTATCGGGATTTTTATTTATACTGGTGATAGACTGGATTATGCGAAACAGCTTGAAAGATGAAAAAAGAGGAATAAGGTGGAATTTCACAACTACTTTAGAAGACCTTGATTTTGCTGATGACATCGTACTTATTTCATCCAAATGTACAGACGTTCATCTTAAAACAGACAAATTCAACAAATATTCAAATAGTGTAGGTTTATTCATGAACAAGAAGAAAACTAAAGTTATGAGAATAAATCAAAAGAAAAATGACAAAATTAAAATCGAAAATCACGAAATAGATGACATAGAGTCATTTAGCTATTTAGGTTCTATTGTAGATAAAAAAGGTGGAAGTAGTGAAGATATTAGACAGAGAATAATCAAAGCAAGAACATGTTTTAAGGGATTACATAAATTTTGGAGAGAGTCAAATATTGAAATAAAGACAAAAATAGTTGTTTACAAAGCTATTGTTAGAGCAGTACTATTGTATGGCGCAGAAACCTGGAAACAGACTAAGATCGAAATACAAAAATTAGAAACCTTTCAAAACAAATGTTTAAGATTTATTTTTAAAATTTTCTGGCCTTACAAAGTATCAAATCAAAATCTATTAAAGAAAGCTAAAATAAAAACAATCGAAGATGAAATTAAAAAACGAAGATGGAGCTGGCTCGGACATATCCTTAGAATGCCCAAAGAAAAAATTTAATCTGTTGCGCTTACATGGGCCCCTGATGGTAAGAGAACAAGAGGAAGACCCAGACTTACCATCCAGCGCATGTTTTTGGGCGAATTAAGAGAATGTGGAATATCTGGCTGGGAGGAAGCAAGATCTATTGCTTAAGACAGGGGGCGTTGGAGGGATATGCTGGAGGCCTTAAGTGCCCAAGGCACGTAGAGGATAAGATAAGATAAGATAAGAATTCTTTTATAAGAATGGTAAAATAAAAATTGCTTTTTTTTATGTTCGTATATAAATTTGATTTGTATAGTACTTTAATTCATAATTTTACTGTTTATTGTGTGCATGGATTTTGTTCTGATTTTATATTTTTTAAATTATTAACACCTTTAAATTTTTTGAATTGGAACTTCGAATTTTTAGGGTTTTTAACAACTTTGTTTTCATTAAAAAATGAAATGCAATCTTTATTTTATATAAAAAAAAATCATATTTAATTTAATAAAATAGCTATGAACATCAGCTTAGAAATCCGTAGCAATTAAAATTCATTGCCATGACAAACCATTAAAAAGTATTTTTTTTTAATTAGCAAATATGCTTTGATTTTTTTCTCATTTTTCTTTCATAAAAAAAAAAAAAAAAAAAAAAAAAAAAACTATTACTCTTTGTCATAATTTTGCCACATATCGTTGGTTCAAAACTAAATCGACACTTCTGCATTATCTTCTCATGTTATTTGAATGAGAAGTGAGTGCAGAAGTGTCGTTTTAGTTTTGAACCAGCGATATGATTACATGGCGTCATGAATATATAGGCCAAATATTCAAGAACGAATTCTTTTCAAAATATAGCTATATTTTCTAGGGACCTGTCCATATTGGAGTAAAGCAACTTTGTTATTTGTTAATCGATGTATATAGAGAAAAAATTTCTGTTTATTTTTTCAATTAGGACTTTTTAAAATGTGGATATATGTGCCGATAGAAATAAAAGTCTATAATTTCCTTCAGTTTCCATAACGCGATCAAAAAATTTTAGATTTGAAATTAAAAAATAATTTTAATTATTATAATGATTTTGTCTTGAAAAGACCTTCCTAAACCTGTTGAATCCGGTATAGTAACCGGATTCAACAGGTTTATAAAATTGGTATTTTATGATTAGCATTATATTTAGAGGTGTTTTGGTTCTCACTAGCATAAAAGTATTGTTTTTCTTTAAATATTTTTTTAGTTTGATTTGATACACATATAATTTAATAGGATAGTATTTTTTATTTTCAAATTTAATGGATAATAATTGTAAAAAATGAGTGAAAACAATCCCACGGACAATGCGACGGATTTAAGGTTATGTCAAGGAACGTCTCTTGTGAATATCAATTGATTGTTTCTCTTTTGAAATTACATTATGACGCATTCACATACATTATTAATACAAATACATTTTCCAGGGTGAGACGATGAGGCAACCACAAGCACTGGTTCAAGAGGGAAAAATGCACAATATTACCGTGATTACAGAGCACGGAAGCGAGCGGTGCAGGAAAAAGAGTTGTTGAATAGAACTAGTGATCCTTCTACGACTGCTGATTCTTCAACAATTAACGTCGCAGGTTGCGAAGTTTAACTTCTTCCGTGCGGAGAGACTCCACGCACTATTTTTTTTAATATTGCTTGTTTTATTTCAATGAGTACTTATTGCATTCAGTGACTCTAATAATAAATGCCGATTTTTTACGCAGCTTTCTTAAACGAACCTTTAATTCTGCCTTTTAGATTATTTTTTTTAAATTTCAATCAGTAATTTAACAAAATTAATTATTCTTGACGTCAATACTGTTATTGATGTTTTTTACGCTCATTCCGTAACGAATTAGTTACATTTTCCCCTTAAATGAAACTTATTTTTTTTAATTTAAATTACCGCTGATTTTAAATGATTTGGTTTTATAGTTGCACGTTTTAAAAGCATAACTCCATAAACAAAATAAGCACGTGGTTTCAGATAAACTTTATGCAACCACGTTGATCATGCATAGCATAGTTAGCGTAGCAAATAAAATATAATTAAATAGAACAGCAATAAACAACTTATTTTTTATTAAATATAAAGCTAACGTTACTGATGTTATCTTTAAAATATTTGAAAAAATAGAATCATCAATAGCTTATTTTAAAACGCTGGATCTAAGTCATAGATTTAAAAAAAAAATTTAAAACTTAGTTTACATGAAAAGACTCTTACTTTTCACAGTTTATAAAATTTATTGTAAGGCCAATCCCTTGCTGAAAAATTGAGGTATTTTTGAGATATAAATGAGGTATATCAACCTTAGGTTATTACTTATTAACCTAAAGTATATTTTTTTACACCAGTGGAAGTATTTATTCAACAATCTAAATTGTTTCATTTAACACTTCAGGTTATTCTGGATCTACATCAAGTGTATTTTTTTGAAAGTTGTAAAGGTAATTTTTTACTAAATTTAGGTGATTCATGTTCTACCTAAGGTTATCAACCTCAAGTATAGATTTTTATGCCTGAAGAGATATTTTTTAAATCAACTTAACTTACACATCAAGTTATTCAATAGATCAACCTCAAGTGTATTTTTCGACACTAAGGAAGGCTATTTTTTATGAACGGGATGTTCTATCTTAGGTTATTATTTCTTAACTCCAAGAAGATATTTTTGCATTTTTAGCTTTATTAAATTTGGTAATAGACACTAATTGAACTAAAAATTACGCTATGAACTGATAAAGCAAAAGTAAGAAAACAAAAATGCTCGTATTGGATACTTTTAAAAATAACCATCCTATAATTGACATCAATGATTCTTGGTTTTGGTAATACGCATTATGGTAATGGTGTAGTTTTACTA
This sequence comes from Parasteatoda tepidariorum, assembly GCF_982258835.1. NCBI lineage: Eukaryota > Metazoa > Arthropoda > Arachnida > Araneae > Theridiidae > Parasteatoda > Parasteatoda tepidariorum. The sequence goes on from NC_141755.1 coordinate 127,859,319, forward strand.
GGTACCTAATATACTCTTATATAGCTACAACGCAGTTTAAAGTAAAGTCAGGTGCTGATTACAGCTGCACCAATACTGCAAGTTTTTATGATACAATTATTATGTAGATAGATAAAAAGAGGAGAAAGTAGCTTGACTGTGGAAAGTGGGGGCCGAGATAGCCTGGTTGGTAGGGCACTGAGCCCATGTCCAAGATTTCGTGGGTTCGATTCCAGGCCGACCGAAGTGTGGTTAATGGTGACTGGTGCACGTTAAATATGTCAAGTCGCAAAGTCCTCCATGTTCCCATAACAAATCAATACATCTGGGGGTACAAATCCAAGAGTTCCCTTGTCTTCTGGATTGATTAGGTTCAGAATGACAAGGCTACGGAGTTGAACATTAGCTGTCGTAAAACCAAAAAATTCGGCCTCCTGTTCAACGACGGTTATAAAACATCATAAGTTGCCAAAAGCAACATCATTATTCCACATAATGCGGATTATAGTTACTCTTTATTTCAATAAGATGAACTACTAAAAATGTGCTTTGCTTAATCTAATAACGGAAAGCCATCGGTTAAGACAACAAATAATCTATACATACAATAAAATAAAGAATTTGAGTGTGTGCATACCGGATTGCGGGTATACTGTAAGCTGTAAAAATACGTGATTCAAAATGAATATAAATGAGTAAAATTATATACAAATTAAAATTCACAGCCATATGGGTTATGTATTATATAATAGTGTCTTTATTAGCTTTAATATGAGAAAATTCGAAGTCTATATTCTGCATTACAATATGGCCCTATATTGCCCACTAATATTGAACCATAATATTCAAACTGGATCAGTTATATTACCGTGTACTAGTGTACCCTACCAGAGGAAATAATTATAAGCCTAATTTTGGGCCCACAATGCCGCCCTACAGGCTACTATGCATGTAAGTATATAATAATGTGTTGAAAGAGGTTAAAATGAGGAAATTCGATGTCAATATTTTGTCTTACAACATGACCTCTGATAAGGATCAAAATTATGTCTTCAGATCATCCTCGGGGTTAGATTCCCCCGTCTGTCACCAATTTTTCAGCTCTAGTGCGACGTAAATAAAATTTTTACTTACCAAGTTCGTAGTTTCTTTGAATCTTAATTTTAAGATATAACTTTATTTATACTTTTGTATATTATTCACTGGTAAGCGCTGAAGTATTTTGGTACCCTTTGGAACGCGTCACACTGCCAAACAGTAGGTGTGGTTGTTCAAGTCTTTCTTTATAAAGTCTTGGGTGAGCCGCGATGGCTCAGAGGATAGAGCGTTCGCCTTCCAATGTGGCGAACCGGGATCGAATTCCAATCGATACGGATTCCGCATCCGACTTGCACCGACCACAGTCCTAACGTGAAATATCCTCAGTGGTAGACGGATCATGGGTTAAAGTCCCGCCAGGCTGGGAGGTTCTCGTGGTCTTGCGCTCCATGTAACTCAAATGCTGGTTAGCTTCATCAAAAAGTTTTCCATGAAGGCTAATTTCTTCCTATACTCGAACTAGGAGTTCCCTTGTCTTCTGAATTGGGCTCAAAATGAGTTGAGCATGAGTAGTCGTAAGCCCATAAAAATGCTGTTAAACGAAGCAATAAAACATAAAGTCTTGGTTGGATTCCCCGAGCTGAAGACTAGATGACTGATTAAGATTGTGTCTTAATGGATCACCCAAGTTCGTGAACCTGCAGTTTCAGAGCCGAAAAATTCCCTCCACAGTTGTACAGTAGGATAGAGTAGTGCTAAAGTGATCGGTGGATTACTACCATCTGCCCTCTGATATATATTGTGTCAGTGCAGAGTGTAACATACGCCAACATTGTTTACGGAACATCATTAAAGACGAATCCCAGACCATCGCCAATGATTCATTCGTGTAGCTCTAATGAAACACGAGTAACAAACCTAGTAACTCTCTTACACTACGAGGCACTGATTTCTTGGCCTCCGAGACGAAACCGTATCAAAAATGTTACTCAATTTTTTATCCTTCATTTATTGCTTTATTGAAGTGACATACATTGTAGGCTTGTTTGTTCAATTTAGACTTATAAACCTTTATGAAGTGGAAAGACAGATCGAACAATTTAGAGAAGGACATCACAAAGAATACATCCAGGGTTAAGACGGGATTCGAACCCGCCACCTACACGCGTCACACTGTGTTTAACGGATGATACCACTCGGTCAGAGAGGCACTCCGTGATTTATACGAGACTTGTGTGCTCACTACTTTGAAGTGCTTACCAGATTGAAAAATGGAAACAACACTAAGGAAAGTGTGAAAAGAATCTAACATTATGATCAACCCTAGCTTCAAAATTTATAATAAAAGGCCTTGCTACCATAAATACCACATAAATTTATTTTTTCTACTTAGTCACGAGTATGTGCAGGGGTTCTGGATACAAAGACGAACCGTGTCTTAACGATCAGTCCACTGGGGGACGCTTTAATTTAGCATCTCCGTGGATTTGGAAGTAAACAAAAGAAACCGGCAATCGGAAGCGTTCTCGCGTGTCGTACTATAAAACCTTCTCCCTCTACTCATTATCGAAAGTTTGAAGAGGGAAGTGTAGTGAACATTTGCGAAGAAATGAAGAACGGCAAAACAAATGAAACAGTTCGAAACTTCAAACAGGTCAGGGTATTTATTCGTGTTTTTACCTAATGAGTTAAATTGTATTATAGTTAGGAGAACATAAACCATTTCAATTTCTGAATCTCGTAACTATTTTTTGCTACTCTGATGTTCTTGCTACTCGGTATATAAAAGTTAGACAAATTAGACGCTCTGTAGTTTAATAACGACATGTTTTGCTCGAGTTCATGTACAATACTTTTAAATTTAGAATTATGGGTTTTCATTCAGGAGATTTTTTATATACTTACTATTTATATTTATTTTTAACGCATTGGATTGCAATGTTGATATACACGAACGTAAGCAAGTATAAACCGGTTTTCGTCGCTTTGTCGCGTATTTCAGAATTTAAAAAAAAATTGAATTCTGAATAATATTTTTCGTTTTAAGTACATTTTGATTATAAATGATTTTTCAGAAATGTGTGTAAACTGTTGACTTTATTTCATATATTCTTCCAATTACAAAGCGTCGATGTTGAACAGAGTTTTTCAAGAATGTGCTTTTGGACAATCTTTCAATCTTAAAAATCATTTCTTATGACAATGAAATTCTGATCACCCAAGTGAATGTAATTAAGAAATTTTCAGGCTTTTTTATTTTATTTCTCAACTACAGACTCTGGTCAAATTATTAGACGTACTCTAAGATTCTATTTAAAATCTTTATTATCTGGTGATAGTCTATACAGCTTTATATAAATTTGACGATTGGATGAATTAGACGATATATTATGTAAAATGTTTATTACATCAGGTATTATATTAATAATATTTAATAATTTGACCAAAATATTAGAAGCACTGTAGTTTTTTAATAATGACATGATTTGCACCAGTTTATAGGCAATACTTTTATATTCAAACATACATAATGCGTTATTGTTCAAGAGATTTTTTATAGACTTCTCTATTTGTATTTATTTTTAACGTATTTAAACTATGCAGTCATTTGTTTATTTTGTGTGCAGTGTTTAAATAATTTGGAACATTTTAATCATGAGTAATAAAGGCTATCTTTTACCATGTAAAAAATGCTGAAGCCCTCGTGAGTGCTAAAATATTAGAAGTTTTATCTTACTTGGTTAACATATAAAATATTTCAGCCAGATTTAATTATACTTCAAAAAGAAATATATTGATATTCAGTGCGAAAATGCACAGAATTTTTATTGTTTGAATTTTTGGGTTTCAAAAAATACAAAACTTTTTCTTCAAGGAAAGAAATCGAACTTCATTAACTATTTGATATATAGTATATTTCAGCCTACTTTAATACATTATTTTTCTAAACTAAATTTTATTTAGCACATTGTATAATAACACATTTATATGTTGAAATGATGAATTGTGTTATGGGTAAAAATTTGAGTTTTATTTCGTAGAAAGATATGATTTTTCAAAACCTTTTTATAATAAAAACTTAATTTATGTATAGAATTTGAAAGTTTAATTTGATTATAAAATGATGCGAATCAGCAATAATTATTTTATGCTTATGTCATTGACTTTTTAAGTACAGTAAAATCAGGGTATTTAAAAGAGTTTATAAACATTTATTTTAAGAATTCATTTTACATGTCTGCTAGTCAGATAGTATTATACAAAATCATTCGTAAAGTTACTTAAGCAATTATATAAACTTTTTGTTTAAAGTTAAAGCATGCTAAAGTTAAATAAAGTATAATTTTAAATAGAATTTGTTAAAAATGACTGCTTGAGAAAAAAATCCATATTAACGTAGTAGTAAAATGGGATAACGTACAGCATTAAATGAAAAACTAATTGTTGAAGATCTTAAACGTTCAACTTCAGTTTAAAAAAATTTTTTTCTAAATGCATTTGGAACATTGATATTTGATAGATAAAACTAAAATCAAAATAATTAACTAGAGTATTTAATGCAAACATAATTTAAAGAAAGCTTGAAATTTTTTTTCTTTATTACTCAATTAACCAGGGAAAATCAAGGGAATCCTATTAACAGTTGCCTGAGAATTTTGATTAGTTTGGAAAAATAAAAATTAATTGCCTAAAATTATAGTACAAGCTCTCTAGAACAATGGAATAAAAAAATAACATGTAATAATTAGTTTAAGATATATTAACTGTTAAACTTGATAAAAAAAAAACATTTGGCATGCCGAAAAGGTCAGATTTTTTTCGAATCTTAACATCGTGATTTTTCGAAATTCTAATTTGTTAGTCAAAAATGCTCATCAATTCTAAAATTCAGATTTGCAGAATTTTACGTGATTTTTCTTGTAACATGAAACCTAAATGTTTATTATTATCGAAGAATTTGTCACTTATTTTATTGCAATATAACCATTTTTGGGGAGAATTTTTGAATTGCTAGATTTTTATTTTTTAACGAAAAACAAATTGTTTCATAAATTTCAAATTATTCAATTAAAAGATCCTAATTACTCAATTCAAATTTTCTCCCCGTCACAGCTGTAATTGCTTTTAATTCTATTCAGCTTTCGCTTACTGTAAATTTACTTAAATTTTTTTCGAAACTGATTGTTTAGCAAAATAAGTTAATTCCTAATAACAGTTTTGAAAATTTTATTTCAAAGTAATAGCACATTTTGACTGGAAACTTTCTCATGTTAAGCTTAATATATAAATGAATATAACTTATTTGCTGTTTCATATTTGCATAATGATTTAGTTACATACAATTTTCAGAGTTTTCCATAAAACTAAATAGTGTTACAAAATGACTATGTGAGAAAATAAATCACTTTTAGTTTTAATCCTTAATTTGGAATAATAGTAAAAATCAAATTTTTGTTATGGTGGAGTATATAATAAATGACTATAAATAATTGATTATAAATAATTATTACAAGTACCTTAAAAATGAATAAATTAATAATTTATAAGTTAAATTGACTTTTAATGTATTTTAGCCTGAAAACTTCCTTCTTGAAATTTTGTACTTCATGAGGAAAAATATAAGAACTTTAATTTTCACATTTCACAATAGAACTGGGAAAACAATTTCTGAAATCTAATTGAATTCTGATGGAATCGTGAAAAATTAATATTAATTAGTTTCATTGATAAACTTTATTTCATTCATTGATATATCTTACAGTTCACTTACGAAAATCTGGTGACATTTTTAAATTGCATATTTTTTTTCTTAAATTCCTTTTATAATAAATAAAGCAAATTTAAATCGGTACAAACTGTTTAGATATTCAAAAAATTAAGAAATTGTTATGAAATTTCGTTTATTAGGAATATAATACTAATAATTATATGTAAACGGAAAATGATTTACCAAACCTCAATCATTGTGTTCTTCATGAAAGCAGACCTTATATATTTATTCTAATTAAGGGCACAAACATTAAAAATAAGTTAATAGCATTTAGTTTTATTTAACGAGCTGAACCCGAATTGATTTAGCTAAAGTGTGTAATAAGTAAAGCTAAATCAACAAATTAATTGATCTTGAATTGTTTGGAAACTCCTGATTTAAATTACAATAATTTACAATTCTTCTACTTTTGAAGAAAAATCTCTTGATCTAGTAAAAGAAAGTTTGAAAAACATTCCTTAAAAAAAACTGTTTTTTTTTTTCTCGGGTAGGGCTAACTTTGGCGAGCCCTGATATTTACTAAACAAGTTTTCAATGAATGTGTGCTATAAACATGAATCCTTTGAAAAACAATTTCATTTGTTGTACCTAATATGCAGTCTAAAATGTAATGATCGTTTCTATTGTTGAGCTGATCGTAGGCGGCCATTGGTGAACTCAAAATAATTAGAACTATCTTCATAAATTGCAAACAAAAAGTGTTAATTATCTCGATACATAAATTAATAACGTAAAATTGTCTACCATTTATGTATTCTGTTTTGGAAAGTTTAAAATTTTTATTATAATTTGTTTTCCTGCCAGAGTTGTGATTTTAAGTGGTAGCCAGACATCATAAAAAGTTCGCTTCAACATTCAAATTCGAATCGAAAAAATTAACTTTAATTAAAAATTTTAACTCACCGCAAACTTGCCGTGAAATTAGTTTTTAATGCTTTTAAATAAAATCTTAATCGGAAAGGTCAAGCTTCGTTTAAAAATATCTCATAAGCTGCTTTCAAGTTTCTTTTTTGACGGAACAAACCCACATTTGCGATAAATGTATGGAAAACCACGAAAACCATCCACGGTTAGTCTGACGGCAAGGGGACTTTAACCCATGATCCGTCTACCACTGAGGATATTTTACGTCAGCACTGTGGTTGGTGCAAGCCGGGTGCAGGACTCGTATCGACTAGTCAGCACTGGAATTCGAACCTGGTTCTCATGAGAAGGTGAACGCTCTATAACCTAAGCCACAGCGACTCAATATTCACATATTAGTCATTTGCGCATGTGTGTGCGTTTTAGGGAGCGTTCATTTTTGATCTGAAGTAATTGTAGTAGTTCCGTCGCACTAGAATTACACATTTTTAATATTGGCGATAATTTTTGAAATCTCCCTGAGAAGGATCCGATATCACAATTTCGATCCTCAGATAACTGGTGCAAGGTGCACTCTAAATCTGTCGGGGTCACAAACTCTTCCGAGTGAGTCGATACGTCTGGGGGGTTCTGGATTGGAGTTAGATCGTGCTCCGGCACACGTCAAAATTTCGATCCGTGGATGAATGAATGCGTTTTGTTTGTGTGTTTTTTAAATGGCATTTATAAATTTACAAGTTAAACTTTTAAATTTACATAAAAATTTATGTTTTGAAATTAATATAAAAATAATTTTATTAATAAATTAGCAATATGTTTAATACTTTAAAAAGTTTTGAATGTCTGTTGACTGAATAAAATGAATGAGCAATTTTCTTATTAAATATGTGATTTATAACTCTTGTTTCCGGCCTTAAATGAGTTTTTTAATTAAATTTTCAATTATTTTACACTTATATCAAACAAAGATATCAAAAACATTAAAATGAAATGAATGCTTAAATAATACTAATCGTATAAATTCCATTGAAAAATTTTAAAAGCGAATTCAGTGTAAAATATTAAGCTGGGTATTATAATGAAGATAATAATATTTATTAAATTAAACTGCTTACCTGTATATTTTGGGTACTGCCTCACAAAATTCTGCTTCGAACCTACTCCTCAATTTATTATAAAATTCTTTCCTTTTGTCGAAATCTGGTGCATGGCCTTGATTTTCATGAGATTTTTTATAAATCCATTTTTTTCATCATCAATTTTGCCCTATAATTGATGTCCAATAAATTGTTTCGCTCGTATATTTTCTATATATATATTATAAAGATAATTTTTATACACCAGGAGATTACCACATTTCTGGAAGATTTCAGACATTTTCGAAAAATGGCTCAATAACGGTGATGTTATTGAGCCCTACAAATGGACTCTCGGTGCCACATCATTACCTCTTAGGTTAGAGGTGGGTTTGGTGAAAAGTAGGAGACCCACTATTGGGGCACCCCTTTTTGACCACATGCTAACCTTGACTGATACATACATTTCTACAAAACACTTTCTTTTTTCTTTTTGTAATTTCTGTAGGTATGAACAGGTATCCACACAAATAATAGGTAAACGAGATGTGGACCTGATGGACGAGTGTGGACCTGGCGAATGCCCGGAAAATGGTACCTACCGGTGTGCATTGTCCCCATTGTGAAGTTCGGCGGTGGAGGAATTATGGTTTGGTCCTGTTTCTCATGGTTTGGCCTTGGAGCCTTGGTGTTAGTGCGTGGAACCCTGAACGCAGAAGGGTATAGAGACATCCTGGACAATTTGGCGCTTCCCAACCTGTTGCAACAGTTCGGTAATGGCCCGTTTGTGTTTCAACACGATAACGCTGCCATTCATAAAGCACATGCCATCACGGACTGGTTTGATGAAATGGAGGTGCAAGAGCTTGACTGGCCATCCCAAAGTCCCGACATCAATCCAATTGAGCATCGCTGGGATGAGTTGAAGCGCCGGTTCAGGGCCAGACCACAATGCCCCAAAACCACCACTCAACTCCTCGCCATGTTACAGGAGGAATGGCGGGCAATACCTGCCGCCGTGTACCAACACCTAGTGGATAGCCTTACTAGAAGGGTTAAAGCTGTGATTTAGGCGCGTGGCGGCCCTACGCCGCGTGTATCCGAAATGAGGGGTGTCCGGTCATTAATGGCCAGATAGTGTATAAAGTTTGTAACTAAATAAACATAAAATTTCATAACTAGGATACAATTGCTTGCAAACGAAATTTTTGAATGTAAATTTTAGTAAAGGTTGTAGTAAATTATTTCAAGTTGTTAAACCAGTAAAGTTTTCAGTTTCAATTTTACTGAAAAATTAGGGATAGTTTTTATTGAGTAGATACCATGAAGGTACTGAAACAGATATTTCATATTTGTATATATCTCAAATGCGTCATATTTTTAAATGTCACCACTGTTAATATCACCAAATGTTATCACCTTCCATTTAAACCACGAACTTAATGATCAACTCCCCCCCCCCCGAAACATTAGTCTGACATGAAGAAGTCCCTTTTATTTTAACCGTATCGTGTAACTAAGAATAAGCTGTTTCTCTCTCCAGAAATTCTGACTAAAATCGAAATTAAATCATTTAATGGTGACGCTTTTGACGTACATCAAAAAACATAAATTTACTTTCTTTCATTACATCGCTTTACAAGACCTTGTACGCATATACTGAAATTATTATGAACCAGTCTCATAACGAGTTTGCTCTACTTTTTAAAAATTTCATGTTTACACTAGAATCTTGCAAATTATGATTAGTTACAGCAGTGACCGACCGTTCCGTGACCAATTAAAACACAATTTTAAATAGTTTCTTGCGCCTTAACAAACAAAATTTATAGCCCTATATTCAAGAGGGAATTAATTTACATTTGACTCAGTTTCTACACGAGCTAGAGTGCTCAGAATAACTTCAGCAGAGCGTTTGATAAAACAGAATTTCAAGTCTTCGGACTACAATCAAAATTTTCACCATTTTTGTTAACAATCTAGAATTATAGTCTATTAAAATTTCGACCAAATTGCGAACGACTAGCGTGCTCAAATTTCAATTTGAGTTATGTGCCTAATATTAAATTGACCAGCATCCTTCCTGAACTAGAAATAAACTGGTAGAGAGAAATTTCTAAATAAACATTCGATAAATCAATAATAAAAGTACTGTTTTAGTAGTACATATTTCTTTTCACATTCAAAATTATGATAATCTATTTCAGTTTATTTATTATAGGGTTTATAATAAACAAATTTTAATTTTTTTTTTTCTTTGTGTGTCGTCAAATTTCAAAATAGTTAAAAGTGTACCGCGACCAAAAAAGGTTGAAATTTACTGCTCTAATTGTTATGGAAGATAAATCAGATTGTTACTAACTGTGCACAGAATCTAATTTATCTCTCGAATATGACCAATTTATTTCGATTTTTCACATAGCCCAGGTTTTTGAGCCACATGGGAGCATAGGTCTAATGAGAGTTAAATATAACAAGATTTCTGTTTTTCTTTCAATCATTTGATTGTAAAAAAAAGGTTTTTAGTCCATTAAGAGAACCGTGGTTCTTCAGGGGATATTCAGCGCTCGTCTACCAATGAGATGATCAGGGTTCGAATCCCAGATATGGCTGGTCGTTACGAATTCCGTACCCGGCATGCACCAATTATTGTGCTGACGTTAAATATTCTCAGTGGTAGAGTGGTCATGGCTTAGAGCCTCTTTGCCGTCAAGCTACCCATCGAAGATTTTCGCGGTTTTTCTCTTGATTTAACGCAAGTGCGGTTTAGTTCCATTTAAAAAAGTCCTCCACGAAGATAAATTTCATCCAATGATTGATCCAGGAGTTCCCTTGTCTTCTGGACTGGGTACTAAATTGCGGAGTTAAATATTAGTAGTCGTAAACTCAAAGTTAGGTTTATTGAACGAAGTTTATAAGAAGTGAAAGGTTATAAAATCCATTTAGAGAACTATTTACAGCAACAATGCTTTTCTCAGTATTTTACTTTCACAATTTTTGATTGGTCAGTAAATAGTCGAAGTGCCTGTATTTTATAATGACTATCTAAGAAGCAGCAAGTGCACAAATTACTTTTCAAGCATTAGGGAATTTTAAGACTATAAACGTTCACAATTAAAACTTTTTGTCTGATATTTACTAAAAAAATTTTTTGACAAGTGTTGTTGTGAAGCGATGAACGTATTATGAAACGGAAAAATTTAAATGGATTGGTCTAAACATGTGTGAAATCCGAATCGGGGGTGGTACACGGCCGTTCTGCTCCCTCTTCGAGCTTCACGCTTGTTTAGCCGTTTCGGAACTTTTCCGTTCTTTCAGTGCAGTAAGAGCCAGGGTGTCAAAAGAACTGGGTGGTCCTGGACATGTGATACTAGCCCACATGTCCGTGACCCTAAGTCACTGAAGAACTCTGGCTCTTACAGCTAAATATATTTGACTGTTAAATTATTTTTCCCTCTCTAGTTGAAGGGCTGAGGTAGGGTAGAGTAAGGTCCTGGATTGTAGCTAAAGGTTACCAATCCGTGCCCTGAAAAGCCACCCGGCTCTGTACTAAAGTTTAATCTTAGAAAAAGAACGTTTATAGGTGCTTGGAATCGATTTCGACGTTCACAATATTTTCCGGGATATTTATTGTTCATAGATAAGGGATAGGATATGACATTTGAAAATATTAACTTATGATATTTTTCCAATTTTAAGCTTAACTTGAATCAGGCTCTTAAGATTAGCTTTTAAAAGCTTCAGATTTATATGAACGGACAACACTTCCTTAATACCGAAATTTCTTAATTTGAAAATTTAGTTTAATATTAGAAAATATAAATATTGAAAATTAAAATTGCCAAAAACCTTTCTATCCAGTGCTTATATAAGGTTCAAAATCCTGGGCTAAATCAAAATTGTCTGAAAATATACTAGCTTTTACAAAATGGTTTATAGGATTCAGTGTGCAATATAATGATAGTAAATGAAATCACAATGAGCTGTACATGCTGTATACTGTTAATCACAACCAACAATATAAATTGCCTCTGACTTGCTTTAAAGAAATCTGGTCTTGCAGTGGACTGATCGTAGAGACACCGTTTCCAGTAGAATACAGAAGTCAATCATCCCTGGCTGCGGTCAATAAGTGGGTAACCATTAATAATGGTGACCCACGATGGTCTGACTTCAAAACTTCACACACACGTTTTCATCTGTTGCTGGGCGTCCAGAACGAGGCTCGTCGGTGACCTTCTCCCGACCCTCCTTGTACCGCCTTCCACATTGAGATCTCTAAATGCATTTCACCTTAAAGGCGTCTTGAAGAATGTGAGTTTCCGTCGCATTCTTCTCAAACCGCACACAAAACTTTATCGCTTTCCAGCGAACACTCCATCACGCTGTGACTCGATCGAAAAGAAAGACTTAGCGCAAAGACACGTCCTACTGCTCCTACTACTCGGAGCGACCTGAAACCAGGCTTGTTTGGAAGGGCAAATCCCCCACCACATTTTTAGACCAATCTGAGTGCGCTGCGATTGATAGTCGCGTCACAATAAAATCACGCGCATTACTTTCAGAACGCACCCTGTATGAGAAACTTTCCTGTACAGTATTGAAAACGCGAACATCTTGTTGTATTCTATTTCCCATGAATTCTATTTTCCATTTGTGCGTCGCCAAATTTTAGAAATGTTTATAGTAAAAAATTATAAAGATTTTTTTTATCACGAGTAAAGTTTAAATTAAAGTATATACTTTTTATAAATTTTAAGAGTGTGAACATCTTTGTAGGCGATGGTCCTGTCTCTGCCAATCTTGAAATAAGAAATTGAATGACTATTAAAATTATTAATTAACAAAAGAAAGCAAGATAAATAATAACTTTCAAAAGGAAATAAAAGGCAACAATTAAAATAAGCTATGCAATCAATAGTCATAAAAGCAAATTAGCAAAGCATAACAAACAAAAAACAAGCTAACAATTAATAACTAGCAAAAAAATAATAAAATAACAGTTAATGTAAGGAATCTCTTAATAAACTTACTGTTTTTGTAGTACATATTTTCTCATTCAAAATTATTATAAACTATTTTACAGTGTCTTACAGATAAGTAAACTAATTTAGTTTTCTTTCACATTGAATTTCGAAATCGTTTAGAGTGCCACGACAAAAAAAAAAGAGAATTAGTGCTCTAAATGTTATGGAAGATAAATCAGATGTGTTCAGCAAATTTGTAGTTGACTGTAATGGATAACATCTGCCTCTCTGTATGTTGCCCCCATCATTGTTACACAGAATCCAACTTAGCTCTCGTATATGACTAGTTTCTTTTGATTTTCACCTACTCCAGGTTTCTGATGCCAGCAAAGATCTAGTAATAGTTTAATATAACGAGATTTCTGTCTTTTCTTTTAATCATCAGATTGTAAACGTTCTAAGCCATTAAGAGTGACTTGGGGGTTTTGGGGATAGAACGTTCGCCTTCCAATGAGGTGAACTGGGTTCGAATCCCAGCGATGACTGGTCTACAAGAATCCCGTACCCGGCTAACACCAATCAATGTCCTGACGTTAAATATCCTCAGTGGTAGATGGATCATAGGCTAGTCCCCCTGCAGTGAGACTAACCGTGGGGGGTTTTCGTGGTTTTCCTCTCCATTCAATGCAAATGCGGGTTAGTTTCATATAATTTTTTTTATAAAGCATGAAAGCATGCGAAGGAGGGAAACGCGGTATTAAAAATGTGTAGTTAATTTTATTTAACATAATATTGTAAGAACTTTGCTTTTGACAATATTAAAGTATTCCAAATCTTCTAGATTTAAACAAAATATATTTCTTAATAGATTTTATGTAAAATTTCAACTTTTTATGAGAGTATTTTAATATCTTTTTAAAATTACAGATTATTAAAATTGTTTAGATCAATTTTTAAATTTTGATGTATACTTCTGTTCGTTTCATTTCTTAACGATTAAAACTTAACTTGAACTCCATATTTTTGATTGCATCCTTTTGATACTTGTTTAAACTCTGTGACATCTGTATATAACAGACAATATAGATGAAAATTAAAACTTAATAGTTTTAAATTATGAATTTTTACTTTATTTTTCTCTTTACAATAAAATATATGAACTGTTTGCATAGAAAGCATTTAAAGCTCTCATAAAATTCTAACTTTTGAATTTAATATTTTATTTTCAAAGCTTGTTGACGTATAGCTGAAGTTATAACCAAATTTCCTTTTAGTATTACCTTAGAATGTTTAAAAGTTAATTTCTTTTACTTTTCATACATTTTTCTTTTACTTCCAAATATTTAACTTTGGATTTGGAGTTTTCGAACTGTATGATTAAAGAAACCCGTGCATTGCTTTTAATTTAAATTGCACTGATCTACTGTAGGCTGAATGTTCTTAGAGCAAGTGCACTCGAGTTGGGGAAAATCGGGGCTACTACCCCAGTTCAATGACCTCTAGTCTTATCGCTGTACATGACGGTATACTTATGGGGCTCTGGTGGGGAAAGAATTATTTATTTTTCTGAATGTAGATAAACTGTAATGTTTAATTCTGGTTAATAATCTTTAATTAAATAAGATTACTTAAAATATTTTTAATTTAATAATTTTTTTAATACTCCTAATTCTTCTGCTTATTTTATTTATTTTATTTCCACTTTCTTCATAAAATCTTTTCTATGACTTAAAATATTTTTCTATACGAAATTTATTATTTTCAATAATTTTTTTTTAATGTAACAGTTCTTGTTCTGCTCTTGCATTTTATCAACTGGTGGTTAATGGAAAATGATCATTCTAGAGGATTGATTGTATGTATTAGTTCTGTTCAAATAATGTGTTCGTAAATAATGAGTCTGATAAAAAAAATATTTCAAATTCGGCTACTGCCGCAGTAGGATAAATACAACTTAACATAATTATTACAACCTTCCGAAATTGAGATATATTTGTGAGATCCCCTCTTTAGCTAAGGTTTATTGGAAGGAAGATTTTTTATCTCTATCGAAAGTGGTGGAATTGTTTTTATTTTTGGGACTTAAAAATTTTCTCAAGCTTGTATAATTTTATGTTTTCAATATTTAAATTAATGTGTGAGTTATTGTTTTCCCTATAAGGCTTTATAATTGCATTGGTTTAATTTCTAAATGAACCCTTCTTTAGAGATTATATTTTTATTAATTTTAAATGTTATGTCTAATAATTCTAAACTGTTAAAATAATTTCTTAGTCGCAATGCTTAAATTTAATTAGTTAATATAGTAAATGTGTAATAATCATCTAAGTGATAATTATATTCAGTGGAATAAAATGGTTTGCGAGTTTGACAAAACTTGATAAATTTGCATACTCATTATCAGTAATATAGTGTAATTATGTCTCTTTAACAATTTTCCGTTAAAAATTAGTTTTATTAAGAAACAGTTTGGAAATATAGACAAAATACTGGCGCCTTTTACATTAACCTAAAAAATGTTAAGTAAACTCTTAACGTCACTCTATAAATGTAGTTTTTGATAACTACGTCTCATTTTTAATCATGTGTGTACCAAAGTTTTCTGATTAGTTGTTAATTTGAAGTTAGAAAAATTTTCAAACCATTTGTACTTAGAAAATTTCTGATGTTTGCACTTTGAATGACTTTCGAATTGTTTTGACTTCGAAAAATATTCAAAATTTTTTCTCCTCAGAAATATTTTGAAGTTCTGTGATTTTTAAAAGTCTTTAAAAGTTGAGAAAAAAAGGTATTTTAAGAGTTGCAGAAGTTTGGTGGTAGAAAAAATTTTCAACTTGTTCCGACTTTGTTCCCGACTTAAATTTGTTCTGTGAAAAGTTATGAAAATATTTCAACATAAAAAATTACTTTAGTTGGAAGAAATTGGTATACAAGAAGTCAAAATTTTTTTTTAAAAATTATCTTGGCTTTGAAAAATTCAAATTTGTTTGAAAAATTCTGAATCTGTTTTTTTTTTTTTTTGGAAGAAATATTCTGAAGTTGTATGTGCGTAGAAATTTTTTTAGTGTGAAAAAACGAACATATAAGGAGCAGTAGGTGTTTGGGGTCATGGGAAAATTTTCAAACAAATTCAAACTGATTTTGAAAAATTTTCCATTTTTTTGTACTTTGAAAAATTTAGAATCTGTTGGCTTTAAAAGTTCTGAAAATGTTTAGAATCAGGAAAATTTTGAAGTTGTTGGTACTTTGGAAATTTTGAAAGTTTTTAAAAAATGGGTGTATAAAGAATCGCATTACATAAGCTGTAAGTTGGAAAAAATTTCCTACTGTTAGTACCTCGAAAAATTCTGATGGCACTTAGAAAATTTTTGTTTCTTCTTTCGAAAGATCAAGTTGTTTGTACTTTTGAACTTAGAATAATTTTCAAATTGCATTGACTTTCAAAAACTATCTAATTTTCCGTACTTACAGAAATTCTGAGTCTGTTGACTTAAGAAACATTTTTAATTTATTTGAAATCGAAAATTTTTCGACTATTTAACAAATGGAAGATGTTTTGTCTTTCAAAAATTTTCAAATGTTTTGTAATTAAAAAAACACTGCGTACATACATTACTTAGAAAAATTCTGATGTAGTTTTTACTCATTTTTCAAATTAAGATTGAAGATTAAAATTGCAAAGAAAACTTTTAGAACCTGTGCTTATATACTGTTCAAAGTTTTGGGCTACATCAAAACTGTCTGATTATCTCCATTGATTTATCATTTTTGTTTTGTGCATAGATACTGCTTTTGTGCGTTGTATTTTTCAGAATTTACTGTCTTCTTGATATCCTGCTGATGGACACTTTTCGGGAAGCTAAAACTTCATCAGATCATTTTTATAGTAAAGATTAAGACGTGTCTATGGAAAACGGAACGATTTGAAGATATTAATGACGAAGTACTCAATCGCATTCTTGCTGGCCTAATAGGTAAGATGGTAACTTTTTCTCTTCCTTCTCCTTCCGAGAACTTTTCACTTAATACGCTTTTCATTTTTAGCATCTCAAAGCAGAATGGTCATCTTATTGTGATCCTTTTGGCTTCAAAATTCTCAAAAACAGCTACCCGGAGGTGCAGTCAGTCAAGAGCTTGCAGTGATTCCTAGTGTAGAGAACACTATCTATACTATCGGTTTATTCTTTCTGATTGGTTTGGATTTTTAATTTATTTTTGTTTTGTGCGTAGGACCAGATTTTTTGTCTTGTATTTTCAGAATTTACTGTCTTCTTGATATCCTGCTGATGGACACGTTTCGGGAAGCTAAAACTTCATCAGATCATTTTTATGGTAAAGATTAAGACGTGTCTATGGAAAACGGAACGATTTGAAGATATTAATGACGAAGTACTCATTCGCATTCTTGCTGGCCTAATAGGTAAGATGGTAACTTTTTCTCTTCCTTCTCCTTCCGAGAACTTTTCACTTAATGCGCTTTTCATTTTTAGCATCTCAAACCAGAATGGTCATCTTATTGTGATCCTTTTGGCTTCAAAATTCTCAAAAACAGCTACCCGGAGGTGCAGTCAGTCAAGAGCTTGCAGTGATTCCTAGTGTAGAGAACACTATCTATACTATCGGTTTATTCTTTCTGATTGGTTTGGATTTTGAATTTATTTTTGTTTTGTGCGTAGGACCAGATTTTTTGTCTTGTATTTTCAGAATTTACTGTCTTCTTGATATCCTGCTGATGGACACGTTTCGGGAAGCTAAAACTTCATCAGATCATTTTTATGGTAAAGATTAAGACGTGTCTATGTAAAACGGAACGATTTGAAGATATTAATGACGAAGTACTCAATCGCATTCTTGCTGGCCTAATAGGTAAGATGGTAACTTTTTCTCTTCCTTCTCCTTCCGAGAACTTTTCACTTAATACGCTTTTCATTTTTAGCATCTCAAAGCAGAATGGTCATCTTATTGTGATCCTTTTGGCTTCAAAATTCTCAAAAACAGCTACCCGGAGGTGCAGTCAGTCAAGAGCTTGCAGTGATTCCTAGTGTAGAGAACACTATCTATACTATCGGTTTATTCTTTCTGATTGGTTTGGATTTTTAATTTATTTTTGTTTTGTGCGTAGGACCAGATTTTTTGTCTTGTATTTTCAGAATTTACTGTCTTCTTGATATCCTGCTGATGGACACGTTTCGGGAAGCTAAAACTTCATCAGATCATTTTTATGGTAAAGATTAAGACGTGTCTATGGAAAACGGAACGATTTGAAGATATTAATGACGAAGTACTCATTCGCATTCTTGCTGGCCTAATAGGTAAGATGGTAACTTTTTCTCTTCCTTCTCCTTCCGAGAACTTTTCACTTAATGCGCTTTTCATTTTTAGCATCTCAAACCAGAATGGTCATCTTATTGTGATCCTTTTGGCTTCAAAATTCTCAAAAACAGCTACCCGGAGGTGCAGTCAGTCAAGAGCTTGCAGTGATTCCTAGTGTAGAGAACACTATCTATACTATCGGTTTATTCTTTCTGATTGGTTTGGATTTTGAATTTATTTTTGTTTTGTGCGTAGGACCAGATTTTTTGTCTTGTATTTTCAGAATTTACTGTCTTCTTGATATCCTGCTGATGGACACGTTTCGGGAAGCTAAAACTTCATCAGATCATTTTTATGGTAAAGATTAAGACGTGTCTATGGAAAACGGAACGATTTGAAGATATTAATGACGAAAGTCTTTGGCCCACGAGCGGCTGTAGAGTAAATCGCTTATGCGTTCTGATGAGGTTTCACTTGGCCTAGAATTACCCTAAGTTTAATTTCACTTTTCTCACTATCAACCGTTTGAGTGCTGAAGAGTTTTCTTATATATGCTAAGAGTGCGGAATGAAATGCGTACAACACTACTAACCAACTACTAACCAACTACTACTAACTACTACCTACCAACCACTAACCAACCTATACTAACCAACAGCAGTGTCTCCGCATTTTTGGTTCAAAACAAGATTTCCGCATTTTTGGCACATCCGCACTCAAACGGTTAAACTGAATTTTTCAAGAAAGCTAATTTTTAATTACCGAATTTTTGTTAGTGAGTCAATTTTTTGGGATTAAATTTTTTAGTGTTAACCCATTTTAAGTCAACAGAATTCGATTCTATGAGAAAGAAATAAACCTAGTGTTGATTGAAGCAGGTATAAACTAGTTTTTATTATTTTGCAATGTATGGAAGCACTAATCGTCAAGGTAAGAAAACTCTGTGTAAAAATATGTAGTTACATTTAAAACTTGTTATATTTAAGTTTTTAGCATAATATTGAAAGACTAAAATTATTAAATCGTAAATTATTCAATTAAAATTATTCAATTAATCTTGTAACGAAATTATTCAAAGTCATTTAAATTGTGTAACTTTATTTTAAGTCTATTTCTGATGGATTTTTATCTCTCAGTATACTTAAAGATCTTATTTCAATTATCTTTTTAAATTAGCAGATTATTAAAATTGTTTATGATTATTTTTAAGTATGGATTTAGTTTCTTCTGATCGTTTCGTTTCTAAATTTATATGTACGGGACAACACTTTCTTAATAACGAAATGCTTTTATTTGAAAATCAAATTTAATATTAGAAAATATAAATAATGAAGTATAAAATTGCAAAAAATAAAAACTTTTAGAACCTGTGCTTATATACTGTTCAAAATCTTGGGCTACATCAAAATTGTCTGATTATCTCCATTGATTTATCATTTTTGTTTTGTGCATAGATACTGCTTTTGTGTGTTGTATTTTTCAGAATTTACTGTCTTCATGATATCCTGCTGATGGACACTTTTCGGGAAGCTAAAACTTTATCAGATCATTTTTATGGCAAAGATTAAGACGTGTCTATGGAAAACGGAACGATTTGAAGATATTAATGACGAAGTACTCAATCGCATTCTTGCTGGCCTAATAGGTAAGATGGTAACTTCTTCTCTTCCTTCTCCTTCCGAGAACTTTTCACTTAATGCGCTTTTCATTTTTAGCATCTCAAAGCAGAATGGTCATCTTATTGTGATCCTTTTGGCTTCAAAATTCTCAAAAACAGCTACCCGGAGGTGTAGTCAGTCAAGAGCTTGCAGCGATTCTTAGTGTAGAGAACACTATCTATACTATCGGTTTATTCTTTCTGATTGGGTTAGATTTTTTAATTTATTTTTGTTTTGTGCGTAGGACCAGATTTTTTGTCTTGTATTTTCAGAATTTACTGTCTTCTTGATATCCTGCTGATGGACACGTTTCGGGAAGCTAAAACTTCATCAGATCATTTTTATAGTAAAGATTAAGACGTGTCTATGGAAAACGGAACGATTTGAAGATATTAATGACGAAGTACTCATTCGCATTCTTGCTGGCCTAATAGGTAAGATGGTAACTTTTTCTCTTCCTTCTCCTTCCGAGAACTTTTCACTTAATGCGCTTTTCATTTTTAGCATCTCAAACCAGAATGGTCATCTTATTGTGATCCTTTTGGCTTCAAAATTCTCAAAAACAGCTACCCGGAGGTGCAGTCAGTCAAGAGCTTGCAGTGATTCCTAGTGTAGAGAACACTATCTATACTATCGGTTTATTCTTTCTGATTGGTTTGGATTTTTAATTTATTTTTGTTTTGTGCGTAGGACCAGATTTTTTGTCTTGTATTTTCAGAATTTACTGTCTTCTTGATATCCTGCTGATGGACACGTTTCGGGAAGCTAAAACTTCATCAGATCATTTTTATAGTAAAGATTAAGACGTGTCTATGGAAAACTGAACGATTTGAAGATATTAATGACGAAGTACTCATTCGCATTCTTGCTGGCCTAATAGGTAAGATGGTAACTTTTTCTCTTCCTTCTCCTTCCGAGAACTTTTCACTTAATGCGCTTTTCATTTTTAGCATCTCAAACCAGAATGGTCATCTTATTGTGATCCTTTTGGCTTCAAAATTCTCAAAAACAGCTACCCGGAGGTGCAGTCAGTCAAGAGCTTGCAGTGATTCCTAGTGTAGAGAACACTATCTATACTATCGGTTTATTCTTTCTGATTGGTTTGGATTTTTAATTTATTTTTGTTTTGTGCGTAGGACCAGATTTTTTGTCTTGTATTTTCAGAATTTACTGTCTTCTTGATATCCTGCTGATGGACACGTTTCGGGAAGCTAAAACTTCATCAGATCATTTTTATAGTAAAGATTAAGACGTGTCTATGGAAAACTGAACGATTTGAAGATATTAATGACGAAGTACTCATTCGCATTCTTGCTGGCCTAATAGGTAAGATGGTAACTTTTTCTCTTCCTTCTCCTTCCGAGAACTTTTCACTTAATGCGCTTTTCATTTTTAGCATCTCAAACCAGAATGGTCATCTTATTGTGATCCTTTTGGCTTCAAAATTCTCAAACAGCTACCCGGAGGTGCAGTCAGTCAAGAGCTTGCAGTGATTCCTAGTGTAGAGAACACTATCTATACTATCGGTTTATTCTTTCTGATTGGTTTGAATTTTTAATTTATTTTTGTTTTGTGCGTAGGACCAGATTTTTTTGTCTTGTATTTTCAGAATTTACTGTCTTCTTGATATCCTGCTGATGGACACGTTTCGGGAAGCTAAAACTTCATCAGATCATTTTTATAGTAAAGATTAAGACGTGTCTATGGAAAACGGAACGATTTGAAGATATTAATGACGAAGTACTCATTCGCATTCTTGCTGGCCTAATAGGTAAGATGGTAACTTTTTCTCTTCCTTCTCCTTCCGAGAACTTTTCACTTATTGCGCTTTTCATTTTTAGCATCTCAAACCAGAATGGTCATCTTATTGTGATCCTTTTGGCTTCAAAATTCTCAAAAACAGCTACCCGGAGGTGCAGTCAGTCAAGAGCTTGCAGTGATTCCTAGTGTAGAGAACACTATCTATACTATCGGTTTATTCTTTCTGATTGGTTTGGATTTTTAATTTATTTTTGTTTTGTGCGTAGGACCAGATTTTTTGTCTTGTATTTTCAGAATTTACTGTCTTCTTGATATCCTGCTGATGGACACGTTTCGGGAAGCTAAAACTTCATCAGATCATTTTTATAGTAAAGATTAAGACGTGTCTATGGAAAACGGAACGATTTGAAGATATTAATGACGAAGTACTCATTCGCATTCTTGCTGGCCTAATAGGTAAGATGGTAACTTTTTCTCTTCCTTCTCCTTCCGAGAACTTTTCACTTAATGCGCTTTTCATTTTTAGCATCTCAAACCAGAATGGTCATCTTATTGTGATCCTTTTGGCTTCAAAATTCTCAAAAACAGCTACCCGGAGGTGCAGTCAGTCAAGAGCTTGCAGTGATTCCTAGTGTAGAGAACACTATCTATACTATCGGTTTATTCTTTCTGATTGGTTTGGATTTTTAATTTATTTTTGTTTTGTGCGTAGGACCAGATTTTTTGTCTTGTATTTTCAGAATTTACTGTCTTCTTGATATCCTGCTGATGGACACGTTTCGGGAAGCTAAAACTTCATCAGATCATTTTTATAGTAAAGATTAAGACGTGTCTATGGAAAACTGAACGATTTGAAGATATTAATGACGAAGTACTCATTCGCATTCTTGCTGGCCTAATAGGTAAGATGGTAACTTTTTCTCTTCCTTCTCCTTCCGAGAACTTTTCACTTAATGCGCTTTTCATTTTTAGCATCTCAAACCAGAATGGTCATCTTATTGTGATCCTTTTGGCTTCAAAATTCTCAAAAACAGCTACCCGGAGGTGCAGTCAGTCAAGAGCTTGCAGTGATTCCTAGTGTAGAGAACACTATCTATACTATCGGTTTATTCTTTCTGATTGGTTTGGATTTTTAATTTATTTTTGTTTTGTGCGTAGGACCAGATTTTTTGTCTTGTATTTTCAGAATTTGCTGTCTTCTTGATATCCTGCTGATGGACACGTTTCGGGAAGCTAAAACTTTATCAGATCATTTTTATGGTAAAGATTAAGACGTGTCTATGGAAAACGGAACGATTTGAAGATATTAATGACGAAGTACTCATTCGCATTCTTGCTGGCCTAATAGGTAAGATGGTAACTTTTTCTCTTCCTTCTCCTTCCGAGAACTTTTCACTTAATGCGCTTTTCATTTTTAGCATCTCAAACCAGAATGGTCATCTTATTGTGATCCTTTTGGCTTCAAAATTCTCAAAAACAGCTACCCGGAGGTGCAGTCAGTCAAGAGCTTGCAGTGATTCCTAGTGTAGAGAACACTATCTATACTATCGGTTTATTCTTTCTGATTGGTTTGGATTTTTAATTTATTTTTGTTTTGTGCGTAGGACCAGATTTTTTGTCTTGTATTTTCAGAATTTACTGTCTTCTTGATATCCTGCTGATGGACACGTTTCGGGAAGCTAAAACTTCATCAGATCATTTTTATGGTAAAGATTAAGACGTGTCTATGGAAAACGGAACGATTTGAAGATATTAATGACGAAAGTCTTTGGCCCACGAGCGGCTGTAGAGTAAATCGCTTATGCGTTCTGATGAGGTTTCACTTGGCCTAGAATTACCCTAAGTTTAATTTCACTTTTCTCACTATCAACCGTTTGAGTGCTGAAGAGTTTTCTTATATATGCTAAGAGTGCGGAATGAAATGCGTACAACACTACTAACCAACTACTAACCAACTACTACTAACTACTACCTACCAACCACTAACCAACCTATACTAACCAACAGCAGTGTCTCCGCATTTTTGGTTCAAAACAAGATTTCCGCATTTTTGGCACATCCGCACTCAAACGGTTAAACGGAATTTTTCAAGAAGGCTAATTTTTAATTACCGAATTTTTGTTAGTGAGTCAATTTTTTGGGATTAAATTTTTTAGTGTTAACCCATTTTAAGTCAACAGAATTCGATTCTATGAGAAAGAAATAAACCTAGTGTTGATTGAAGCAGGTATAAACTAGTTTTTATTATTTTGCAATGTATGGAAGCACTAATTATCAAGGTAAGAAATCTGTGTAAAAATATGTAGTTACATTTAAAACTTGTTATATTTAAGTTTTTAGCATAATATTGAAAGACTATAATTATTAAATCGTAAATTATTCAATTAAAATTATTCAATTAATCTTGTAACGAAATTATTCAAAGTTATTTAAATTGTGTAACTTTATTTTAAATCTATTTCTGATGGATTTTTATCTCTGAGCATATTTAAAGATCTTATTTCATTTATCTTTTTAAATTTGCAGATTATTGAAATTGTTTATGATTATTTTTAAGTATGGATTTAGTTTCTTCTGATCGTTTCGTTTCTAAATTAAAACTCAACTGGAACTCTTAATTGATTGTTTGCATTCTTTTGTCATTTCTTAAAATTAACTCTAAGAAATCTTCAGTAATTGGCAAAAGCATTCAAAATTGAATGAAAATTAAAGCACAAAAGGAAAATTAATGTATAAAAACGCCAACGTAGCGTTTTCTCACTGTACAATAATATATATGTATGATGA
The DNA here is from genome assembly GCF_982258835.1 of Parasteatoda tepidariorum. Classification (NCBI taxonomy): domain Eukaryota; kingdom Metazoa; phylum Arthropoda; class Arachnida; order Araneae; family Theridiidae; genus Parasteatoda; species Parasteatoda tepidariorum. Next base: position 127,883,533 of record NC_141755.1, read on the forward strand.
TAACATTAAAAGGTACTTAAATCTGGTTTAAAATTCAAACTTTTAAAGTTAATTGAGTATTTTTTTTCTTTCGAAGCTGGTTTAAATATTGGTTTATTTTACCTTATTGCTTTAGTTTAATTTCTCCTTTTGTTTTTGTGCATAGATACTGCTTGTGTGTGTTGTATTTTTCAGAATTGACTGTATTCTTGATATGCGGCTGATGGACACGTTTTGGGAAGCTACAACTGCACAAGCTTCGGAAAAAAGAATTAGTGCAGCTTTTCATGCAGTTTTCTATCTCGAGAACTGAATGACTTCTTCCGACAAAAGAACTTGTTTCCTTGCTGGTCTAATAGGTGAGACGATAACCTTTATTTTTTTCTCTTATCCAAAGCCTTCTCTATGTAAACTGAATCTTATTTTGCAAAAATTGAATATTGATAATTTTTCAGATTCATGAGTTTGTGATATCCAGATGAAAGAGCTTCTCGAAGTTGTTCTGCAGTCTTTACCAAATGGGAAAAGAACAGATTCGTTTTTACCCTCCCAATGAGGTGGCTCAAGTTAAGACTCGCCAGAATCTGCTGCTGTTGACGTATAACGTGTACTCACACAGAAAAAAGTGCTGACATAAAATGTCCTGAGTGGTAGACTGATAGTGGGTTAAAATCCCAACACCGTCGGGCTAACCGTGGGAGGTTTTCATGGTTTTCCTCTCCATGTTACGCGAATGCGGGTTAGTTGCAACAAAGTCCTCCATGAAGGCTAGTTTGATCCAGGTGTTCTTTTGTCTCTTGAGAAAAATTATGTTTATCACATTTTTATGTCAGATTTAATAGTTTAAAACAAACCTTCAGATTAACTGCTCTCAGTCACCAAAGCTTTTATTGTCCCTGTCATTTGCTTTGTTCTTTCAGCAAAGTTTTTCAAACTTAGCATTTAATTTACTGTAATATATTTCTATTCTATGTAATATGTTCTGCTCTATGTAATCTATTCTATGTAATATATTTATATATTGATCATAAGGGTTATAGCTGTTGTTGAAGTGTTGTATTTGAAATGTGTTTTTTCTGTAGTTTGCCGCTTCAAATTTATCCAATTTAAATTGGTAGCGCATTTTGATAGGGTGCTGTATTGTATAATTTTGATATCGTGTATTTGATATTGTGAAATTTTTGCTATTGGATTATTGAAGTTCAATTTTGTAATTCGTGTTAAATTTTTTACATACTGTACAGATTAAATTTCTATTTCATCTTGTGTTGTAATATTACAAATTAGTTAAAAATAAAAGTGTTATACTTGCAATTTAGTTTTCGATTATTTTTTGTTTGACTATCTTTTTTCTAGGATTCATTTAAGATTTAGATTGAAATTTCCCGATAAGGGAACATAATTAAACTAATGTTATTGTTTTCAGATTTAAAAAAAAAGTACATATGGGCAAAAAGTGTTTCTGTAGTATCTGTTTCAACGCTGTAAGGTGAGCAAAATAAATGATATCAAATTGAGTAAGTTTTTGTTATAGATCGAATTTCCACGAAGTGCACATCTTAATTGTTCGAAAGAATGACTTCAATATTTAAGTTTCCGATTCAGTAAGATTCAATTCAGATGATTAATAATTGGTTTTTTTCAGCATCTATAATTTTATGAGTTGCTGTATAAAATACAGTCGGACTTCTATTGAACGAACTTCCATTTCACGAATTTCTCTATTTTACGAATTTTTTCGAGGAGCATTTTCGAAATTTCTTCGTAAAATAACTTGAAAAATTCCAGAATGAATTTATCCAACTTTTCTTTGCGATCCACCTCCCCCTATTTCCCAAAACATTTCAAACTTGTTAAAAGCATTTTACGAATGAAATGACCTTGAATTGTTTTTCGTAGCCACTTCACTTTTAGAAAAAGCAGTAAAATCTCTCTTTGTTTGCATTTCAAATGAAAAATTCAGTTCAAATGAACGGATTTTATCAGTAGCAATTAAACTTAAGAGCGCGTGTGGTAATGTATGTTTAAAATTATTCTTATAATAAATGCAGCTATAATTTTATGCATAAATTTAGTTTTTTTTTTTTAAGCTGAAAATGTATATAACATGATAGTGTAACACTGGATAATGTTTTGCTTTATTCTTGCTTTCCTTTCAGATTTTAAGATTTGTAAAATAAAGAGTAGATACTAGTTGATAAGATAAAAGTGCATTAATTGATGTTTTAATTGTCCAATGTTTATGAATTTAAAACCTGTTTTGTGTTGCTTTAGTATTTTAAAAGGTGATTTTGGATTTAATGAATTTTCCATTACGGACTTATTATTGGGATTTGGTGACTTCGTTAAATAGAGGTCCGATTGTATTTTTATTTACGAAAATCATTAATATTTCTATTTACGAGTTGATGCATAAAAATTTCTATTATAAGATGAAAAAGAATAATCATGCTTAATAAATAATATGCACAGTACAAAGTTAGTACAGTACAAAGTAAGTTTTTTTTTTTTTCCATTCACATTCTTCATGAACAAATTTTAAGAATTACTCTTTTTGAAAAAGTAGCAGCATTGAAAAATTACGGCTAAAAGAGCATTCGATTTTGAGAGAACTTTTAAAAATAAAGGGCAAATAATATATTTCAAATGCACATACTTTTTTTTTGTTTTTAATTATGAAACATATTTAATAATTAATGCTTTCATTTTAGTTATCCATCTTTAGTAATTTTTTTTTTATTTCATTCTAAGAAATCATAATATTTTTAACTAAAGTATCTTTTTAGCATATTTACATAAATAGACATTTAATTTTTGTTCTTAAATGTCTATTTGTGTAAAAATACGCTTAATTGTTACTACAATAGATGGCACCAAAAGATTCTTTAAACTTTTTTTACACTTTTTATTTTTAATAATTAGTGCTGCCATCTGTTAGAAAAATAGATCTGCTAGAAATTCAAAATGATTTCCATTCTCACTAGTGATTAAAATCCTTTTTCTCAACCTATAATTTGTTTTATAATTTCATTACATGATACAATTATGCAACTTTTGAATATTTCAATGATATAATTTTAAATTGATAGTTGCAGTTTAATTGTATAAGCAATCTGTGAAAACTGTTTAATTTATTTTTTTCATATCTAGCAAGTTTTAAAGTTGAATTTTTGATAGTTGACATTTTTGATTCAGTTAAAATGCTCAGAATTAATTAGAATGATTATTTTACATAATCATTCTAATTAAGTTTTTTTTTCTTTTTTTTTAAAAATTTGCGACAGTTCTTTTCTTTTCAAAGTAAAAAGATTGTAAGGAAGATTTTACGGAAAGCATTTAATTTACATGATTAAATATATTTTGCGCAAAAAATATTTTAGTATTTTCATACCTATTTATATTGTAATTAGCGTTGAACGGTTTATCCAATTCTGAATTTGTGTCTATCAATATTCAACTCCGCAGGCATCTCATTTTGAGCCCAACAAAGAAACTTTTGAGTGATGCATTGAGACATCGTGGAGGAACTAATCCCCATTTGCCTTAAATTAAGAGGATAACCATAAGAAGCTCTTATAGTTAGCACGACAGGAAGGAGAAGATTCCAACCCATGATCTCTGAGGATGTCGGCACTGAGCGGGCGAGCCGGGAGTTGAATTTACACCAGCCAGCCACCGCTGGGACTAGAACCAGGCCCAGCTCATTTGATGGCGAACGCTCCTGAGTCATCGCGGCTCACACTTATTCATAAATTTTTCTCTTTCAAGAAAAATACATTCATTCAAACGCTCTTCTAGCTTTTCGATGCCTTCCCCCCAGGGCCGTAACTACGCCGGGGCAGCAGGGGCACCGCCCCGGGGCCCCGTCGGTCAAGGGGGCCCGTATGAAGAGAATACATCATGTTTTTTTTCTTTCACAATAAAGCACTCTAAGTATATATATATGTAGGAAAGAAATTGTGTTAAGATAGAGTTGATGAAAATTTTCTTTTTTGTAATTGCATACCTACTATAACATAAAGGGAAGGGTAAAAAACGGTAAAACACCTTTTCACAAATTATTTCCCTTTCTTAAAAGAACAAACACGCTTTGCAGAGAAGGGGAAAGGCCACAGCTGCATGGCCCAGTGGCAGAGGGCCCCTCTAAAATTTAGATGATGGGGCAAACGATGCGTTTCGTCCCTCCTGAAATTTAGACAGTCACAAAAATAAAGTCAAGTAAAATCAGTAATTTAAAAAAAAAATTTTTTTTTCAATTTTGAAGCTATTTTTGAAGCAGAAAACTTTATATTCCTCTAACATTTATGTGCCTTGCCTCTTCTGATATTTAGTTATTCGCCAAGACGAAGTCTAGAAAAATAGGTAATTTTAGAGGGAAAAAAAGCTATTCTTTTTCAGCTTTGAAGAGATATACATCAAGTTATTCTGTTATGGGCGATTAATGTTTTTTGACTTTTGAAAAAGTAAAGTAAAAGTAGAAAAAGTATTTAATTTCCAGTTTTTACTCTATTTTCTTCCGAAATAGCAATGAGGGGGCGAACATAGTGTTCCGCCCCTTCTGAAATTTCAAGGTGCTCAGAAATAATAAAAATTGGTAACTAAAAAAAAATGTCATCTTTGAATCTATTTTCCAAATAGAAAGCTTTATTTTCTTCTGAAATAAAAGTGAGGGGGCGAAAAATTTGCTTCTCATCTTCTGAAATTTAGACATTAATTGAATAAAATCAAGTAAAGTTGAAAATTTTTGAAGAAAAAAATTGTTTTGTTTCATAACTTCGACGATATTTTCCAAATAGAAAACTTCATTTTCCTCTTAAATTATAGTAAGGGGATAGAAAACTTTAATTTCTTCTGATATAAAGTAAGGGAGGCTAAAAAATGTTTTGTATCTTCAAAAATTTAGACATTTGAAATAATAAAGTCCAGTAAAAAAAAATTTTTTTGAAAAAAAGGAAAGAAAAAAAAACTTTGAAGCTATTTTTCAAAAAGAAAATTTTATTTTCTTCTTAAAGTGAGGGGGTGAAGAATATACTTCACCCCTTCTGAATTTCAGACATTCGCAAGAATAAAGTCGAGTAAAATTTATATTTAACTCTTATTTTCTACTTAAAAGCTATTTTCCAAATCGAAAACTTTAGCCTCCCCTTCTGAAAATGTGACATTCGCTACAATAAAGTAAAGCAGAATTGAGAATTTCAGAAAATGAAACTACTTTTTTTCCCAATTGAAATAGAATTCCCCCCCCCCCTAAGAAAAATGCTTCGGTTTTGTTTCATTTTTTTTCTACATATTACAACTTTTAATTTATTAAAAAAAATTCAAAACAAAAACACGAAAAGAGAAGAGGAGCACATCATAAAAAAATATAACAAGTGTATAGAAAACTAAAATAAGCACCACTGCTTTGCATTCTGAAAAATGCATTATACACTGAGACTAATAGATATATTTAAAAGCATCTTCTGACTGTGGGTGGTATGAAGGTGCTAAAACCTTCATACCCCCACAGAGTTGATCCACAGTTATCTGACTCCTCAAAAAATAGCCATCTCCTTTTACACCATGGGAAAATGACCTTTTCCTTCTTTAAATTGCCTTAATCATTTTTATGACCCTGGGCTCTTTTGTGCTTTTATAAAATGTCATATATTTACAGTACCATCTATATGTCCCTTAAGTTGTCAAAACTAGCAATTATCTAGATGTTCTAGGAAAACGGATGTAAGCTTTTAAGGGATCCAAGGGGATGACTCTTGTTAACATTTACTTAGGTAATTTTGTCAAGAGATTTTTTCTGAGACAAACGTAAAACGTTGCAGTTAAATTCCAGTTTTTAACTCATTTAATTGCGTCATTTAAATTAACCATTTTTAATTCAGATATAAATTTTCTGTCACCTTTTGTTTTGTTCAATTTTTGAAATTAAAATTTAACTTTAATTAAGAGTTTTTAAAATTATTTGCAACTTCATTTTTTCAAACATAAATCGTGATATCAATAATTCCCATTCTTAATAAAAATTTTCCTTGGAAAACAAGAAAACCAAATGTAAATTTATTTATAAGGAGGTAAGTAAATGTTTGCATTAACTCATTTAATACATTTAAATTTTATATTTATATACTGTTAGAATTCTTTTATAAGAATGGTAACATAAAAATTGCTTTTTTTTATGTTCGTATATAAAATTTAATTTGTATAGTACTTTAATTGATAATTTTACTGTTTATTGTGAGCATGGATTTTGTTCTTATTTTGTATTTTTTAAATTATTAAGACCTTTAAATTTTTTAAATTGGAACTTCGAATTTTTAGGGTTTTTAACAACTTTGTTTTCATTAAAAAATGAAATGGAATCTTTGTTTTATATAAAGAAAATCATATTTTATTTAATAAAAAAACGCATTTAATTTAATAAAAAAACTATGAACATTAGCTTAGAAATCCGTAGCAATTAAAATTTATTGCCATGACAAACCATTAAAAAGAATTTTTTTTAATTAGCAAATATGTTTTGACTTTTTCTCATTTTTCTTTCATAAAAAAAAACTATTACTCTTTGTCATAATTTTGCCACATATCGTTGGTTCAAAACTAAATCGACACTTCTGCATTATCTTCTCATGTTATTTGAATGAGAATTGAGTGCAGAAGTGTCGTTTTAGTTTTGAACCAGCGATATGATTACATGGCGTCATGAATATATAGGCCAAATATTCAAGAACGAATTCTTTTCAAAATATAGCTATATTTTCTAGGGACCTGTCCATATTGGAGTAAAGCAACTTTGTTATTTGTTAATCGATGTATATAGAGAAAAAATTTCTGTTTATTTTTTCAATTAGGACTTTTTAAAATGTGGATATATGTGCCGATAGAAATAAAAGTCTATAATTTCCTTCAGTTTCCATAACGCGATCAAAAAATTTTAGATTTGAAATTAAAAAATAATTTTAATTATTATAATGATTTTGTCTTGAAAAGACCTTCCTAAACCTGTTGAATCCGGTATAGTAACCGGATTCAACAGGTTTATAAAATTGGTATTTTATGATTAGCATTATATTTAGAGGAAAAGGAGGCTACTGTGGGCATGGGGGACAGACAAGAGGAGACAACATGAATAGCCTTTTTCCCCCCTAGTCATATTTCCTCGGTGAGATGCCGTAAATTGGTAACATTTACGTGCAGTGAACCAAAAACGTACCATCCTGAATAACTTTTAATTTGATGATCGGATCTTCACGTTCTAGGACTCCATCTTAATAATTCGAGGGTGTGACTTCAAATATACAAATTAATTAGTGCACGATATTTTATTTTAAGTTACGCAATCAGACACAAAAACATACTTTCCCTGAATAAACATAACTTTTGTTCAACAGATTCGATTTTCTAACCCCCGTAATACAGGTTGCTGTAATCTGGGAAATATGGTCCCAATAGTTGGGTGGGGTGAGCTACCCAAAGTTTGGACCCCCAAATGTTAAGGGAATTGAAAAATTTTTGCACACTATTATAAAATTCTTTTATCTAATTTTTGAATGGAGTTATCTTTAGATAAGAGCCATGCAAAAAATAACTTTTAGTAAATATTTAGTATTTTTTATTTAATAATAGTCTGATGTTGTTGATCATTTACGTTGTACTAGTGCTACACAATAAGCTATTGGCGACGGTCTGGGGAACATCCCTTGAGGTTTGATCCTCTGCAGAGGGGATGGCACCCCCGCTTCGGTAGCCTGGCGACCTGCACGTGAATTCGAGCATTTTATGTTAGAACAGTTTAACGAGGACCAATACCGCACACCCTCGGTCCCTACGCAGACTGATCCAAGTGGTCACACACCCGCACACTGACAGCAGCCAGTGAGGCTTGACTTCGGTGATCTGCTGGGAACCGTGTCTTAACGATCAGTTCACTGCGGGACAATAATAGTCTGAAAACTTTTGAATCGCAAGGCATATTTTTTTTAAATTTTTTTTTTTTAATCATTTTAAAGTATCTAATTCCACATGGAAAATACAAAATTTGAGCGAAATTGGTTGATTAGTTCTTGAGAAATTGAGTTTTATAAGTACGACTTTTTTTAAATTTAATTTCTCAGGATTAATCGATTTCGCTGAAATTTTGTATTTTGCCATGTGGAAAACTTACAATGTTTTGTTATCCAATTTATATGCGAACAAATAACTTGTTTTCATAAACATATTCGCTAACATGATACATAAATAGCTAAAGCACGATTAGAGATGGAGTAGTGAAAGTTTTTGAAAGGGCCTCCGCCAAAAATTTTTGCCCCAGGGCCCCGAGGGGTGAAGTTACGGCACTGTATCCACCAGAAAACTATTAAGATTAATTAACACCACTAAGTAATAAAAATGGTTATAAACTGAACTAGGTTGTAAGGAATAAGAAGTATATTTCTCGATAATAAGTATTTTCCACATTTGAGTTTTTTTGCCCTATGATTTGTTGTAAATGATTTTACATTATTACATGTTAAATACATCTGTCATAATGCTGTTCATCGAGGCAACTTAATATTCTAATACTTCATGTAACTACCTTTAGAAGTAGATTTTTAACACTAACTAGTGACAGAATCTCTGATTGCGTGGTGCCACAGGTCCTGGGTTCGATCCTCGGGCCGGACAAGGTCTACTCAACCTTTCGTCCCTTCGGTGAATGGATAAATGAGTAACGAGCATGCTCGGGAACTAAACGCTGGGGATTCCGCGTTCGGCTGCTCCCACATTGCAGAGCCTAAGGTCGAGTAAACTGAGATGGGCACAGTAGGCCTTTGCCCTCTATGGGCTGTCGGGTTTCTAAGTTTAGTTTAGTTAAGTGACAGAATAGCTCCAAATATATTTTTTAATTCAGTGCTGGTGGAATAAAAAGCTTTTTTTAATAACCTTAAATAGCAATTTTATTTTGGGAGGTTATTTATTTCTGTATCATTTTGTTACAATTTTTAGAAGAGATTTATTCATTTTTTGATGTAAAAATATTACTTAACTCAGCACAGTTGACTTGAAGGTCTTTTACATGACGGTTAAAACAAGATAAAACCGTAAGTTGTCAAAAACTTACCAACCCTGCCTATGATTATGATATTTTTTAAAGTGCTTGAAAGGTGCTTATTTTTTGTTGAATAATTTGGCTACGTGCCCTGTACAATCCCGTACATCTGGAATTACATTGAGGAGAAATGGAAAAGTGTAAATTTCTAAAAAATCTGGAAATTTCTAAATGGAGAAATCAATCTAAACCGAAGTTGTATGGATGGGTGGTCTAATGTAAACAATAACAAGCGTCCTTAAACCGGAAGAAATTTAGAAAATTTCCGGTGTATCCCTCCGCTTATGTTATGTCTACGAGGCGATGTGTGAACAAGCCAAATATTCTATGCAGTTTTGTCATTGTAATTTGGGTTCAAATCTAAACATAATTGTACCATTCATAAGAACTTTCAGAAATGTATTGATTCTCAGAGGTCGTAAAGCCAAAAAAAATTTTGGAAAGTTAATATCTCACTGTGAATAATTCTTAAGGTTTGCCATGTTTTGTATTTTATCCCTTATTTGGCTACATTTGAATAAAATATCTGTAAATATATCTTTTTAAGTTAGCCTAATTAGAAAATATTCTAATGATTATAATATTAATATGATAATGCTGAAGTTTAAAGGCTGAAAGAAAGAACTCGGTACATGTGAAATACTGCAAAAGATATTTCAGTGCGCGTGGTTAGGCCACATGCACTGAGATAAATTAAAGTAAAATAATTTACGTTTTCGCTAAAAAGAAAAGAAATAATTAACTAATAAATAAAACATTGTAAAATTAAAATGCCAGCCATAAAATAACGATTAACAACATTTAATAAAAAATAAGAAGATTAAATAAATGCTACATAAAAAGCCTGGCCGAAAATGCCAGGAGAAGAAAACACTGCACATGCACTACGCTGGAGGAAAACCAGTCACTGTACTGCAGGGAGAGAACTTGTGTCTGTGGGTACAACCGGCTGAGCAACTGCGCATGCGCAGGGCGAAATTTTTTGACGCCTCAGCCAGTTGTAAACAGCGAAAAGTTGCCAAATGTTGCAAACCTATCTCTTTACAACTGGCTGCGAGATTTTCGGCTTTGGATAGAAAGTTTATTAAATCATTGCCAGATGGCGCTGAATTTCAACGAACAAATGGTGATAAGAGGAATAAATTTTCATTTAATAATGATATTAAGTTTTAATGAATTTTTAGAAAATACATGAGTTTTTAAAATTGTCTTATAATATTCATGACAAGAAAAAATAAGTGTGTGAAGTAATTAACTTGTAATATACTATTATATAATAGTATCTTTGGCTATACCCATATCTTTAAAAGTATGCAAACTCATGATAATTTTTTATTTAAAAGAATTTTTCAAACATATGTATGTATATATATATGCATTCCAAATTCATGCGAATAGTTAGATAAATAACTATATATTAACAAAATCTATTATTTAAGTGATAGTACATATTTTTCTCATTAAGAAATTGTATACAATTCAAAAACAGTGTATTTGGTAATTCAGTTTCACTATCCTAACATTTCATTCTTTGTAAATATTAAAGATTGATACAAAACATGGATAAAATTAATTTGATCCTATTCAGAACACTCATTTAAAGCCTACTTCATACAAATAGGTAAAATTATTGTTATGTGTCATTATATGTAAATTAATTTTACATGATTAAATATTGTAATTAATATGATTAAATAATATAATTTCAATATGATTATGACAATTTTACTGCTTTAATTATTATTTCTCACATGATTAGGCGAAGCATAATTTGCCTTAAAATATGTATTTGTAACACAGAAGATTTAAAAAGATTCTTAGAATTGAAGAAACAAAAATAGACAAGTATATAATGACACATTACTGAAATTATACATTTAGTTGTTAATTATGTGGTTTTGATCTTTTAAGTACAATTTAAAAACTATTGCCAATAAATGTTTCATGGAAATTCAGCCACTTAAACCCTTTGCATTCTGAGTACTTTAAAATGATTTTTTTTTTCCTTACAAGTTTATTTAAAATATACCACTTTCTAATAACTAACAATCATAAAATAATGTAATTAATATTAAAAAACATTTTTTAAGTGGTTACTTTTGATGTCACATCAGAATTAGAAAATTTCAAAATAATAGGTATATCCTTTCTTAAAATATAAGTTATCTTGCCATTAATCACTTAAGTCTATGCTGTTATTATGCCTTATACTTACTAAGTAATAAATATTTATCAAATAAGTAACACCAAGAGAAGCATATTTTATCTTAAAAACCATTTAACACACTACAAAATATTAAAATCATAAAACAAACATCAATTAACTAACTCAAACTGTATATAAGCCCATGTACTAGTAAAAACTGAACAGTAGGCTTTATTATTTGGGAATTACCTTGAACAAGCTGTAAATAAAAAATTAGGCATGCTACGCTTGTAAATAAAAATGCACCCTCTTGCAATAATGGTTACACAGTACGTATAAGCACGAACATATTGATTCATGATTAGTAGATTAAATAATAAAAGTATTCCATTCAAATTGTCATTATTTTTCTTTATTTACCAACTGTCATTATTTCGCTGCAAAAGGAGAGGCACTTTTGGTAATGTCCTAGTTTTAGTATTTTCAAAGCTAGTGAATCGGAGAAGCTGACCTTTCCCCTTTAGCATTCATAAATGTTTTGCTCATGATTGGACATGGTAATTAAAACACATTGGACACCAATGAATACCTCACTAACTGTCCTACTTTGGCTCTTAGATTTAGTAAGATAATGCAACACTTAATATGCACTATGCAAAATTGATAAACATCTAGGTATCCAAAATCCATAGGTTAAATGAACTTTTCATATTAGTTGCTAAAAGAACTTAAATATAATGCAGTACATGTTAATAAACATGGAATTCCACATACAACTTAATAATACAATATATATCCCTTTTTAAGAGGATGTAAACAAAAACTATATACATATAAGGTAATATACTCACCAATCACCATTATACTTACTAATACACCTATATTATCAGATTCCCAAAAAACTCCACATCGAGAAAATTGTTCGTGGAAATCAAAAGATGCGGCTTAGAAGGGGCAATAGAAAGAAAGACTTGATATCAAAATAATAAACAAGTTCCCTCACTAAAGCCCCACTGAGCCATTGTGCATCATAGATTATCGCTAAACTGCATCACTTCTCCACAGTTAAAGGTAATACTTGCACAACCTCTGCTTTTCTTCTAAGAAATCTTACAATACTTATATACATTCTGGTATTTCATCAATTATTGATGGGATATATATATAATTATAAAATAATCTTAACTTTACTGGAATTTTGCACAAGTAGATTCAGTAGAAAATATGTCCCTAAATACATCATTTAGTAAAAACTACCCCAATAATAAAACAATGAAAGACTCAGATAACATTTGATAGATTTATTATGGTGCTCTTTTATATTAACTTAGTTAAATTTACTTCAATGTGATATGCAAGTCTACAGTTACCACATTACTATGTAAGCTCAATCATAGTAGTCAAATGTTTTTATCATAGAAATACAATAGGGATTATAACAAATCTAAAAATTTCAATAAATTCATCTTTATAAGTATCATAATTTAAGAATCTACATACGGTTAAATAATCTTTTAAAGAAAAGTAACTATAATGTCAATATACCATCATTTACAATTAATAACCTTTCAATTGTAAATGATGGTACATTGACACCTTTTAAAACCATATAATTACCATTTATTATATTTTCTACACACGTAAAAGAAATAGAACATAAAATAATACTCTTTTATTAACAGACATTTTATATTATATTACATTTCCTATTTTATCAAAGATAAAATAGGAAAACAAATATGCAACTAAGCCTAACTCAGTAACGTGGAAATCTTTAACTACTTTATCACAGATAATTAGAATTATAAAATGTCGTAAACGTTTCAAAATACATTGATACAATATTATAAACAGAAAAAAATTATTTAAACAATTAACTTACTTTATTTAATGAATCATAAATAAAGAGCTTAGAGCAATCCAAGCTACACTTAATTACACATGTAAGCAACAAACTATGTATACCTCCGCGCAATCTCTTCAACAGGGTTACTTTTCGAAATTATTTGGTGAAAATTAAATTCTAGCCAAGCATTTCAAGCGCATGCGCAGTTGCTCAGCCGGTTGTACCCACAGACATAAGTCAGGGAGAGAAAAAATGTTCTGCTTGGGTTGTCATAACTAATAGAGGAACTCGCCAAATGGGAGAGCGGGTTCCCAGAAAATATTCGTTAATCGCTACACTGGCGCAGGTCGCTGCAATATGAAGCAATAATATGATGGCACGTTTTTTCAATCTGCGGAGTAAAAATATATCGGAAGCAATAACCCGGAAATCTTGAAAGAGCAATTTTACCACTAGCGCCACCACCCTTAGCTTTACACGATCACCCATGCATAGAAAAAGTATTTTTGTAGGCTAGAAAGAGAAAAAAGATTTTTTTTAGGATCCTCTGACATTTATTTTTAATAGTGTAAGTGTTACATGAAGATTAAAATTTTTGTGCCAAAAACTTTTCATTGAATAGGACAAATATGTTCATGGTTATTTCTGACTCTTTTTGTTCTCTTTATGTGAATGTTTCAAAAACTCATTTCTTTGAGAAAACTAAGAGTCTTTTCAATTTTCTAAGAAAAATAAATAATATTTATTTCATAATGGACTGGAAATATTGTATTGTAGAATTTTTATATGAAACAAACAAAAGCAATCTTCAGTTTCTTTTAATTTTGAGAAATTTTGTTTATTTATTTTTTTTACAAAAATTTGTTACAGTAGCGTTTTATTTAGATGAAACCTAAAGTGAAATAGGGCGTTATAAGAATTTTAAGCTATAGTGCAATTTTTTTAAATTAAATAATAATTACTATCTTCTCCTGTAAGGTACAATTCTTTGGTATTAACTTTTTATTAAATTCATCTTTCATCAAAATATATTATTTATTTATAAATGCTTCCATTTCTATAAATGTTACAAAATGTGACAATTTATGTGTGTATGAAATCAAAATATTTAATTAAAAATTGAATATTTTTTTTTTTTTTTGAATGTGTATTATCCAAAGTGCTTTTATTTATGAAAAAAAAATATTACATTGAATGATATTTGTATGAAGTCATAATGTTTTTTGTTTTCTGTAAATTTTTTTAGCAAGCAAATTTTCCAAGTGATTTTTTGTGAATCAACATTGTTATGGAATTTTTTTTTATTAGAATAACGCATTAATTGTTTGTGTTATCCATCTGAGCTTTTTTATTTTGAAGGAAGGGGGGAACTGATTATCTTTCTAGTTTATTTACATTTTTGGAGTATTGGTGAAAATCTTATTAATCTGAAGTTGCAATATAATGAAAAAAAACTGGACAATTGGACAGTTTTTGATAAAACTCTTTGATAAATCCCTATTTTTGTATGTATGTGGAGAAAAAAAATCTTGTTTATCTTTTTTGTGGAAAAATTTATTTAAACTGTGGAAATCTAGGCTTATGGAGCCTTGTTTGAAAATAAATGTTTACAAATTTACTGTGTCTGTCTATATCATTCTACAAGTTGATTATTTTTTACTTAATAATTATGTTTTAAAGTACAATTACAAAACTTATATTATCCCTGTTTAATTGGACCCTGATGGGATGAGAGACTGCATGTTTGAGACCCTGGAAAAGAGTATCCTAGTAGTTGGGAGGAGGCCGTGCTTCAGCTAAACAGGAGGTTCATATTGACCTGTATGCATCAGTCACGAATAATATCATCTGTTTTGTTAGAGTCTTGGTTACCTACTCGGGGGATGCGATTTTTCCGCTTTTTGTCTCTCGAATTTCAGCCTTTTTATCAAAAACTCCGATTCTCTGAAAGTTTTTTTTTTTTTTTTTATAAGTATACCGTTTTTTCTGAAAATTCAGCCGTTTAAATAAAATATAATTATGTTTCTTTAGATTTTCAAAGATAAACAGAAAATTCAAATGACGTAGCTGCATTCTTTCTTGTTTTCTAGCTGCATTTTAGCTATTTTCTCAGCTTTAATGCGAGGAAAATAAGATTTTCCACATTTTTTCCTGCCCGCCGGATAGCTCATATTTTCGTAATTCAGAAGTCGCTGCTTATCTTGTCGATTCTTATTAATGCAATTTAAATATTGTACATTGCGATTCTTATTTACGAGGTTTAAAAATCCAATGCCGACCGGTCTGTGTAGGGGAACTGTCCTTGCATCAGAAAGGTTCTGGATCAAAATCCCGGGCATGGCATAGATGTTTCGTTCTCTCTGTGTGCTCTATGTCCTTTGTGTGTGTGTGAATGTGACCCGCCCTATAAACGGGTTTGTGGTTGGGTGAATGGTGTGGCAGAAGTCGAATTCCTGGCCACAAATGGTGCCACTGAAAAACAGGAACAATCACACCCCCTCTGCCTAAACAGGCACACGACAACAAAAAAAAATCCAATATCACGATTTGTTTTTACATGTTTTTGAAATCCTATGTATCGTATTCACCCGAATTTGAAATTCAATATCGTGATTCGTTTTTGCGGTTGTATTATCAAACATCGATTTTCGTATTTATATATGATTTAAAAATTAGACATTCCTATTCACGCGATTTCAAAATTATGCATCGTATTTACAGGATCAAAAGATTATCGATCATGATTTGTATTTTTTAAATCGAGTTTTATGAGATTTAAAATCAAAATACTTATTAACACGCATGTGATTCTTATCGATATCCGTCACAGAATATCTGTTAGTCAACAAAACAAATAAGAAAGTTTCAATGAATTTATTTTTTTTAAAAAAACATATTAAATTGTTAGGCAAACAGAGTGACTGACGAAAAGAATGAATTGCAACGCTTGAATACGTCATCTGGGGAGAGACCAGTTTCATGCCCTTCCTCCTCTTTTCAGTTGTATAGGAATGTACTACGATATTTTCCCTTTTCTTAATATTTTTATTTAATAAAAATATTTTTTTAAATTTTCGTGATGGTTTTCTTTAGAACTATGTTTAATGTAATTTTCAGTTCTATATTGTTTTCCAACTTAAAAGATCTATAAGAAAATCAAGAGAGAAACTAACGTACTTCCTTCCTCTATGACTTTCCACAGGCTAATGGGGAAAGCATGTGAAGTGTTGCCATAGGTAGAGAGTTCTGCTCTACGCCACCTGTAGCCCATTTCGATCGCCAAAACAAAACAATAATGCTTCAACAGAAGCTTAAATACTCTTTAAACGGGTGACGTCATGATCAACGCTAGAACGACCCACAGCAAATGAAAAAGATTGGCCGATCCCCGCAGACCCATGACGTTACCGAAGTAAACGTCGTATTTACGTATGCATGAGATCGTAATCTTAAACGACTGACGAAGATCGAATCTTTTATTTTAATGTTATTTAATCAAAATAGAAGGAAAAGAAACCTTTTAGCATTTACTTATCTAACACATATTCGTACAATTTTAAAATTAATCATCGGGATTTGTAATCGCATCGCTGGTTCAGAAGTAAAACGACACCTCTGCATTCACCTCTCATTGAAATAACATGAGAAGTGAGTGCAGAAGTGTCATTTTAGTTTTGACAGCGACATGGTTTTAAGGTGAGGGGCGTATTGTTATCGGCAATGTCAACTTTCATCTATGAAAAGGTACCCCAATATAGAATCGAGTTAACATGCCTTAAGTACTAGGAAATTGGAATTATATTTTTGTAGTGGTAGATGCACTACAGTACTACCCCACCAGAATTATATCTGTGATAGAATTCGATGATTGGATACCACTAGTTGAGTCATTGCTGTTTTTGTGCAGAGCCAGGAGAGCTGTATTAAGTTCACGGTCGTGGTCGCTCCTGTGTTGCCTTTAGCAGTCGAGTGAATACGTTGTGGGTAATCGAAACTTAGTAGCAACAGCTAGAGGAGGACAATGTCGCAGTCACAAGTAGCAAGTGAACTGTACAATGTGGACAATCCATCGAAGTAGGCGTTTTCAGATCACGTCCGGGTCACCAATGTGGGGCGTATTGTTATCGACAACGTCAACCTTCATCTATGAAAAGGTACCTCAATATAGAATCGAGTTAACATGCCTTATATACTAATGAATTGTAATTTTGTAGAGGTAGATACCTTACAAAGGTTTGAAAATCGCATTTTTTGTCAATTTTTTGGATATTCATAGTTTATATATATATATATATATATATATATATATATATATATATACTCGTATATTTATAAACAAATATAACTTTATTGGGAACAAACACATAAATACAAAGAATATATATTCGTCGTCAAGAGGAAAATCCTGTCCAGGCGACAAAGAAAAGTAATACAATAAATTTAAAATAGAAATAAAAAAAGAAGGGGGGGGCAGGATATTACAATCATAAATTATTTTGCTCATCATAAGACATCATATATTGTTGAACACTGTAATAAAAGAAAACAAAAATACATGAAACTATATAAGAAAATAACAAAGGTAACATAAGAAATTCATTTGGATTGGCACAAGACTGGTATAAAAAATCAAATGCTTCCTTTAAAGTGAAAAATAGTGATCTAAATCGTCAATGTTCATCACAAATTGAAATAAAGCACGCTTAAAAGAAGAATATATTTGGATGTTTTGCAACAGGAATGGTAATTTATTATATAATTTAGGTGCTAAGTAAAAAAACTGTTTACGTGAAATTTCTTTTGTAAAGTAGGGAATCTCATATATTTCAGTTGGTCTCCTTTCAGACACATTAGTTTCTAATTTGCATATTAATTTATTGTTGTGTAAATAAAGCAAAATACGAAAAAATACATTATGCCGAAATGGTAATAGGTTAATTCTTGTATATATATTGGTAGTAGTTATACTTGAACTATTTACATTTAGAGAATTAATAATCTTGAAGCATTTACTCTGAACTGAGATTAAAGGAAGTAAATTAGTTTTATATTCACCGCCATATATTATTACACTATAATTAACTAAAGAATAAAACCAGGAGTAATAGAGTGCTTTCACAAAATTAAAATGAGTTTTATTCTTAAGGTGATAAAATTTAACTAAAACAAAACGCAATTTTTTAACTAAATTGTTAATATGTGTTTTCCATTTCAAATTAGAATCGATATATAGTCCTAAGTATTTGATATTATTTACAGATTGTAGAATATAGCATTGACAATTTTCATTAGTACTTTTACAGGAGAGAGAGTGAAATTTTAAATTTAAGTTAAATTCTAATTTTCTTAAACTGAAATAAATATATTTAGATTTAAATTTAAGTCATTTACTGTAAACCATTTTGAAATTACACGTAAATCAGATTCAATTTGAAAAATAAGTTGATTTAAATCAGTGCAAGAATACAAAATTACGGAATCATCAGCATATGTTATTATCTTACCAAAAAGTTTGAGTTGACAAAAGTCATTGATGAATATAATAAACAATAAGGGTCCTAGAATAGATCCTTGAGGAACACCACGGTTTGAAAAAATATAATTACTAAAATTATTTCGGATTTTAACTCTATGTTCTCTGTTTGAAAGAATTGAAATAAATCAATTTAAAATAATTCCTCTGAAACCAGAAAATTCTAATTTTTTGATTAAAAGATTGTGATTGACATTATCGAAAGCTTTTGATATATCAAGAATTATAGCTACTGTTATCTTATTTTCAGCAATACTATTATGAATAAATTTTGAAAATTCCAAAATAGCTTTTTCTGTACTTTTGCCTTTAATAAATCCATGTTGATTTTCAGAGAAAAAATTTTTATGTTTTAAATAATTGTACATTTTATCAGTTAGAGCTTTTTCAATGATTTTGGAAAAAAACAGGTAATATTGAAATTGGTCTATAGTTTGATAAGCAATTTTTATCGCCGGTTTTAAAAATAGGAGTAATGGTTGCTCTTTTTAAAGAAGTTTGAAAAATGGACTTGATTGAGGTATTGATGAAATTAGTTATAAAATTTATGTTATTGAGAGCAAATAGTTTAATTAATTTTACATTAATACCGTCATAGTCAAAGGAGTTTTTATTAGAAAGAGAATTTATTAAGTAAAGTGCGTCACAATCATTCTATTCTAGGAAGACAAACGAGGTTAAACTTGGTGAAATATATATTTGAAAACTGTTTGAACTTGGGTTTGAGATACTGCTAGCATTTGCAAATGATTTATTGAATTGATCAGAAGATTCATAGTCGTTTAAAATATCAGGTAAACTAGGTGATTTGCTCTGATTACCAATAATACTATTTACAGGATCCCATTTTTGTTTATTTGAATCACAATTTAAAATTTTGATTTTGAAATATTCTGATTTTGCTGTTTTAATTAAGTTCTTAAGCTCAGAGACTATAGTGTTGTATGCTGTTTTGTAAATAATATCCCATGGATATTTTCTAGTTTTTTTTAACAGTTCTTCCTTTCTTCAAATTAAAATCAAGATATTACTAGTCATCCAGTTATTTTTGGCTCTTTTGTTTGATTTATGCGTATATTTAAAATTATTTTTTAAATAATGGAGTTTGAAAACAAAACTTCGATATTGTTGATCAAGTCCCAGATAGCAATATAAGTTTTTTTTTCGCCCAACAAAAACCTTTACATGTAAACCTAAAAAGGGTTTTTACACGGTTTACGTGTAAACCTTCTAACCTTAAAACGAGGTCTGCGACAATCTGCTCTATTCTACGCACATTACCCTAATCCAAAACCTTGGAAAGCAACCTTTTACCTAACAACCTTAAAACGAGGTTGTCTTAGGGTTTTCAAGAGAAAAAAAAACCTTGTATAACGCTAGTTCTAAGATGAAAATCATCCTAAATCTACATGGTTATAAGGTTTCCGTTTGCAGCGTTTCGTATGCTCAGCTAAAATCTACCTTGTCATGAGATTTTCGTTGACAATGCAATTTAATGCTATTGCTAGTGCATACGTCAGCTAAAACGTCATTCTGAACGTGATGTCATGTCTCCCACGAATGTATGACGGCGGTGTATCTCAGTCCGAGGAAAATTCTCCTTTCCATCAATTTTGCTTGATTATTTTGGGGATAATAGTCATTTTTATCAATCTGACTTACTTTGCTGTAAGAACTTAGAGATTTAGAAGTTAAAATATCGTTTAATATGAAATTTTTTTTTATTCAACGATTTGATTAATGAAAACGCAAAATAAATAGAACATATGTAATACTTAAAGAGGGTCTGCGTATTTTCTTCTTTCTTATTCGGAAATTTACGCTGTGTGAGAAGTTTTGCTGAGTGCAAAAATGTTCAGTTTTTTGTATATCAAAGAAAATTAACATGAAATATCTTCTTTCGTCAAAATAAATAAAATGCGACTGATTATTTATCTCTTACTTAATATGTATGATATGATAAATGTAAGAAACTTAATGATTACAAAATATTTTCTTTAAAAAAATCGTTTAATGAATGTAGAAATTCCAAACATATTTTTTTAATACACAACAACAAATAAATATTATGCTTATCATAACAATTAGTATATGACAAGTGCATTAGTACAATTCAGATATGCCATAATTATATTAGGTATTTTGTTAATATATATAAAAATATTATCTGTTTAATAGCCATTAGTGAATAATACAAAACAGATACACCATAATTAAATCAACTATTTTGTCAATACATAAACAAATGATATTATAGGTATAATAACCACCAGTGAATACGTAACATATTTAACATGAAGGAATTAGCGAAACAATCTTCATTAAAATAAATTACTTCCTCGTCAGATATGCTCTTTTCTCTGAAAAATAAGAGGAAATTTTTGTGTGCGTACTTGCGTATATTGAATGAAATTTTATGCATATACTCATGAATTGTATGTACGTATATAGGCACAAAGCGTATATTGTACGTACAGGAATGCATGCGTACATTATATGTATACAGGTGCATACACACGTATAAATAAAAATACATGCATACGCACGCAGTATATAATTATATATATATGTGGTTACTTTAAATATCGTTGTATGAATAACATTGTTATTAAATAGTACATGCATATAGTACATGCACATGTGAGTACATTGTATGTCATATGAAAGTAGAATGAATAAATTATTTGTTGAAAACAAAAAGCAGGCCACTCTGAAAATTTTTTGATCTAATGATCGGTTGTTTTTGTTGATCTATGTCGCACTAACGATGAACAATGGGCTATTGGTGTAAAGTTGGGAAACATTCCTGAGGATGATCCGAAGACATGTCAACACAATTTTGATCCTCTGCAGAGGGGATAGATCTTCTGCTTGACGACCTGCGTGTGAAGTCGAGCTCTCTTAATGGTTGAAAAGTTTAATTAGGACAGATACCGCATACCTTTGTAGGTTGATCAAAGTGATCACTCTTCCACACATTCTGACCGTAGCCAGCGATCCTTGACTTCGGTGTTCTACTGGGAACCGTGTCTTAAAGTTCACTCCACTGCTGCGAGATGATCAGATATTTACGCTCTTGAACTTAATCTTAAGGGTTCAAAGGATCTCAAATATGTTAATTAATTAATGCAAACCATATTTTAAGTTATGAAATTAGACAAAAATAAAACATGCTTTCTCTGAAAAACATACCTTTTCTCGACGGATGCACATTTCTGACCCACAAAAAATAGGGGGTAGCCGCACTCAGGGAAATATGGTCCCAATAATAGGTTGGTCAAAAGAGCCGTCCAGCGGGTATTCGCAATCCGAAATAAATCGTCCCAATAGTGAGTCCAAAGCTTAGACTCCTTAATGTTAATTTTACTTTTTGCGTATTTCACCATGTCTTGAGAACTTTTAAAACGAATTAAAATAATCTTGCATACAAATGTAAATTTCGTTTATCAAAAATAATTCTTTGCAAAATATAGCTTTTAGTAAATATTTACTTTTTTTTAATTTTATTTTATAATAGCCGAAAAATTTTTGATTATTAAAGTATACAATTTTTTATAACATTTTAAAGAAGGAAATTTTAAGAGGCAAAATACAACATTTGAGTAAAATGGATCGAATAGTTCCTGAAAAATTGAATTTTGAAAAAGTCGCATTTTTAAGAGCAATTTGATTGATTTCGTTCAAATTTTGCGCTTTGCCATTTAAAATTGTTTAACTTAAATTCAAAATTTTTTAGACTATCATTGAATAAAATAATAAAAAATAGTTATTTTGACTAAAATTTATATTTTGCATGGAATTAGCTTTGGACAAATGAATTTTTTAATTGAATGCAAAAAAAATTTCAATTCATTTAAGATGCTCTCAAGATGTGGTCTCATGCGTAAAAAATATTAACATTAAGGGGTACAAACTTTGAACCGCTCTTCTGACTATAACTATTGGGACTATTTTTCTTTCCAGAGTGCGGCCACCCCTATAATTTGAGAGTCAAAAACCTAAGACACACCATAAAAAAGGCATGTTTGTTCAGAGAAAGTATGTTTTTGTGTCTGATTTCGTAACTTAAAATATAGTGGGCACTAATTAATTAACATATATGTCATCCTCTCGAACCTTTAAGATGGAGTCCTTGAATGTGAAGATGCGATCATTAGATGAAAAGTTATTTCGCATGGTCCATTTATTTTATGCGTATCGTACATACGTATATATACTTTAAGTAGTACATATAAGTATGCATAATCTTATATACGTTAATTCTCATATATGCAGATACACACATACTTTATATGAATATATAATGTATATATGTACCTATGTAAATGTGGGTATATTTGTAAGCCCGTACGTATATACACAATTTATATATGTTCAATGTATGTACGTTTGTATTCATACGCTATGTACTTACGTATAACGATGTATGCACTTATGTATAAACAGGGCTCAAAAAAGGGAAAAACCCTGAAAATATTTTATCTATTGATCGGATTTTAATGTACATACTACTACTTGATCTTATTGGTTTGAATGTCTAACTTTATGAGGGATTCAGTTCCTAGACCCTTAAAAGAGGAGAAGCACCTGCCATCTGCAAAATATGGTATCAACAGTTTATGAAGGAGAGCGGTAGAAAGTTTGAATCACTTAATGTTAAAATTCCTTTTTGCAAATTTCGCCTTGTATAACTTTTAAAGCAAATTTAAAATTTGAATAAAATCAAACAAAGTGTTCTTCAGAAATCAAATTTTACATAAATAACTTTTCTCAGAAATGGACTACCTATAAATTAGTCCGATTTCATTCAAATTTCTCATTTGACCTTTACAATTACTTTCTTAAAAATTATGAAAAAAAATTTCTATATTTTGCAATGCAAAGTGTTTTTGACAATTAGTAAATAAAATAAAGAATAATATTTATTTAAAGTTATTTTTTGCATAGAATTATCTTTGGATAAACAAATCTTATAATAGTATGCAAAAACTTCATGATTCGCTTAAAAAAGTTCTTCAAATATAGCGAAATACTCAAAAAGCTTTGTTAACATTAAGAGATCCAAACATTCAATCGCTCTCCTGCCTAAACAACTTCGGCAATATTTTCAGGCTGGAAAACTTTTAAAATATTGACTACCTTCCATATTTTGAGGATCAAAAATTCAAATTCATCGGAGAAAAAAAATCGGGTTTTTTTCTGGTTTTGTAACTTAAAATATCGTTTGAATAAATTAATTAGCATGTACAAGATTATGTCCTCGAACAAAAAAAAAAAATTGACACTCAAGACGTAAACCATTTACGTC
Source organism: Parasteatoda tepidariorum (assembly GCF_982258835.1). Taxonomy (NCBI): domain Eukaryota; kingdom Metazoa; phylum Arthropoda; class Arachnida; order Araneae; family Theridiidae; genus Parasteatoda; species Parasteatoda tepidariorum. The sequence continues at coordinate 127,907,427 of NC_141755.1, forward strand.
AGCGTTTCTCAACCTTTCAGTATTCGCGGCCCAGTTTTCAATCATAATTTTCATCGCGCCCCCCACTTGCAGTAAAATGTATACAACAAAAATGTATATTGAGTTTTTTTAATTCTGTCTTTAAATTATTTTTAACTAACTACCAAAACAAAAGTAAAGTAAAAATCAGCAGCAATTGAGATTGTAGAAACTATGTTTGGAGTTAATTTTTCAAAACAATTACAGTCCATACCTCTTTCAAATGATACTGTTGCTCGTCGAATTGGTGATACAGCTGAAAATGTAGTGTTAGCTTTTCTCGATGTTGCGTGACAAAATATTTTGAATAAACTTTGAAGCAAGAGATATTAATAAAGATGCTCATTTCATTGCCTATGTTTGATTTTGTGATAATATGTCAGTAGTAGAACTACTTTTCTGCAAATCAATAGAACTCAAAACAACAGCGCTAGCATTATTTGCTATTTTAAATGATGTTATGAACGATGCAAACACAGAATGCAGAAATTGCATCGGAATATGCTTGTTTAATATCCGGAAGGTTCGAAAGTATACAAGCACTAGTAAAACAAAAATCGCCTCAATGCTTCTGGACACATTGCATGATACACAGAGAAGCTTTGGGTTCGAAAGAAATACGTCCTGGTTTAAATATTGTATTAACTGCGGTTGTAACCATTTCAAATTATATAAAAATGAGAACCCTGAGATCGAGAATCTTTTCTGCTCTTTGTAATGACATGGGTTCAGTACATTCAGAGTTACTATTTAAATGTGAGGCAAGATGTTTATCATATCACGTGAGAAATTTTTTCAACGTGCTCATGAATTAAGAGAAGAAATCGTCATTTTCTTAGAAGATAACAGACCGGAAACCGAGAATTTACACTATTGTTTATTTGTGATGAAATTGAGATACTTGGTCGTCATATTCGAGAAATTAAATAACTTGAATCTTAAACTCCAAGGAGCAAATACACATATGTTGGATACGAGTGATGAAGTTAATGCTTTTTGTAGAAAATTAGAATTGTGGGGCAGAAATTTAAAGCGAAAAAACCTAACAATGTTTGCAAATGTGGATAATTGTACTAAAACTTATAAGGCTGAAGAAGAATATATAAAAGTTACGTTTGTAACCATTGAAAATCATTTAGCCATGCTGGCAAAGAATTTTAAAAAGCATTTTCCTGCTCATGACAAACTGCTAGCAAGTTATGAGTGGGTTAGGAATCCATTTCATAAGACTCCCGAAGGACTCTCAATTGATGAGGAAGAAAAATTCATAGACTTCACGACAAGTGGCGAAACTGAAATGCAATTTAGAAATAAATCACTATTTGAATTTTGGCAGGAGGATTTTTCTGCACTGAAACAAAGGGCATTTCGCATTCTAGTACCGTTTTCAATATCCTACCTTTGTGAAACTGTATTTTCTGCTGTGGCTTCTTTGAAGACAAAATATAGATCACGGATAAATATAGAAACAGGACTGAGAGTGGCTATTTCTAATATTAAGCCTCACCTCAAAAAACTTTGTTCTGCAGGACAGACCCAAGGAAGTCACTAAAAATTATTAATTTTTTTTAAAAATTTGGTATGTTTGATTAAGCAAGGTGGGAAAGCCAAAGGTGGCCAGTGCTCCTAACGTAGCCCCCCCCCCCAAAGTAAAATGAACTTTATTTTGAATCATAAGATGTCCCTTCTGCATTGTAAATCTTGTATCTGAGGTGCACGAGGCTGAATTGGAAGATATTTCCTTGAATGGCCTCCATTGTATGAAGTGATTTAATTATTTTCAGTTGTTCTAATTTCCAGGTGAGAAGATAATGTGTTTAAATTCTTAGAACTTTGAGTTATAATATGTTTTCTGAAAGTTTATTTCCTTTTCTTTAACCACATTACTTTAATTCGAATTAATCTATCAGATTAATAGTTTTATGTCTAGCAAATGGTAAGAGAGACCTTATGTATGTTCCCAAGTGGCGCGACACTCGGGCCACCTTCGGAAGCAAACGTGAAATCAATAAAAAAGTTTATTATAAATCATTACATACCATATTATTTCTCAAAAAGGAATGCTTGAATTAAATGCCAATTGATTTATTTCATTTTAAGCAATTGTGGAACTTTGGTATTTTTTAAATTTTTATAATATTTTGACGTTCTCTGCACTTTAGTAGACTTTGCGATATTTTGTTTCAAGTTTTTTGTTTTGTTTGCATTTTAAAGTCATTTTTCAGGTATTTTTTTATTTTTGTGGTAGTTATGAGTGTTTTTGTAGTCGATTCTGGTATTTTCTTGCAAATTTGGGTATTTTTAGATTAGTTATGGGTTTAGTTAGTTAACTCTAGTATGGTTATTTTACTCTTACTTGTTGGCTAATCCTTCTGAAAAAATTAACTCAATAATTCTTGATTAATTCTAATGAGTTAACTCAAAAGAATCGCTAGTGACTTCACACAAGAACTATCAAAGTAAAATCAATAAACAAATTATACACTCTGAAAGCAAATATCTTTTTTAAAGTCGGGAAACTTGTTCCTACCAGCAAGACACTTAAAGTGCCTTTTTAAAAGAAGTTTGCCAGTCCAAGTATTTTTTTCTAAAGATAATTTGAGTAAGTGAAAAAGTGATTTCAAAACATGGCTCACCTTCGGAACCTGTGCGAAACCTTAGGTGCAGAAGCTAAAATTTTAAAATTGTACTATAATTTTATTTTACAATTAAAAGTATACGTGATATATATTAGAGATAGGTGTAAGATGTTACAGAAAAAATTCAGATACACAGACTTAATCAGAAAATTATAAAAAAATCCTTAAGGCCAAGCCACCCTTGGCTCCCCACCTTAAATTTTGATTTAATAAGTTGTTTCACTTTAATAAGTTATTAAATATGTCAAAATGTATTTTGTTTTCTATGTATACGTGTGCTTTCCTTTCATCCAGTTAATCAATTTTTTTAAATAATATTTTCTCTTGAATATTCTCGCGCCACCCCTCTGGAGTGCTCGCGCCCCCCTAGGGGGGGGCGCCCCACAGGTTGAGAATCGCTGATTTACGTATTAGATTGAAAGTTATTTAAGACGATTAATTTGGTTTCGCACTATACATAAATATGAAGTCGAATCAATAGATAAACTACATTCGAGTACCGAAAATTTTGTGGTAGAAGCTATCCATCAATTAGCACCCAATAGCTGCTACAATCGATCACGTTATCTTCCATGTTCAAACCGAACTATCGCCTAAAACAAACTGAACTAGGGTGTCTTTTTACAGGTCACAAAAATTTTCATGGCCATTATTCGAAACTTGACAGTTTTCGACGATTTTTTATCAATTATCGAGATCAAATTTCTCAAATGAATTCCAATTTCAAAATGAATCACAATTATTCCTGTAAGCAATCAATTGTACTTATGGTGATTAGAAAACGAATAAAACATATATTATCCTGTCTTGAAATTAAAAGTGCTTAAGCTAATCGGAAAGTTACCGAAATTACAAGTACAATCTTCTAGCCATGGATACACTCGAAAGTGGGTTAAGAAAATATTATAAATGCTACGTTTGGCAAAAATCAGATTCAAATTACAGTAATACACATTTTCTATTTTAAAATCTCGATAAGTAGTCTGGAGCCTCATAAAACTTTTTAATATGGATAAATCTTCAATTTCTGAGATATTATTTTTATTTGTTGAGCTATATTTTGGTATTAATGTAATTAGTGCTAATTTCCATTTTTTATAATAACTATAAATGTATTGTAAATGCTATTTACTTGAATCTATCGGCAACTCATACACCCAAATAAAAAATTAAGCTAAAATAGTAATAACAGTAATAAATTAAAGAATTGATAATTAAATTTAAATTATAGTTTCAGTGTTTACTTGAAACTTACTGAAATTAAGAAGGGAGCATAATAACCATTTAATGTCCTTTGGGTAAGGCCGTTCCAAGCATAAGTTTAAGTTTTAAATTCTTAAGTTAATATTAATTGATAATCTTAAAAAAGCAAATAACAATGCTTAAATTAAATACTTAATAAGGCAAATGAACTGCAATTAAACAGTGTACCTACTTTTCATATATTGCTTTATTTGGATTCGGTCGCTATTCTGGAATGAACGGTTCTGTTCGGACATTCTTATGGGCGTTGAAATAACATTGCGTCTATGGAACGGCAAACGGGAATTTCTTTCCTCGTCGTTATAACGGAAGTCTCAAACCAATCGGGATTTTGTACTGAAGGCATAGACTGTATTTTAAGAAATCGGGTGTTCGCCTATTAACATATTTAGAAATAGCTCACACCCTCGTTCAATATTGTTTTTTTACACATCTGCCGAAAAAAATGATAACTGTCGCATAAAAATGTCTCGTTTCTCAGAATACTAGAAAAAAATACGACACAAAAGGAAGATTACTTGTGTCTTAAATTATTCTAACCTCAATTATCATTACAAATTATAAAGTTTCGTTAAAAAAAATTTAAAAAAAGTAGTTTAAAAGAAAAATGCAATCGAGATTTTTGATAAAGAGATTACTTTTGATATTGCACGCATTACGAGAGTTAAACTCTATCATAATAAAAATCATTTGTATTAATGAAAATAACAGAATAAAGTTTGAATATAAAAAGAACATGAAAAGAGTATAATTTCAGAAAATAAGCATCTATGTACGAAAATTTATTCATTTTTCTTCTTCAATGCATTGGATTTCAAAGGCAATTTACACTAAACAGAAACCATGAATACATGCACGTGAACTCCCTATAAATTTGTTTGTACTTAATTTAAACATTGCTATTTGGAAAACTGGAATTGAATGTTCTCATTTTTTAAAGACAGGTTTATAAGAAAGGAACACCATTACAATCGTGTCTCAAGAAATGGGATTATTTTGCATAAAGGCAAGAACATGAAGTTCGAAATAAAACTACAAATAATGCAGTAAATAACCGAGACAAACAATCGTTCCATTATGTTATTTGGCCCTCATGAAACAATCTGTTTCCTACCCTATTTGTGCGTTTTTATTTAATACCATATTCTGATTTACTTTGTTATAATTACATACTTGATTATACTATGTTTGACATCACAAAAGTATCTTTCATTGAAATTTCGTAAACCAATCATAGTTTAATCTCCGTTCAGTGGCGTTAGCAGAATTTTTTCAAGGGGGGTGTTCATGATTTTCTGAAACTACTAAAAGAAATTCGAGTATGTAATAAGGCACTATTATTTCCCTAATTTAGACAGCTAGATAATTTGACTTTTTATTTAGACAACATTGTTTAGATAAATTTTGATTTGATTTTTTAAGTTTAAGAACATAATGTAATATCTTCTAGCATGTAATATCTTCTTAAAAAAGTCCAATGTCATATGGGTGGGAAGTAACACTTTGAGGGCCACTTTCACATTCATCAGATTTTGATGTGCTAGAAACGTTTTCTTCAACGGAAGTTCAACAGAAAAACTTACATTGGTACTAGATGCTGTCACCTCACTAATTTCAGATCGTGATTTTTTCTCAAAATAATTAAAAATTGTTAAATTCTTGCGTTTTGACATCCAAAAGATCCAAGAACATCAAATGTATATATTGGCACAGAAATATCCGCTATGCTACGATCTTAAAGCTTCGAGCTGGAATGAATAACTTCAACGTCCCGCTGACGCCAACAAAATACTGGTTTGTTAGCTCAAAGCCTGGTTTCTTAGAACTAGCGCCTTATCTGGGCGTCAGCGGAAAGTTGATGTAGAGCTGACGCCAAAAAAATACTTTTCTGTTAGCTCAGCGTGAGCAGTCCGTCCAACGCAGACATTATCTCTCATTTCGCATGCGTTAATAACGTAAACAAATATTTATTTTGAATTTGTATTGATTTTGTTTTTGTCGACCAGTGTTTTAGAGAACAAATAATGACTTTGTCCAAGAAAAAACACATTATAGCTGAGCTAAATGAAGAGTGCTATGATTAATGAAGAAGCTATGTTTAATGTCAAAATCAAAATCTTGGCTGATTTCAATGTGCTGTTGGATGCTGTCCGCCATTGCTTCTGTGGTTAACGTCACGTTGTAATCCAACTGCAGTTGAGTTGGATGGCAATTGTAGTTCAAGATGAGCGTTCGATGACGTATACTATCAAACTCACAAATGGACCAATCAGAGGTTAGCGCTGATTTCCAGCTGACGGCGTCCTGTCCTAAGAAACCAGGCCTTAAGACTGAACAAATCAGATTTAGCAACGATCTCCGAAGGACAAACGGCAGAGATAACTCTTAGTCTGACTAACTAACTCCACTGTTCTCCGTTCCCTCTTTTATATAAATTTTCACCGCAACTCCAAAATTCTCGAATTGTCTCAAACACGACAGAACGTGTAGGATTCCAGAATCATCGCGTAAAGACCTCGCGAATGAAAGCCAGTCTCGAAAACTATCGCGACTGGCAGGACAGAAAGAAACCAGTCCGTAACAGTATCACGTGAATTTGGTTTCAAAAGTACAACCCTATTATAGTAAATGTTTTTTCAGTGTTCTGAGAAATACCGTGAGAAAAAAAAAGTAGGCATAAAGCAAATAAAAATATATAGTCTTAAAAAATAATAGCCCGCATAATTTCTACTAAAATTTTTATTTTTACCATTTTGTCTGAGCTCAAGGGGGGAGTTTAAACCCCTCCCTTGCGTACGCCACTGTCTCCGTTATTTTAAGGGGGTGTTAGAAAGAGACTGTTTGCATCTAACTGTACGCTAAATGGATGCCAAGCGAATATCAACATCGCCAACTCTTGAAACGAAGTAGCACGGCCTGGGCCCGACTTAGCCTAATAGGGGTCGGAGGCAAAAATTTCTCTGCCCCCCCCCCATTGCTTCACTACTTGAGTAATGAAGAACCGAACTTTATGAAGGTATTTTTCATCTCTATTTAAATAACAAAAAATTTATTAGAACCTAAAATAGCTATGAAGTCCCCCCTCTCCAATGTCAGACGAAATATCGTTCTATTTTTATTGATCTTCTGACAATTCTATGTCCATCATGCCGAATGCAGTTTTCTGATTGTAGCTGTGAAACATCTTTGCTGACATTAGAGCGGCTAAAATGTCGCTCAATTAAGCCAATCAAAATCCTGTCATTGTTGATTATCGCTAAATGTGTCCATCGTAATAGCCAAAATTTATCTGAATTCCACCCTCGAAAAGAAGGAAATGTAAAATAAAGTTTCTACTCGATTTGGGGGACCCGTATCATAACCACCTAGAGTATGATAAACCTTCTAGTAGGTGTTGCCCGTATGCCTTTGTCACGACTTTCATTTTGCTTATAAAAAATAGCACGAAATAAATTTCTGTTTTAAAATATTGTTTTGAAAGCATAATTATATCTAAATAAAATAGGCAGTTGCTTTCTTAACGGAAGTTTAAATAATGTTGGCTTGTAATGTTCACCTCTTATATGACTCGACCCCCCCCCCTTTTTTTATAACGAGATAGCAAATTTCTGGTATGTCTACTAAATAAGTCGATATGTAAACATAAAAATTTCTAAAATTAAATATAATTATTAAGTCAGCAAAATTTTCTCAAGTTAAGAATATTTTACGTCTGGATATTTGCCTTCAAATAAAGCTACTGAATGTTCTGGAAATTTATAACCTTATAATTTTCCATTTTTAACATAATTTTTGTATTCTTTTTTCTAAACGTAATTTAAAGCATTGTTTTTTTTTCTTAAAAAGAAAACTTTATGTGTAAAAGAAATATGATTTTGCGAGTTTTTTAAACTAACTTAAGCATCCTAATTAATAACAATCACGTGATTTTTGGACATGCGCTAACGACACTGACCTGTGAAACTCGACTTTTCGGATAGAAGCTCGTATAGTTCTAGTGTTACTTTTTAAAAGTTGGAAACTACTTTCTATATTCGAATAAGACAATTTATAAAACAAAGATTATCTTTAAGTTTTCTTTTTCTACCATCATTTGAAGACACTCAACTTCGAAAATACGATTTTATGTCAGACAGTTGAACGCTGAAACGGCATAGTGTCCTAAAAAATAGTTTGGAATGAAGTAAGATTCGTTAAAATTAAAAAAGAAACTGCTATGAACATCGAGAATGGTTATCACAAAAGTGCAACAAAAAGATTGAAAAGTTAATCTATTGTAATTAATTATATTTTCATATTTTATAATTTATTCCAACTAGAATAAACATATTTTCTTTTTAAATGTTGTCCTTTCTTTTCACTAGCATTTTACTTAAATAATTTCTTAAAAATAACCTAAAATAGTCTGAAACAAATAATGAAATTCCTTTCTGATTGTCATATTAAAATTCGACCTCTGAAAAACCAAATATATGATATTGATTAAATATAAATTTAAATACAGTTTTCGAAAATCTCGACTGGTTAAAAAAAAAAAAAAGTCATAACTGTCGGAACACCTCTACGGAACGAATCCTATCGGAACATCTTTTGGGAATAAAAGAATTTATGCTTGCAAAATAGATTCTATCTTAAAGGCCTGTTTAGACGATCCAAAGTTCTTGGATGAAGACTGATTAATGGAAGCTTGAGCTTGGATTGCGTAAGCGATCATCCAAGTACTTGGACCAAATCCTTGACCATCTTTTCATCCAAGTTTTTTCTCCCTTCCATCAGATGTTGTCTGTTTTCATATACTTTAGTCCAAATAAATTAGGGTCTATTTGTGTTATTATGATTTTATTTGTATTTATTTAGTCATTTTAAACGTTTATAAGTATGATGTTGAATATGAACAAGTTTTTCTTCCGACCCATCAGTGAGATTGAAGAACTTGGTCGACGAATCATCCAATTTCTTGGAGAGAGAAATTCCCTCAATTTTTTAGGATTCAAGAACCGAGGCCTTTAAAGACAACAAAATGACATTTATCTATGGTAAAGGTGATCTGGGAACGAATTTCACTGCATGCTGTTGATGCTTCGTTCTGTGTCCTTTCTTCATCTTTCCAGACTTCTTTATTCCCACGTACCATTCTTTATCATTTCCTAACCACACGTAACGATTCCAACCGTCTTCATACAATTCTCTGAACCAAGTATTTTCAGAATCTTCATCAAGCTGGAAAAACAAAAAAATATATGGTTTTGTAGAGTCTACCACTACAAAAATACAATTAGCTAGTATAAAAGACAACTCGATTTTATGTAGGGGTTGACTATGTTTACGTATCATTACTAGATTAATTCAATGTCATATTTATTTATTAAGTTTATATATATATATATATTCCATTTAATATTATATGTTAACCTAATATCATGATTTGATATTGCAGCACGCTACCCAACCGCCAACTTCCTTTATTTCCCCCTACTTATCTATGCCAAAAGTACCAGTTGCCCTAGGGCAAAATTTCAGATTAAGAGGTTTAGAGCACGCTTACGCGACCAGGTACCTTATCAACCACAGATCGTCGTTGTCTACCTTTTTATAGATGGCGATTTACACGGTCGAATACTCCTCTCCCCACATTGGTGACCCGGGAGTGATGTGAACATGCCTACGTTGTCAGAAACTGCCACTTTGAAATGAACACGCCTATCTTGACAGTAACTCTCAATTCGATCTGAACACGCCTACTTCGATGGATGATCCACATTGAATAATTGAGTTGTGACTGCGAGGTTATCCACCTCCTCGCTCTGTTGCTACTCAGTCTCGATCACGTACAGCGTATACACTCGACTGCTAAAAGGCAAAACAGGAGCGAACTTAATACAGCTCTCACGATCAGCACTCAAAAGTACGGTGATCTTCATGCAGCGTCTTCTCACAAAACAGCAGTGATTTGAGGGAATTAATTTTCGACTATGTCAACCTTAATGTATCAAAAGGTACCTCAAGATAGTTAACATGTCTTATATACTAGTGATTTGGTATTTGTAGTGGTAGTTACGCCACAGATTCATCGAATTCTATCACAGATAAAATTCTGGTAGGGGAGTACTGTAGCGTATCTACCACAGCAAAAATACAATTCCCTAGTATAAAAAGACTTGTTATTTCGATTTTATGTACCTTTTCATAGATGACATGATCGAATACTCCCCACAGTTAGTTCTCAAATTTATTTAATTTTAGCTTGGTTACAACAGAGGTGTCTTGCACACAATTCTAGACTGTTTTACCAACATTACAGCAATAAATGATGACAGTAGACCATAATTTCTGTAATAAATCAGCCATAATTTATTGCCATATTGATTTTTTTTTTTAAACTTCATGCGTTATCAGAATCTCGGGTGTCAGAAAGACAGACCACTGCTCGTTTTAAAAACTCGTTTTACTCAATTATCTTCATGTATATTTAAAAAGATTAGAGGTTTTAGTAAAAATTAATAATTGAAAAAAAATACGATGTTTCAGGAATTTTAGTTTAAAAAGGTGACAACATGGCGTTCAACATGGTAAAAAAAATTTCATAACTTTTGACCCAAAAATGTTTTGAACATTAAATTAAATGAGGAAAATTAAAATTTATTAAATTTTTGACATAAAACATATACATTTACGAATTCGTACTTAAAGGATACATAAAGACCTGTTATTGGATTCATACACTAAATATATAGATGCGTAAAGTGGTGCGTACAAGTAAAAATCTGATATCTTTCCTATACTTTTTATAGAGAATAATTGACTCAATGTGTTCGAAAACTGGTCATTTTCAACAAAATTAATCTTACAGGAGAGTCGAAAAATAAAAGAGCTTTTTTTTTAATTTCTCGATATTAAAATATAGCTGGTTACAAAATATTTTACTGCACACCATTACTTATTTTTTTTTTAATTTAAAATATAATTAGAACTTGGAGAGATGACTGGTCTTCAGATAAAAACTAATACTGTACATGATTTTTAACAAGCGGAAATATTTGTCAATAAGGAATGACTTTATGTGAGTTTTAAACTTATATATTCATGTTGTAGATTTAGAGATCTTTGGGATTATAACTATCTGTGCTGAGATTTTCTTCATAGAAGGACAAAAACTCATCGGGTTTATAGTGCAAAAACTTGTTTGATGTCGGCAGTTTTTTTATGACAATTTTCCAAAATAAACTAATTTCCTTAACTGGTTTAGGTGCAGCTTTTAGTGTACTTTTTAACTAGTAAATGTTAACTAGCATAAACCACCACTGAACGGAGATTAACCAGGTGGAGTGCTTTCATTAGCTATTATGTGACACCTAAAACTGTTGTTTCACCTTTCTTACTTTGACCACAGGAGGAGTATTTTCACATTTTTCTTATAATATTCCGACCACCATCTTTTGAAATCGTATTATTTGTAGCCACCTTCTTTACTTTTATCTCTCTTTTTATTTTCTTGCATGTACAATATAAACCCTCTGAATCACTTGTTGTGTGATATAAAGCATCAACAGGCCTGAACTAAGTAATTAATTGTTAAGTTAGGTGAACGATTTCATGAGCAACAACGGCAGCCTTCTAGCGGTATACATCCAAGTTATTATAACCGAGAACATGTTATCTCCATTATGCAGCCTGCTTTCATGGCACAAAATATACTGCATCAAGGACATGGACATTTATATTCTAACTTTGTATCTACGTCAGCTAAATTTGAAAATCCAAAAATTTTAATTTTGAGTGAAAAAAAAGTAAAGACTGGCTTTTTGTCTCATAGGATCTAATATTCCTCAAAATTTCATGAAAGGTTATTTTTTGAGACTAGAAAGCAGGATGAGGCTATTAGCATTAAAAAAATAAAAAAAAACTAACGTAAATGCTGAACATGCGTTATCTAAAAACCACAACATAAAAAGAAGTAGGTAGAGCGGAAGAGAAAGTGTTTCAGAGAAAAATGTTTCGACCTGAGTGGACTTTATACTATCTTAATCCTTTATAAGTTTTTTTTTTTTTTTTTTTTTTTTTGTTCTAAAAAATTTGTTGGGTTATCTATCATGGAAGCAAACTAGAAAAAAAAATTGTACAGTGTCTTTTATTGGGTCGTTTTACTGTGGCCCATGCAAAATTATTTTTGAATATTTTCTGAACATTTAATCTGAGAAAACTTGCTATTCGCGATCACAACATCTGGGGAGAAGACCGGTTCCATGGCTTCTCTCTCCTCCTCTTCTCAGTTGTACAACGATATTTTCTCTTCTCCTGATATCATTTAAATGTCCCAAAGGCTGATATGCCTGACACTAAATGAAACCAAAACTAGGGTTAAAATGCAGAATAATCTATCAAGCTCAATGGCAATAAATAAAGGTGTGTGACAGGGGGATGCATGCCTACTCTTCAATTTAGTATTAGAAAAAGTAATATGTGATTCTAACTTTGACACCACGGGAAATATTTTTAATAAATCTGTACAACTGTTGGCGTTTGCTGATGACATAGACATTATTGCTAGAACACTACTAAGATAGGCATTTATTTCTTTAGAGAAAGCGGCACACAAGATGGGTCAGAGAAAAAACGAGAGCAAAACTAAATATTTACCCTGTACTAAAACAAGCTTTAATAACCCCCATTTAGAAATTGAAGAATATAAATTTGAGGTTGTTGACAATTTCGATTACTTGGGTTGTGTAATCAACAAAAGGAACATTACCAGAATGGAAATACAAAGAAGAATTACTATAGCCAATAACTGTTTTAATGGAATTCGAAAATACATAAAATGGAATGTAATTTATAGAAAAACAAAAGTTTTATTATATAAATCTCATATAAGATCAATTTTAACACATGATTGTGAAACCTGGACTCTATCTTGTACGGATGAGGCTATGTTGGATACCTTTGAGAGAAAGGTCTTGAGAAGTATTTTTGGAGGAATTCAAAAAAATGGTGTGTGACTCAGTAGATCAAATCTACCACTCATATAATAAACCTGACATTATTAACTTTATTAAACGACAAAGAATAAAATGGGCAGGCCACGTTATCAGAATGGACGAAGACCGTACCACAAAAAGAGTTTTCGATGCCAGACCAGTTGGCACACGAAGAAGAGGCAGGCTGAATTTGAGATGGATAGATGGCCTAGAGAAAGACCTTTTGGTCTAAAAAAATTGGAAAAACACTAGCAAAAAAGGGTTATCCTGGAAAAACTTCCTGAGAAGGCCATGGCCCACCCTGGGCTATCGAGTCATGCATGATGACGATGAATTGTCATAAATATTTTTTAAAATTTCCGAGACGCTTTCTTTTGGAACTGTGTTCAATGTAGTTTTCAGTTCCATATAGTTTCTTAACTTAAAAGTTTTCTCATCTATCTGAAAATCAAGCCAGAAACTAACGTACTTCCGCCTCTTATGACTATCCACACGCCAAAGGTTTAAAGTATGTGAATTGTTGCCATAGGTAGAGAGTTCTGCTCTACGCCACCGCCAGCCCATTTCGATCACCAATTATATATTTTTTGTAGGTTGAAATTCAAATTATATTTCTATTAATAAACTGGTCAGGATTCTTTCTTTAAATGTCAACTTCTTCTAATTGTTTAAGACGGTAAAATTTTAATAAAACCAAATCCTATAGTACTTATATAATAAACCTGAGGTATTTATATAATAAACCTGTGGTATTTATATAATAAACCTGAGGTATTCATATAATAAACCTATTATATAAATTCTGTATAACGTATATGAATTTCACATAAAGTATTTATAAGCCTTTGTTATAGTTTTCAACCATTAATTTTCTGTTCTTATTCTCTTCTTTTTAGGTGCTGGAAATTAGTTAAAAAAATTTATAGATGAGAGTAATAAGTTTGTTCATTGATAGTCTCAGTAAATTCCATTAAAGTAATTTTAATTTACTATGAAAATTATCTTTTCACTTTCACATATTGTTCGTTTCCATTTCAAATGATTTGTAATTCAATGATATCCTTACCAATAAAACTTTTAAGACTTAGAACTAATGCTAATTTGTTGCTAAGAAAAAATCGATTTTCAGTGGCGCTGAGTTATAAATTTATAACTCTAATATATATAACTCAGAAATGCCGGTTATTATTAATAATTGATAGAGAGGAAATGAAAAGCCAATAAAAGGATCATTGCTGTTAATTGGGTAGTGAAGGTCAAAACCCCAATTCTTTCGAATAATTAAACAAAACATATTACGAGGTGATTAATAGAAACTCCTTCAGTGCATCCAAAGCAAACAAACGTTTTTTGATATTTTAATTTCCGCATATTTTGTGATTGCCCTCGATAATATTTTATCAAATTTTTCGTAGAATAATAATTTTTTCTTCTTTAAATTTTGGACTCAAAATGAATATTTGTCATTTTGACTTTATTTAAGACAAATATTTGGAAGTATAGAGAAAGAATGCTATACCACTAAGATGTTAATACAGACGGCAATTTCTTTAATTTCCAATAAAATGAAAATAGCCACTAAAGTAGAGCATTTATTGGAGAAAGAAAAGACATGCAAAAAGGAAAATTCACTTGCTAATGCAAACGAAAGAGACTTTGACTCCTATATGCCTTTTGCTTCCAAAGTGTGTGACTCTACATGAGAAACTAGACACGTACAGAAATATGAGGAGCTACTACAAATACAAGTATTCAACAGAATGTAGTTCTGCTAGAAGTCATCTGAAATAACAACGCCCCCTATAAGTCGTTGCATTCGTAAAGAGCAGATAGAAAGGATGTCTCGCGGAAAGGAAACCATCGCGGTTTCTCTTCTGACTTGCCTTTTTTCCCTCACTGTGACCGGTTATAGGTCTTTAATTTATTGGACTCAATCAGAGTGAAGTGACAAAATAAATTAAGTTTATGTTCTTTATTTTAACGGCATAAATAGTCGGTAAGTTAATCGATTCCGGGTTTATTATCCGATTACAATTTAATATATAATTTTAGGAATAATTAAGCAGTATCACTATATTTTGTTTACTTTTTGCATGATAAAAAACTTCGTTGTTAGTTGTCTGAATTGTTCATTCTTTGTGTTTTTACGTTAAATTCCAATTCATTGGGTTGATTATACAAATAACTTATATATTCATAATAATACATGTTATAAAGTATCTCAGTATTTAGTTATTTACATTCGACATAAGAAAAGCCGATTTGTTTCTTGGTTACGCCTCTTTCGTTCGTCGTCTTTATAAATATTTCCTAATAAAACAGGTAATAAAATATTGCAATACGTTCTTTTTACATTATATTATTCCTCGTCTAAACTTAAATCATAATTTTCTGTAAAATACAAATTTGTTACATCCTAATAGCTAAGCCTAATTTATCGTAGGATAGTTTCACTTCACCGATTTTTCCTAAATTTTGTTTTGACTTTAAATATTAAATGCTATAGTTTAAAAAAACGAGATTTCCATTTTTTTGCAAATTATTAGCCTACGTTAGATAATTGGAAGTGCCCATTTGAAATAAATGGTGAAATTGTTTCTGTAGCGTGTCAGTTTGTCCATTGCAAGTTGAAGTTCGCTTGTTTTATTTAAATCCATCAGCTTTCAATGTTTTTAGTGGTATGGGAATTAGTGATAAAGAAAAGTTAATTTTTTAATGTGATATATTCCCGCAATCATCTTAGCTCAGCTTCTGCGTGTATATATTTGTTTTTTAACACAAAAGCTGAATTGTTTATATTACTTATTTTTAAAGTCAAATCATGAAAAGAAAGTTTACCACTAGTTAAAACAATTATTTATGTTAAACAATGTAGTTTTTTATTTTCTATTTTATTTTTAATGTAACAAAACAAGGTATGCTTTTTGCTTTCGTTTGTGTCCATAGCCAATAATGTACTAGATAATACTTTGTTGTGAATCTCTTGCTTTACTTTTTGATATCTAAGAATGCTAATTTTTTTACATACGCAAGGTTTATAATGACATACATATTTATTTGAAATCTAGTGATAAATAGATAATGATATTCATATAATAAATTACAACTACCATAGTCCTGCGTAATATTTATACCAGGGACTGCAAACCTCTTATTTGTCAGACCTTTTATTTGAGTACCCTTCCTTTTTTTCCTGTTCTTTCCTACTTTTTCTTATTTCCCTTTTGATTTAGTGATAGCCAGGGAACCAAATAATGACCCAAGGTCAAATATTGCAACTGCACATGTTTTCCAATTTATTTCTTTTGAATGGGGTGTGTGGGGGGGGGGCAGAACATGAATTCTTTTTCAGTATGTCAGTATCTGTTTTGTGCTCGCCAATTCATGTTAAACTGGAGTGGCAGTGAAATAAAATCGTAAACCCTTAAGAGCAGGGCCGGATTACCCTATAGGCACGTGCATAGGGCCTACGAAAAACTTGGGAGAAAAAAATTTGTTGACAAAAATAATTTAGCTTTAAAAACAAGTGTATTTTGCACAAAATTATGAAGATACAAATAAAAATTTAATATTTTTTGGTAATAAATTATTTTGCAGAATCTTATGATCTAATATATTATATATTACTTTTTTGCGAATTTTGGATTCAACGAAATTTTGTATTATGCTGTCAAATTCCAAACTACGCAAAATGTCGTATTCAATAGACATAAGTGCGAGCGATGCCAAACAATCTTGATTCATTGTTGAACGCAAATAATTTTTTATCACTTTTAACCTGGAGAAAGATCTTTCTCCTTCTGCATTTGATCCAAGAATCGACAAATATATTTTTAATGCAACATGAACGTTAGGAAAAGTATTCACTAGTTTATCTTTAACATAGTTATCGATCGAACTAATCATAATGGTATTATCGATATCGGCAGTATGTCGGTATTGCAGATAAAGTTCGATAAACAAATTTGTAAATTAAAATCCATATTAATAAAAATGTAAAAAAAATATGCAAGAAAATTTTAGCATATATTTTGAAAAGAGGGGAAGGAGGGCCTAAAAACGGCTATGCCTAGGGCCCACGAAAGGTATAATCCGGCTCTGTGCCTAGGGCCTACGAAAGGTATAATCCGGCTCTGCTTAAGAGAAATAAGACGTGTTTTTCTTTCTGATTTTGATTAATGTTATCATTTTCTTTTGATCAAGAAAAAAAAATGCACCTAATTTTTCCATTCTCATTTGAGAATGATGGGGGGGGGGGAAGAGTATTGAAGTAAAAAAATTTGCTTTTCTTTCCACCTAAAATTTTCGGATAATTTTTCTTTTGTCTGCAAGATTAGTTTCAAAGAATGCTTCTCTAGGCAATCGAAGGGAAACAGATGTTTTTGATTTTTTCTATTTTTATTTCTGAATAATAAAAATAAAAAAAATCAATGACTGGCTTCATCTAGAATTTCAAATAGATTATATTAAACAAAAAGAAATTGAAGTCACACAAGTTTAAAAGATAATTTGATCTTTAAATCATCACGTTCTTAAATTTTTTTTTTCAGTATAAAGAAGACCATAGTTTACATTTCAATAAAATTTGACTGTGTGAGGATTTTGTAGCAAAATAATTTATCCATGTGGTACATTTTTCCCTCCTTTTTTTAAAAAAATTAGGTTGAAATAAATTTGAACTAATATTTTTATATATTATGCACATAAAAGTTTTCAATCACTCATTTGAGTCTTCACGTTATTGCTGGCAACTCTCGCTGATTCTATTACAAATATATATGTAGTGTTTTGTTCATTTTTACTTGTTATTTTTTTATTAATTGCAGATATGTCATTTCTTAGTTATTATTGATATTCTTGTGATTCATAAGAAAAAAATATTTGTTTTATTTCTGCCCGTGAAGTTTGAATTACGAATTCAAGGAATCTCTCCAAAACACTGTTTGCGCTGATATCGTCGTTAATCCATGCGATGTATTAGATTGTTCTTTTGACAATTATTGCTTTTAAAAAAATTTCTTTGCAGGTTTTAAAAAAATCTCGTTCTTTATACAATTGGTAAGAACTCAAGCAACTTATTTGCTAATTTACTTATATTCTAACGATTTAATCATTCTGCTTTTATAAGTAATCATTTTTTGACCTGCTTAATTTTTGTCAATAGTATCCTAAATCCATGTAGTGTTTTGATTGTATTTTTGGCAGTTATTGATATTGATTTTCATGCGGTTTGTAAATATTCCGATATATATTCATGACGATCTAGGGAATTCAACTTGCACATTAATTTTTAATGCAATGATTCTTTCGATTTTCTTGGCAGTTATTGCTATTGATTTCCACATAGTTTTTAGAAACCACCACTTTTAATCAGGGTTGGCAAGGTTTAGGACAGAATGGATTAATCCACGGTTTAAACCGCCCTGTCCAAAACTGTCTTAAACTGTCCAAAACCCTTTTACTCAAATTATGTCACAATTTTATCTGAACAATATTTAAGAGGTAAAATAAACATAGAACTAATAACATATTGATAATTAAATCTACTACAGAATATTTGTGTTTAAAAGTATAATGTTTTATTAATATTGTTTGATTCTTTAATTCAAACAAAGGAAGATTAATCAGTAATCAAGTTCAATTGATCCTCTCATTCAATAGTACATAACTGTAGTTTGGCCTTGCCATACAGGTTAAAATATGAGGGACTAAGTGCTGGGTTCGTCATAAACTGGTTTATTTATCTATAGTACTATTTAAGAATACTTTTATTTCATTCATGTTCAATTCTTATAGCATAGTGGTGATACATCACCAGTGTCAGTAACTGAAACTGATGTTATGCCCTTCAAAACTGTTAATACATTTTTCAGTTATTTTGTATTTTCAATTTAAACTAATATATTTAAAAACATTTTTTTTTTTAAATCGATGTCGTTTTTATCATCCTGTGATGCAGAAATTATAACATTTTTTTTTAAAAATATTGCGTAAAATAAAAGGTTAATTTTTGAACAAATTTAGTATTTTTTTTTAAGAAAAATTATTATTTTTTAATATTGCCATATTTATGCAAAAATATTATTTATCAGTATTAAAAGCATATTTATATTTAAAGGATTAGGTATTCACTTTTGTTGTTCAATGAATTGTGGAGCTTCAAAAATTAAAAACCTTTTCCCATTATATTTTCTTTTAATAAGTTATAGTAAATTGTATAAAAAATATCAAATATTTATTGATACATGTAATTATGTGTACAATGGTTACACCTATAGAATTTTTGCCTTTTACCAAAGTTCAAGGTTTTGGACAGTTTTACCCAGTTTAAGACAGTAAAACCCACGTGTCCTGTCCAAAACCAGTTTAGGACGTCCAAAACCCCAACCCTGCTTTTAATGCTATATTTATTTCAGCAACCAAATCTCAAAACAAAACACGCATTTAGTAGTCCTTTTTTGAAGAGTCAGATTTGTGTAAGTTGGCCGTCGATAATTTTTTTTCTCGATAGTTACTACGGCAGATTTTGCAATTTTTAATTATTTTTTTAATGTGATAGCATGGTGCGTAGCATTTTTTAAAGGTGCTTATTTTCGTTTTTAAAAGCCCTTGAATGTGTTTCTTCTTTACTATGTCTATTTTCACCACATATTATGCAAAAGTGTCACAATGTTCTATTCCATGTTTTAATGATTCATTCAACAACAATCCATTTCGGCATACCGTTGGTCTGTGGTGTATGTAGCAAAGTCCCAATCATTTTGCATGGTTGATGAAATATTTTCGAATCCGCATCTATTGAGTTGGGTTCGGTGAGATTCTAGCACTCCAGGGTTGCCACAGCAAAAAAGGAACAAAAATAGTTGCTTTTAGTAGCCTCAAGAAGGAAAATAGTTGCCTAAAACTACGAAAATAGTTGCCTGAACAGAGTCAAAAATAGTAGCCAAATAACTAAAATTATAGCTTATTTGTCGTATATTATGATTAGGACTGGGTGATGTCAGAAATTTTAAATCGTGATACATCGCGATATAGTGAATTTAGCATATGTTCAAAAATTACCTATGGCAAATCTTTAAATCAATCAAAAATAAATAAAACTAAATTTATCTATTACAAAAGAAAATACTAATTCTAAACATATTCCACTATGACATCAATATCATTGCTTAATATTTTCAATTAAAATTATAAAGAAGTCAAAGTAAAAGCAAACCCAAGTTTTATTTCATTATTCTTAAATTAAAAATGATATATGATTTATTGGTTTAAAAATAACACTATAACAAAATATTTTACATACATGTATTAAAAATTAAAAGAAAAAAAAAACGAAAGTAGAAAACAAACCAAAGAAATGTTCACTTTAGAAAAAAAATTATTTGTTGAAAAAAAAAATCATGCTTTTGAAACATCATTAGACCCTCTTTTATTTAAAATAATAAAAAGTAGTATTGACTAATGGTCAAATTCTGTACTTAATAGCTGTAAAAATATTTTCTTTAATTTTGAAAAAAATTATTTGTTTTAACTGTACTATGCACATGGTAGGCGACAATAAGTACATGTTAGTGAAGGGACTGAAAAGTAAAGTTCATTTTTGCGAAAGAACTTCACTAGGAGTAAAAAAGTCTCCTAATAATCGCCTATTCCAGAAAATAGTTGCCTTTTTAGCCTTTTCAGGCAAAAAAAGTAGCCATATAGTAGCAAATAGTCGCATTTTAGTAGTCTGTGGCGACCCTGTAGCACTCTCATGTGCAACTCTGCTGCATTTTGTAAGATAATCTCAAATTCAGGCTTCCACCCTCTGAAATTCAAGCAAGAAATCTTTTCATGTTAGCTAATATTATCAAGAAAAGAATTGGTTGCCGGAAACTAGTTATTTTATCATAATCATGTAAAGTCTTTGAACATTATTTTGAATTTTGTTAATGTGTATAGTGCTTAAAAATATTTTTGAGTTCTTAAAAGGTGCTTATTTTTTGTTGAAAGATTTGGCTATACACCCTGGATAATGATTTAGACTTTCGTGAGGAAAACAGGCTGAAATACGAAGAAGAAAAAATACAGCATACTATTTCTTTATTTTGATTGCTGGTTCGGAAGACCACTGATAATTGTTTTATGGTAGTTTAAGTTTAATTTATGTATCATATAATTATGTGTATATAGTTTAATTTATATATTAATTAAGTCTAGGACAAGGAACTACTGTTAATGAATTAAAATATTACATATTAAGCATTTGTGGAGAAAAAAAATGTTAGGGTAATATTTTGGCCGAGGCTATGACATATCAAGTTATTGAAATATCTTATTAGAAATGTTTAGGTTATAAGTATATTTCATTAAAGTGACAGACAAACATTAAATTAAAAGTTCCAATTTCATTGGATTATTTCTGACGAAATATTTTAAAGTTAAGTGTCTTTCATGTACTAATGTAAAAGTAATAAAATCTAGTCTGAAATTTAATACTTTTTCAAGCATAAAACATAGGTTTTACACATGATTTCAAATCAGTGTCAAGTTTGCTAGGGTTAAAAAAAAGCCAGTACCAATACCAGAATTTATTTACTAGATTAAAAGCTTCATTAATTTCAAAAGAATTTTATAGTCTTAAAAAATTTAAAGCTTAAATTTTTAACTTTCAAAAAATAACATACGTATTGTTTGTGCTAGACTTCAAGATGGTATTGTAATAAAATCATGCAGATTTTTTTATTTAAACAGTGACAAATCATGTAGTAAAAACCACAGAGTTCATACTTATCCTTATTTTCCTGATAATAAATGTTTTGTCCTGGTTTTTAGCTTTTTGTCCTGACATTCCTGAATTTTGTGTGTGTTCAGGATATCCTGTTTCCTCTGATGCTCATTTTAAAAAAAAATTGAAAGAATCGAAATATTTGGCTTTTTGATCCAACATCCTTTTATTTGAATTTATATTGTTAATAGAAGTTGCCAACTACATAAGTTTCAATTTATGGCCTGTCTACTATTTAGAGTTTAGATTCATCACACCTATTAGATTCATTGTTTCAACCTTTTTTGGCATTCAGGAAGAGAATGAAATTCTATTTTTAAGTTAATTTTCATGGATGATATTTTTCCGTTTGTTAGCGGATTTCTGCTTTTTTCACTTTTGTCTCTCAAATTTCAGCCTTTTAACAGAAAACTCAGATTCTCTAAAAGTTTTGCTTTTTTTTTTATAAATACTATAAATATAGAACCAACATTTTTCATAAATAAACATGGGAATACTTTTGATTTGAAACTTTTATAGGTTACATTCTGGTGAAATTACACAGGAAACTGATAAAAATTTCTGTACTAAACTGAGCCATTCTGAATTTAAAAAATAGTATTTTTTATTATTTCACCTACTTGATTATATAATTGTGTCTAATCACTTGATTGTGCATGGCGTGTTAACGTTACAGTTCTATGGCTTCAGTTTATTATAATACTGAATAAATTTTCGGATCAGATTTAATTAATTGGATAGCAAGTGACTATTGAAACCTGTTTGGCTGACTTACTAGCAGGGTTGTCACAGGCAACTGATTGCTACTAATTTCGGCCTGAGGTATGGCAACTTTTTTTTTTCTTAAAAGGTTAAAAAAAAGTTTCTATTTTCAGGAAAAGGAGACTCCTAGCTATGTTTTTTTTTTTTTTTAGCATAAATAGGGTTTACAACCTACAGCCTGTGGGACCTTCTAAACACAATGAATTTTTACTTCAAAAGTCTTTTTGCAAATTTGAGTCATCACTTTTTAATGCTCTCAATTTGCTCAGATTCTATTGTAAGTCTATTTTGTTTCTTGATCACTTTTTCAACGGTTACTGCACAAAATTCTGCAGGATTTTAAAAAATCCTATTTTTAATACAATATTATTATGATTGTGTGAATTTCGAATTTAAGTAATCACATTTCACAATATATTGCTGGTTCAAAACTAAAACGACACTTCTGCACTCCTCGTGTTATTTCAATAAGAAGTTAATGCAGAAGTGTCGTTTTAGTTTTGAACCTGCAATATATTGTGAAATGTGATTACTTAATATTTTTATACATGCATATACATGCATATTATTTATGTTCAGGGTAAATTTGCTACCCTTTAGTGGTACCTTCGCAAATTTAACTTTAGGAAAAATAGTGGTTTCACAAAATAATTTTGTAATGTTCTCATAGTGAAAATAACTTTCAGCGCTAGTACTGTTAAAGCATTTTTTTTTTTATTAAATTCAAGTTAGAATTTAACTATGGACAATGATTTTTATGGATTTTTAAATTTTGATAATTTTTCACAAAATAGGTACCTCTTGAAAAATGTAGACATACCCCTGATATGAATATATATGTGTGTTTGTATATATATATATAATCTAGTCATTAAAAGTATTTAATTTTCTGCAAATATACAAATTTATCTAATATAAAAATTTAGTGCTGGAACACTTATATAAAAATTTTATATTTGCCACCAACTTAACTAAATGGATTGTTATTTGAACATCAAGACATCTAAAAAAAATTTTTAGTCATATTATTGAATAATTTTTATTATTTTAGGCAACTATTTTTGTAGTTTTCAGCAACTATTTTCATGCTTTAGGCTACTAAAACCAACTATTTTGTTCTTTTTATTTTACTGTGGCAACCCTGCATTGTAGCTTACGGGTATCCATTTGGGTAGAGTTAAATATATTTAGTTTCAATTTGCCTTTTTTAAAAGTAGTCTGGTATTCAGGGGTGTAGTGTTGGGAGATCACTGCACAAGGTTGTAAAAAACCTGGGTTTTCCAGAAAACCCCAACCCGAATGGGCTTTATTATTCTTTTCTTGGTTTTTCATGTTTTATTGTTTTTTTTTTTTTTTTTTTAAAGAGAGGGCAGGGATAGGTACCTTATTTTAAAAAAGCTTATATTAATAATTTAGTTTAATTTTATGGATTGACTTAACCCCGTAACTGCCTGATTTCTCTGAAAAAAAATTTTTCTTTGTCCCACTGTGAAGCTTTTATTTTAAGAAATATTCTGGTAAATTCTGTTGTTCCTTGTTTTATGACAAAAGTTTTATTTTTCTTTGATTTCATAGGAATGCTCTTTGAAAAGAGTAAGGTATAATGAATAACTTACCTGTACTTATGAATCGTTTATAATGAATAACTTACCTCTGCATATATTTTTCCTCTTTCATTCATTCCTAAATAAAGATGTGATTTCTTTCCTTTTATTTGAACCTCTCCTGCTTTTCTGGAATGGAATTGTAAAATTGCTGTAGAAAGAAATAAAACTTTTTAGCATTTACACTTAAATGGCAAAGTTTGTTGCATAAATATGGCAACACTGGTAAATCTATATTTTTACTGTTGTAAACCATTAAAGTTTACAAAATCTTTTAATTATTGTTTAGGATTTTTAAATATAGAGCATACATTTCAACCAATTTTTAAAAATCTTTATTTATTTGAGAAAATTTTATGTTTACATTTCTATTTAGAAATCATCCATTTATATAGCATGTCTATGTATTGTTCTTCAATGTATTTATGTCTAAAAGTTATATATTTCGTTCATTACTTTTTAGGCTTTAAATTTAAAAAATGGTATTTCAAAGGCAATTGAATGTAAGATTTCTCTTTCTACCACTGTTTATGAACTTTTTTAAAGTTGGCCTGTTAAAGCTTTCAAGTGAAAAGGGTCTGAAAAATTTGCATTCATAATTTGAACTGTTTCTAAACTTTTATGCGCAACTGGGCGACCCACAATACTGAGGCAAAACTTACAATTGTTTTTTATTGATATGAAACTTCCGTTCAACCGAACTTAATAAATAAAATCTGTTGCAAGTTTATGTCTGGGGAAACTTTTTTGTGTGCATTAAATTTTTTGGTCTGAAGGCAAATTCTTTGAACTTATAAATTTGTGACAAATAAAAGAAAAGTTATGGATTAGATGAATTATGAAGTACTGACTTTTAAATTTAAAAAATTCCTTTCGAAGTTTTTGTTAATCCTAAGGCATTTTGTACTTTGAGGAAGAAGTTTTCTCCAGCCTTGGATGTAGTTTTCATCTTCCTCTGCAGCACCACAGTTTTCGTGAGCCTTGCATAGACTCGCATCATGGAAGTGGGCAAAGGCAAGTAGCAGAGGTTATGGGAACATAAAAGGATCAATATTAGTTCTATTATTATATATTCTAATAATTTTATTGTACAGTGTTCTCCCTAAGCTTTTTTTAAGGGCAGCCTGCTTTTTTTATTCATATTCTATTTCGAAAAAAATTTATTCACCGTTTAAATAGTTACACCCTGATAAAATTATCTGTGTTTATTATAGGTTTAATACAGATTAGTATTACAAATATTTACTTTGTTGGGTTTATTTTCGACTGGTTAAATTTAAAGTAGCTACTGGTTAAATCTCTGAAAAAGTGTGTTTCGGGGAGATGTTTATAAATTTTTAAGCAAATACCTTCTCTTTTTTTTTTTTGTAAGAAAATTGTAAACTTCAAATTCTTCTCTTGTTTTGATAATGAGGGAAAATTACTTTTTAAAATATACACATAGTATTAGTATAAGAGGGTAATTTAAAAGATTTTTGAGAATAAACTTCAGTTATGAAATAATATTACACATTTTGATAAATTTATACTGTGTTATGTGAGTGTCTTTTACCTTTCTTTATTCCTACAGAGGTATTATATAGCTGGTTTTTTTAATATTATCATTCGTTTACTTTCGATTGAAATCTTTTTTAATTGCAATAACACACGAGAAAGATCGAGAATAATACTTCTGATAGTATTCTCAGAAGCTGTTTAACATTATTCTTGAAGTTAAAATGAAAGTTAATCAAGTTAAAATGAGGGAAGCGGATTTTCTTAAGGTGATGCATCATTTTTCTCTCAATTTTTATTATTTTATTTATTGTGTATATATTATAAAACAGCAGTTAAACAATCGACTTAATTTACGACTACCAATGTACTCCATAGCCTTTTCATTTTGAACTCAATTTAAAAGACAAGGGAAATCTTTGATCAAATATCGTGATAGAACTAACCTGTATTTATGTTACATGGAGAGGGAAACCACCCACAGTTAGCCCGATGGAAAGCAGACTCTAGTTCGCCTACCATTGAGGATATTTTTCGTGGGGCGGGGAATTCGTATCGTCCAGTCATCGTTTGGAGTCGAACCCGGGCCACCTTATTGGAAAGCGAACGCAACGCTCTATCCCCTAAGCCAGTGTTTCCCAAAGTGTGGTACGCGTACCCCCAGGGGTACGGGAACAGTTTAGCTAGGGTACGCGTTCTAATGCGAAATATCTGGCAACATATGAGAATTTAAAAAAAATTTATTTAAAAACAAAACTAGCCATGAAAATTTACGATTACGTATTTTTCTATTGGCTATTTTTTGCAGAGTTAACAGTTAATAATTAGTGATGTCAACAGCCAGTTGTGATTTTTAACTTTTTTTTTTTATAGTAAAAAATACATTCATTTTTTTATTGGGGGTATACAGCGTTACGAAAAATTTAGAAAGGGTACACAAAATTCATAAGTTTGGGAAACACTGCCCAAAGCCAGTGTTTCCCAAAGTGTGGTACTTGCAGAGTTAACAGTTAATAATTAGTGGTGTCAACAGCCAGTTGTGATTTTTAACTTTTGTGCAATTTTTTTATGGTAAAAAATACATTCATTTTTTTATTTGTGGTACACAAAAGTCATAAGTTAGGGAAACACTGCCCTAAGCCAACACAACTCTAATAGTTACTCACTGAAATGGCGGTCCACAAGCTGACTTCTGCTATAAGCCCCACCAGAACTTCTAAAAATATATATATATATATTTTTAAAAATAAATTTTGAAAATATTAAACCGCTCATTTGTATCATCACTTTACATTATTTGCTATTTCTAATTATTTTACCTGTTTTTAAAAGGTTAATTAAAAACGTGTATTAGAACTTACAGATTAAAAAAAGAAGGAAAAACCTTCCCCTTTCGATTAATGTTCTTTTACAGGCGTCAAAAAGTAGTTTTGGCTTATGACAATAAAGAAAGAAAAAAAAAAAAATTATTACTTTTTATTTTTGGCTAGCCTTTATTCGTAGGTTAATGCCTACTTACCAAAACATTTAGTTTTTGTCACTTTTTCTGACACAAAAATGTCAATTACAATGTCAATGCCAATTAACAAAAAGGCCAATTTAAAATTTATTTTTATTTACTTTCTTGAAATTTGAATTCACAGTTATTCTGACAATAGTCTTTGCAGAAATATGCAACTCATTGAATGCAATACGTTGAACACGCATGACATCGTCATTTCTGATCCGATAACCTTATAAAGCAATAAATTGTTCTCCCGGTCAAATGACCGGTTGTGGTAGAAATTGGTATACGACACGTATTATTCGAAACAAACTAAATACAATAATAATAGATTATTAACTGTATATAATTGTTAGAAATAGTCGTGAAATCAAATGTGCAAAAACGATAAGATGAGAAGCGCGTTTTTGATGACTAAGTTCTTAAATGGTCATTTGCCCGGTTATGATATGTTTAGTGTTAAATAACATTTCATTAGTAACGTTCACTGCAACCGAGTTCATTATAGTGTGGGGGGGGGGGCAGAAGTATTAAATTTTGTATAGTCCCCTGGCATAATCGTTGGAAGTACCTATGTTTTTTCTTATCTGCAGAATTTTTATAAACATTTCTTTTTCTGCAGAATTCAAAAAATGCCTTTCTCGCATATCCCAGGTGGCATAAACGCTCATGATTTTTTTTTTTTTTTTTTTTTTTTTTTTTTTTTTTCCGTCTACTTTCTTCAGGGCCCCGTGGCAAAACAGCAGCGACACGGCGATATTGTCGCAGAACGTTACAGATATTCGTTCCAGAAAGATTTTTCTTTGGAAAAGTGAAAAATTTCAAGTTTTTTTTCTGCATAAATTTACACATATTTGTATCATGCATTTAGATAATCACTTCTTGACCTGCTCCATTTGCGCCGATTTTATCTTAAATCGATGTAATTTTTCGATTGTATTTTCGGCAGTTATTGATATTAATTTTCTCTTGGAGTTTAAATATACAAATCGTGCATTTGAGTACTTTTTAAGGCTATAATTCTATCGAATTTTTGACTGTTATTGATTTTTCCATAGTTTTTAAATCCGATATTTTTTGTTACAATAATTTAATCTCGAAACGAAACACGCATTTGAGGAGTCGATTTGCGTGATTTCTTCGTCGATCTTTTTTTCAGCTATTACAACCATGGATTTCATGATTTTTAATTACTTTTTTTTATTGTGATGATTATTTACAAAATTGACTTATTTGAAAAAGCGCACAAATAATTTGTGCGTTTTTCACACAATAAAATGCGAGAATATCATTCATAATATTAAAATAAAAAATGATTACTTATTCAATTTAAAAAAGTTATATAATCTTTTCTGCAAACACAGCGTATTTGTTACTTTCAATTAGTAACATGCATGTTTGTTATAATTAAAAGTATCTTGCAGAAAGATATTTGTGCTAGAGAAATTAGTCGCAGATAGCTCGAAAAAATTCTGCTACAGGGCTTCAGGGAATTAAAAAAAAAAAAGCTAAAATTACAGATGGATATTATGAAAAGTAACTCCCAAATAGTAAACATTAAAAAAGAAAAATTTGAAGTATACACATATTTTTTTAGAACAGGAGGTTATCTCCGAATGTATTCTTTTATATTTAGATTTAAAGAAAAAAATTATTAAATTTATAATTAAAAAATATTATATACGTGAAGGTGAACAGAATGGGTAACATATATATTTGCTATTATTAAACAATGTCTTTCAGAAAGGTACTAGAGAACAGATCACGGGGATGAGTTATTGCATAATCGAGATTTACCTTCTTCGTTATAAGGTTCCCTTGTGCCATAAACTCCTCCTTCACTGTCAATGACGAGGTTGTAACCTGTGCCGCTGTGCAATTGTTTTTCAGGACCCACGTGACTCGGTATGCCTCTATCCACTTCAACTCGTGAGTTTTTTTGATCTGCGGAGGAGGCCATCTTGCGATGTTGATGATGCCCAAGAGCAGTGGGATCCTAAGAGACGAGAGAGAAGAGGCATGACGGGTAAATATAGGTTTGTATGTAGGCGCGGTCAGCCAGTGGCGCCGGGATTTTTTATTGTTCTCCATCCCTATAAAATGTCAAGACTTCATTCATTGATTTTTAAGAAATGTTCTCTAGTATAAGGAGTGATTTTTTTTTTTTTTTTTTTTTTTTTGCTAGTAGTCTGCGTAAATCTTATGTCTCCTTACAGTTTTTATCAGGAGTTAAATTTTGTTCAGATAAATTTATCGGAATTTATCTTGTTGATGGTAGGATACCAATGTTCGTAATTCCATATCTAATTATATATATGTGTGTGTGTGTGTTTGTTTGTACACACGCATATATGGATGTATTCGTCATCTCTGAAACTATTATGATGCGAAAAGTGATTCTATTGTTATACTTGGAAATACAGATGTGAAATACCAGAGTTTGTATATAAATTTTGCAAAGTAATAATTTGTTCAAATGGATTCGAAGTATAAAAAATAATTTTTCATGTAATAAGTTTTCAAAAATCAGAAGATCAACAAAAATGAAATGTATACATTAGAGATTAAGATAAAAATTTTATTTTCAAGTCAAAAGACAAGACCACTGGCAATATGTAAATTCACAAAAGTTAGGTTTGTTATATGATGAACAATAAATGAAAAATATCTATGACAGAAACAGGCCTCCTTGTGGTTCAAATAGAAAATCAGGAGAAAATAATACAAAAAAAGAAAGAAAAAAAAAAGTACACAAAATGAAGACAATTTTAGGATAGAATGTTCTTTAAAAAAATAGTAAACGGAAAAATTTTTTGTAATTTATAGTCTGCTTTAGGAACCATTTTTTTTTTTTTTTTTCTTAACCTCGTCATGACTGATAAACTAAACTTTTGTTCCAAAAATTTACTAAACTTTTTATTTTATTTCAGAATTCTCTTCAAAATAAAATTTAAAAAATTTGTTCCAATCAAATTTTAACGAATAGAGCACTGAAAAACTCCCATTATTTTGCGGTCACCAAACTTAAACATTTTTTTTATTTTTTTATTTAGCATAAGAACTGATGCTTTAAATAATTTAACTTGATTATAGTTTCAACATCTGCATATTTAAGAATAAATTTTTAGAAAACTTTAACAAAAATACATTTAACCTTTTATTATTTAAGATCATAACTTTGGTACTCATTTCTTAAAATAAAATTTATTGCCACAAGTATAATACAAGGTTGGATGATGGAAAGAAAAGAAAAAAAATAATAAGTCATATAAGCAAGCCATTACAATTGCAAATAAGCTAAATTTTATTGTTTTTTCTTTAGTACTGTATTCTCTTCAACTAGCATTAAAACTTCAACACGTTAATCACTAACGACACATTGCAAAAACATAAGTTTTTACGAGATGCAAGGGGGAAAAATTAAATGGCTTTTAACCTCGCTGATCTACACTAAATGTTGATCTTAATATAGTGGCGTAGTTTTGGGGGACAAAACCCCCTCCAAAATTATACATTGTTTGATTAGTGAACTATTCCGGTCGTTAAGATGTAGACGTAAAAAAAAAATTCAGTATTCATTTTTTTCTTAATTTAAACATTTGGAATATATATGCGTAGCTGCAAACGTCTACAGCCGTTGAGAAAAAAAACTTCTGAGTAGTAGCAATATTATAGCAGTTTGTTGTATTAAATCTTCGATTTAAAGTTTCAAAAAAAAAAAAAAAAAAACATTTAAACCTACAACGACACATCAATAATTGAAAAATATATAAATATTATCTATTTGTTAGCTTACTTAGCTCTTCAATGTTTAATCGTTAAAATATCTTTCAAACTTTACTTGTTCATTTATTACCACTTAGTAAAATCTTTTCCAGCCACCGTACAAGTAGGCAGGTATATACATATGCATATGTCACGGACAATGTAAATAATTGGGCATTGTTTATAATGCCCGGGCAATTTAAAAAGTGCCCAAAAGGATATGACAAAATGATAAATTATGTTGCAATTATTACATTGCCCGATCATTATGTATAATGCTAAAAGTCAAGTGGGCAATTTGTGTCACACACAGCCACAGGGTGTCTTGGGATATTCATCCACTTTTAGATGCATCTGGATAATTTTTTTTTAAAATTTTTTCCCACACATGCACTGTATAAAGCAACTACTTCAATTACTCTTATCTGGCGCAGTTTTTTTTTATTATTTTTTAATTTTAAGGCAATAATTTCGGTATCAGTTTAAAATTGATTCAAAGGCTTTGTTAAATTTTTTTTAAATATTTAAACTATAGCAAAAGTGGCACTAGACCTAGTATATATTTCGGACATTTACCAAAGGTCTAGTCATACTAGGTCTGGTTAAGTGCCATTCCCCGGTATATCCTACACTGATGTTTTTTTAAGGTCAAGTGCCACTGCCCGGTATACATTTGCCCGGTATACCCTACACTGATGTTTTTTTAAGGTCAAGTGCCACTGCCCGGTATACCCTACACTGATGTTTTTTTTTAAGGTCAAGTGCCACTGCCCGGTATACCCTACACTGATATTTTTTTAAAGTCAAGTGCCATTGCCCGGTATATATTTGCCCGATACTCCAAACACTGATGTTTGTTCTAATCTATCGTCAGTAAGTATTAAAATATCGAATAAATGTAATTATATCCACGAATATATTAGTATCAAATTGGATGTAATAAATATTTCGGACATTCACCAAAGCGACTAATTTGATTGTCAACATTCACCGGTGAACATTGGCCAGCCAGAATCACACCACACGCACGTGGTTGTCCCATTGCTGTCAATTAATCAGAGTGCCCAAAGAAATAATAGCGGTATTTATAATGACCGGGCAATGTGAGAAATTATCGTAAAGTAATTCAAGTTTATCAAATTGCCCAATTTTAATGGTCATTATTCATAATAACTAAGAATTATGAATACTGACCAAATAATTACATTGCCCGTAACATATATATAATGTCGGAAGGCGTAGCCTCCTCCAAGCATACAATAAAACTACGTAAAACGCTTTTAAAGTAAAGTAAGCCGCAGAATTTCCAGACACAACAGAGGTATTTTTCTCACAGGAATTAAGACTACTTAGCTGCCTGCCTACATATATGTTTGCTAAATAAACATTTAGGGTTAAGATTGTTAGAACGAAACAAAATGTTTGTCACTTTTCTGTATTGATACCAGAAATTTTAAAAAAAGAAGAAAAAACTTCCATTACTTCTCTCTTTTCTTTTTTTTTTTTTTAGTAACATTGTTCACTTAAATCAAACATGAAAAAAAAAAAAATTTAAATTGCAACAGCGGAAGGCTTGTAATTTTTAACTTGTTAGGAACATAGTTTTTGTACATTTAATATTCGCATTTTTTCATGGGATATGCCGTGCTCGTTATATTAAGTATTATCGGAGTCAATAATAATGTTCTTATAACCCCCCCCCCCCCAAAAAAAAAGAGGCCGAAATAATTTTTATGAAGAAATTTTAGACCCTAGCGAAAATTCTTAAGTGATCCTATATTGTTCTGCAATGTTTAGTTGGACACTATTTTAACAATGTTCCAAATTCTTATTTCAATACTGCCTTAATGACTGCTATTAAGATGTTGTCAGAAATAGAAGAAAAAAAATTTTTTTTTTATTATAGATATTTGAGGAATTCTGATCGGTTTTGGAAAAAAGAATTGTCCCCCCATAGTGTGCTTCTTTAAAAAATCAGCTTTGCTATTTTTTACTCGCTTTGTTCACTTTTATTTGTTTAATTTTAATTCTGTTTTTTTCCCCCTATTAATATAGTTATCCTTGTGTGTGCTTTTTTTCCCCCATTGTTTTTCGTCTATTTTTGTTTATATCGTACTTAACATATATATTTTGAATGTTATACTTTTCGAATGAGAAAAAAAAAAAAAAATTTTGGGCACTAATGCTAGATGTAATTTATCCTGAATCTCAGATATTTGCCACACATTAGAATGCACCTGTTTTTTGTTGCAAACTTTATTGTCCCTTTTTTCTGCAATTTTAGTTAGAAAGATAAAATTGTCAATTTAAAAAAAAATTAATTACTTTTAATGGTAATATTTTTTTCTTTCTTTTTTTTGACAATGCCCGTAGAACATAAATTATGTATTCTGACCCGGGGGTGTACTGCATATTATTTTTAGGCTAAATTAAATATTGCCGCTTTTTCGAGTAGCTAAATCGGTTGCCTTTTATTTCCCTATTTTAGACACATATAACCCGTCTCCTTTTTTTTTTTTTTTTTCTTTTAATTTGTATGGAGATTTCTATGTAATAATTTTATTATTTTTCTCCCTATTCAGTTTTGCGAGCAGCCATAGTTACGAATATTAAATATTTATATTCTATGCCCTTGCACAGGTAGGGAAAGAAAACTATTATTAGGCTCCCGTATGTCGGATGCCCGGATGAGAAGTGACGAAATGGCGCTGCTGTCGTTTAGCCATTGTTTGCTTTAAGGAATCGGTGCGGCGGTCGGTGTTATTCACTAAATCATGCACTTGGAATTAAAATTTGAAATCTTTATCTAAAGCTATTAGAGGTGGAGTTTTTCAAATTTATGTGGAAATTCTGTGTTAGGAGGACTAGAAATTAAACGTTGAATTTACCTTAGTTGTAATGGGTATGTTATAGAATGCTGCCGGCCTTGTAAGTAAATGCCTTCTAATGATAATTAATGCAAATGTTATCTGTGAAGTGTATTGTATACAATGTCTATCAAAACTTTTATTTGCCTCAAAATAATATTACTTGAGTAAAAACGTGATTGGCTTCAGCAGAAACTGCATGTTTAAGCGCACAAAAATAGTTCCCAAAAGTCTCATGAGATTATTTATTTAATAATAGTTAAGATATATGATCCAGTTCTCGTATCAGTTAACTTCCAGATCAGTCGTGAATCACAAGCTAGTATTAGTTGAAACATTAATTTTATGAAAAAAGAATTCCTTATTGTTATATTATTTATAAAAATTATGTTTACTTATTAATTTTTTTCTTCTTAGACTTATAGCTAGTTTGATAGTTTAAATTATGAAATTTTACTCCTAATAGAGTAAACTGCTTAATAATATACTAATTCGTCATTACTTAATAAAAATTAAACTCTTATTTTATTTAGAATATTTCATTTAAAACTTTTTTTTAGAATTTTCTATTTTTAAAGTTGATTTTTCTATTTGATTAAATTGAATGGATAGATTAAATTAGTTATCTTTTGTGATCAGCCATATTGAGCCTTTATTGTTATTCAAAAATATGTTGCAACTCTCTCTCTCTCTCTTAAATGAATATAAAAATGCAAATAAAATTTTGTTTATGTATTGAAGTTAATATAATGTCAATCATGTGCAGAAAATAGAGCCGTATTTAAAAAATGTGTAATTATCATGATCGTAACTAAGGTTTGAAATTTAGCTTTTTCTGTTTAAATAATAATAAACTGCATTCTTTAATGTTGACAGTTATGAAAATTCAAAACTTCATTATTGTTCGCAGGGGTCTGTCCAGGCCGAATTTACTACCGTTTAGCGGTACCTTCACAAATTCAACTTTAGGAAAAACGGTAGTTTCACAAATTCAATTTTAGGAGAAACGGTAGTTTCACAAAATACTTTTTCTTAAAATTTAAGAAACCATAAGTCCATATTTTTGTGTTGATTTTTTAACATAATTTTTAATTTTTCACAAATGATATCTAAATTTTCACAAAATAGGTACCTCTCAGAAAACCCTAGACAGACCCCTGGTTCAAGTATGCCTCTGAGATATATTTATTTATTTTTTTGATTGTATCACACACCCAAAGAATAGTAATATGTTGTAATATCCAAAGTATGCAGAAAACTAAGTTTGTTTTATGCTACTCAATTGAATGGCTTTTTATGAGTAAGCTTGATATTAAGAGGTTTTCTGAAAAAATATATATTGTATTAGAGCATGATAAGTTAAAAAGATCCATAGGATATACTTACGAATGTTTGTTTATGTCCTTTCATTTCTTTCAATTTAAAATTTTTAGATCTCTCTATAAAATATATGTGTTAAACACTGAAACACAACTATAATATATTTAAGTAAGGTAGGTGTAATTTATACACACTACTCCCACCCTTTCTGAACACCAACCTTAAAATCGAACGCCATTTCTTGTTAATATTGTCGAAATATTTTAAATATCCTTGAAATTTTATTTTATATGTAGGCTTACGGCTTGGATTACTTTAAATTGAACTTTATATTTCAAAAAGTGCGTTCTAATTTACTTCGCTAAGTAAACGTTTCTTATCCCTTTATTTTATTTTATTTTTTATTTTTTTTGGAGAAGCTGCCTAATTCTTGTTGTGATTTTAAAAGAGTCGATAAGCTTCTTTGAGGAATTCATAGCTTTAAAATTTCAAACTATAAAGATGTCCCTTATATTAATTAAATCTTCGGTATTTGAATGTTATTGAACCCCCGGAGGCAGTTGAAACAAGAGCGAATTGTTTTCATTACTTTGTTATTATCGAATAGAGGTATTCTAAAATTAAAATTGCTTAATATATGTATATAATACGCCCAGGAACGTAGGATATTTTAATTTCTACTCAATGAAATTTTTTGAATAAAAAGAAATTTTGAATTGCATGAACTTACTTGCTTCATTTGGACACAATCCATTGCGTATTCAACAACATCGACTGCACAATAATCGTTCTCTCGCATTCTGACGATTTCAACGAATGAAATGTTTCTGCCGACTATAAATTTTGTCTCCTATTTGTTCTCATTTTTTTTCCCTCCAGCAATTGTAAAAAAGGGGTTTGTCAATGTGTGGTTTTAAAAATGTAGCTTGTTATATTGCTTCCTGTCATGACGTTTGCCTTCTCGGAATTGAATTAGTTGGCTGAGAAAATATTTTAAACATCTGGCCTCTTTGTCATCTCTAGATCATGCCAAGCTTGGCGGGTTTTTTTCCCCCTCCCCATTCATTTTAAAAACATATTTGGAAGAAAAGTTTCATTATTTAGCGCTATTGAAGGATCAATGGTATTATCAAACATTTTATCGATTCTGTCATGCGTGATTTAATACGGTAAGTTATATTCTTTCATTAAGTGCTTGACCGTTTGTTTCTCTTAAAAGGTATAGAATGGGATATTTATTTTTTTATGCTTTTGTCGCAGCGCTCGTGAAAATTTAAAAAGGAAAAAACAAAAACTTACTTTCGTATAAACGTTGAGAACAGTTTGTTTTCTTCAACAAGATGTATTTAAATAGTGTAAACAAATTCTTGTAAAAATATCAGATTGTCTCGGGTATGGGAATGCTTATAAAATATCCTTAAAATTAAAATGAGTACGCCATGATCCTTACCATTAAAATTCGAAATCTTTGAATTATTTTACAAATAATAATAATAAAGCGTAGGAACGTGCTGTTTTATTTGCTTGACTGATTCTTATGTTTCACAGCTTCTGATGTTCGCTGTTTATTTATTTATTTTAATGGCTATATAATCAACCATTTAAACAGTTCCGTCTTCGTTACTTAAAACTGATCTTTTTTATGTAGTTAATAAAATATTAAAATGATAACTCACGTGATTACATTCTAGGTGTGACGTTTTTTAAGATTATTCTTCTTGGTGTTCAATTCGGGAATAGGAGGAACAACTTGCTATCTTTACTTAGGGCGAAGGGGAGAGGAGGAGGTCATAAACGTCATCACTTTTCAAATCATTTCGCCTCTATCAGCTGCTGTACACATATTGATTCAACCTGAGTCTCTCCAAGCAATCTTATTCATTTTATGAATGATAAAGAGATCCTTTTAGATTGTTGGATTCCATAGTTTGGAAGCTTCAGTTAACTAAAATGACGTCATGATTTCTTTTTTGATTTATAATAGTTCTTCAGTTATAAATATTACATATCAGTACCATTGAAAATAATTTTCAATTAGTCTTATACTAAAAAGAAATATTCAAAAGTTTTTAATAAAAACTCTCGCTTAGTTTTTTTTTTTTTTTTTTTTATGTGCAAATTTAATCATTTATTGCATTTTTTATTCTAATTTAAAAGAACTTTTTACTCTACAGTTAGTAAAATGTTCCAAAAGTAAATTTTCTTCAAAAATGTTTGAATGGTGCTTAATAGTTCTATTATTACTATTTAATTATTTTTCATAGCAACTTTTCATTTTTAAAATTAAAAATGTGTTCAATTTGCTCTATGACTTGGTTACTTATTTTATATTTAAAAAAATTTAGTTGTTATTTTAGTATGTAATTTTTTGTAATAACAGTTCTTGGGCGAAATTTCAGTTAAACTACAGTTTAGTTAAGCGGGGGGGGAAAAAGGGCGATAAGATGCCAAATATTCAAAGAAAAACTGGATAAAGTAAGTGGGAAGTAGTTCAACGATGACAAAACGCCCTTTTTCTGCCCACCAGTTGCACTCATCTAAAATAACAATATTCCACTTAAAAAAAAGTAATTTTTTTTCTATTCTATTTTTTAAGAAAATTGTGTGCGCAAGTGCCTGATGCAACTTCAGAAAAATGTTATTCTATTCGCTGTTTTGGGTAAAAACGTGTTTCTTGACCCAATGCAGACAATCTAAAATACAACGGGTATCTATACAGCCGCTGTCTTCCTTGTTTTACTGCGCTGAAATTACAGAAATATGTGTGAGGTGAAATAAAAGAGCACTTGAGTACGAGAATTATTAATTAAAAACAATACTATGCTCTTGTCTCCCAGTGTTTTTAAATGTAATAATATTAATAAGCATTCAAAAAAAAAATTTTTTTTTTTTTTTACTGTAATAATTGGCGGGGTATTTTTTTATATTTCAAAATCAGTAGAAAATTTTCCTAATATTAATAAATACTACTTTTTTTATTTTATAATTGTCGTTGGACAGCCGACCCAATTATGACCAGGGAACTCCTGGATCAAGTATTGAGAGAAATTTGCCCTTACGGAGGACTTTTCAATGGAACTAACCCGCATTTGCGTTACATGTAGAGGAAAACCTCCCACGGTCAGCCTGACGGTAAGGGGACTCTATCTAACCCGCCTGCCACTGAGGATATTTCACGTCAGCACTGTGGTCGGTGCAAGCCGGATGTGGAATTCGTATTGCCGGGATTCGGCAATGCGAATTCCATTATATATATATAATGGAATATATATATAATATATATTGAATATATACTATATATTGATATATATAATATATATATTATAATTATATGTATGTATATGTGTGTGTGTATTATGTAATGTTTGAAGAATTATATATTAAATATAATCATATCTGACGCTCAATCGTTTAAAACCTTTTCTATAAAGAAAGTAATGTGATGTAGCTTGATCAGTCCCTCGTTTCTAAGACCTGTTAATATATTGTCCAGAAAGATATAAAAATCCTCTTCTCTCCACCAGCATGTATAATGTTCTCATTTTTGGACTCTTAATTATTTCCCCGTGTATCTTTATCAATAAACACCGGCGGACACCCTACGAATTTACAACGTTAATTCTTTCAAAGCTGCAACATTAAATCTGCTTTTTAAAAAGGAAAAATATTTCTCTCTAGTGGAGATCTGTAAATTTTTTCCACCCTTCTTTTTAACTGTTCAGCTTTCTATCTAGTTATGCATTTTAAAGTGACTTTCATTTGCCTGTTTTGTGTCTTATAGACTAATTTTTCTCATGTCTTATTTTCATTTTCAAACTTGCTGCACGTGTGCTGGAAACTAAGCGCGCAATTTATTTAAATCAATATTATCGCGTTATTTTTCTGAATGTTAAGAAAAAATTGTTAATCGTGTAATGCCATCATCCCTTGTGTCATACCATCATTATGTATTATGTCATACCATCATCATTATGTCATACAATCATATGTGTTTAATATAATTTGATGTTTGTTTACAAAAAAAAATTTTTTTTTTTTCCTCCTCAGTTGTTAGTAAAAATGTATGCGATGCAA
This sequence comes from Parasteatoda tepidariorum, assembly GCF_982258835.1. Taxonomy (NCBI): domain Eukaryota; kingdom Metazoa; phylum Arthropoda; class Arachnida; order Araneae; family Theridiidae; genus Parasteatoda; species Parasteatoda tepidariorum. The sequence goes on from NC_141755.1 coordinate 127,946,479, forward strand.
TGTGATAACTTAATGAAAATTATTCCAACAGTTTTTTGATGCGATTCATACATATTAGTTTGTGTATTTTCTTTCATCGTATTATTCTTGTACGATTCATTTCCATTATTTTTTTTTTTTTTTTCTCTCTCAACGTTTAACAAAGTGTGTTTCTGGAACTTAATTTTTAAAAATAATTTTGAGCATTTCTTGAAAAAAAAAATTTCTAGTTGTCTAGTCTATGCTACGGAATGCTTTAGTTCATATTGCGTTTGATTACTTTTTTTATTATTAGTCACTATTTCGTCTTTCTTTTTTTTTTTTTTTTTTTTGGAACACTGATTTATACAATATATTTTCTAGTGATAGCCCTTTTCATTTTTTAAATGTTGGTATTGAGCAAAATTTGTCATGATTTTAGCTATTTTTTAAAATGGTATTTAAAAATTAGGGCCCGCCCCCCATTTCATGGTGTTTCGAATATCTGAACAAAATCCACTCACGGTTATATTTTATTTAAATACATATAATATAAAACTTTTTAATCGTGTTCTTTAAAAATGATGGCGTTCTATCAAAAAATGAATGAAAAAAACATTTCTAGAGCGAAATAAAATTTTAAACTTCCGTGATTTCAGAATTTTTATTATTATTTATCTGTTTTATCAAATTAAAATTCTAGCTGAGCAAGTCAGTCGTTGTTAATTTTTTTTTTATTCCAAAGAGTGATCCTTTCCGATGAACAAGAAAAAGTACCTTTAAAATATAATTATGTAGAAAAAAAGAAAATTATTTGTTTTTGTATTTTTTTCAGCTATATTACGACTTCCGCTCTTTCTTTACTCTGTTTTTTTTTTTTTTTTTCTTTTTTTTTTAAATTTGAAATCTATGAATATAAAAGATGCAGTTTTAGTTAGTTATACCCATCATTTCAATTCATGTCAATATAATGCTTTTTGAAATGTATTGTTGTGTTTTTGTCGGAGAAAATAGTCACTTCGTTAAATCATGAAAAATTTTTGGAATGAGTCATATGTAGCAGATACTCTGTAAGAATTTTCAAAATTTAAAAAAGAAAGCCAAAATGATCGGCACATCGCCAAAAGGGAGCAACGCACTTTTTAGACGGTCTATTTCTGTTTTCACTTCGACTTGGGGGCTGCGTAGCGTAGTTTTAATAATTTTCTCAGGTGAATTATCCAATCCTTTTATCATTTATTAAGGGTGATTTTTAAAAAAATTCGCTCTTGGTCACGTGGAGCATCCAAAGCGCAGAAGTGTGTTTTTCTTCAAGGTCGACCCGGCTCCTATCGATCGTTCACTCTCGTACACTGCCTGTGGAGAGACCAGACATCTGCTATTATTTCTGTGATAGAAGTGTGTAAAATTTGAAAACATATTTATAGGATTCTTCAAATATTAGAATGAGTGTTCTTTGAATAAGCTGTCAGGGAATTAAACCCTGTTTCATGTCTGCTGCGCCAAAGGTAAATTCTGAGTACCTTGCATTTATTACTCCGTGTGTAACGAATCCAGTTTTAGTGTGTTGCTAAATTTGTTTATTTCGTTTAGTGTTGTATTTTCTTTTTGATATTCCTCTTACTATTCTTTTTTTATGATGATCTTTTATTAACATGATTAGTATTATTTTAAAATTATATAAAGAATGTATATTTAATATTTCCTTTGCTTTAAAATAGGTATTCTTTTTTTTAATATTCCATGCTATTCCACTTATGTGCAATAGGAACCAATACAGTCCTTTTTTTCATTCGTTTATTGTAAAATTATGCATTGCTTTGTAGTTTGATGAAAGGTCAATGGGTTAATAAAGAAAAATTATAGTTAACACCCTGCTAATTATGTTTTCTTAATTCAACTTTAACATTATGGGTCTTAGTAAATAGTATAATCTTCATTATATATATTCCCTGCTATAGTGAACGAAATGTTCGGTGTCGTGCTATGCACGTATGTTATTTTTTGTGGGTAGAGTGAACTAAAAAAGTGACTATGAACTTCGACTGATTATTTTTCTTCATTTTTTAAAAAAATAATTTTGAAATATCTACTTCGAAATAAATACTTATACTGATTTTTATGAAGCATTTTTTCTTATTTGCTACTTTCATCTCACTTTTCCATCCCTAAACAAAGGCAGGCATCAGCTAAAGATAACAGGACGAAGAGTAATAAAAAGCAAGATGGGTCATTTATTTAAATAATGTATGATATAAAAGGTTGTTAAAATTGTTTCGGGTATGGTGAACCGAAATTTCGGTCCTTTGAAGGTTCACTATAGCGGGCTGTGTGTATGAAAACATGGAAGATTAATTTTTCTTCTCTTTTTGCATTATTCTTTATTATCTTCCATGTTTTCTTTGAACTTATTTTATGACTTGCACCTTATGTGCAGTAAATAAAACCTTTCACTTTTTTTTTTTTTTTTTAATCCTTTTTATTAGTAGAAAGTTTAAGGTAACAATACTTTTTGAGTTTCATGTCATCAATTTCCTGCAAGATAACATTTTCAATGCTCATGATAGAGTTCTTGAATCATTATATTTCTTAGCTTATTTTTTTTTAATTAATTTTAGTCTGCAGAATAAACGTTCTCTGCTACAGAAAAGAAATTTTAATTCACTGGTGCTTGAAATGTTAATTCGAGAAATGTTTTTCTAGAGAGAAATCTGTAAAATTTATTACAGTAAAGCATTAATTCTTTGCAATGGAAATTTGAAAAATGAAAAAAAAAAAAAAAAAATTTACGAATGATTTATTTGTTTATGCTCTCTTAAGCGATATTTTAATTGACTCATCAATGTATCAACTCTAAATTTTGTAACCTTGTGATATAACATCGAATATAAAATTTCAAGAGCGAATTTCTTTGTGTGTATCTCGTGTTTTACTTCTCTGCCCAATACTTTATATCCATTAACTGATTCTTTCTTGTCAAGCAAATCATTGTCTGTGCCCTAATCTATTCCCATGTTCTAAAATAGGAGTGCATAACTTGGGGGGCCAATCAAGGACCACCGACTGCTTACGTGTGGCCCGCGGGAACTTCTGAACACAATAAAAACTTTCTTTTAATTTGGTTTTTGTTTAAACATAAAATAAAATATTTAATTCAAATTTATATTACTCTAAAATGCTTATATTATTTGTACTATCATTCTGAAAGCTTCTTTTTGGTTAGAATTTATTTATGTGTATATCAGGGTTGGGTTTTTGACGTCAAAAAGTGGTTTTTGGCACAAGGGTATAATACTGGTTTAAACCGTCAAAAACTGAAGTTTGCCAAGAAAATATATAAACTTCAAAACTACCAACAGTTGCCATGCATTATATTGAAATTTAATTATACTGTAGGTAATTAGCAGGTTTTAAAATATTTTTTAATTAAAATTAAGGTAAAATAACGAATTTAAAATCTCAGAAATTTATATTCAAATGCATGTGCAGAAAAATTTTGCACAAAAATTGTTTAAATATTTATATTTTGAAAAAAAAAAAAATTTTTTTTTTTTTGATACTTAAGAAAATTAGAAGTTTATTACTATGCATTTTTGACATATAAGGAACATATAACTAATATTTATAAGGAACTTACAAGTTATGTTGTATAAATACAAACTTGATACAAGTGTATAAAAAAAAAAAAATTTAATGTTATACCGAATATCTTTATTATCCAGTATGTTAATTTGAATTTAAAAGTAGTTATATTTGTGAATAATGATAAATATAATTCATATTGTTTATTATATTTATTTATAATTATTACACTTATCATTTTAAAACAATTTTTACCTCTTAATTTTTTTTCTCCACTTGTATTAAGAATACAAATAATGCATATCTTGAAAGCAAGAAGTAATTATTCAACAGCTGAATATTTAGATATTCAACAAAACTATATAGTATTCAGCAAAATGAAATTCACAAGTATTTGGATAAACTGAATTTTCAGCATAGTAAATGAATAGGCTGAATATACTGTAAATCGACACTAACTACTCTGTGTATTTAACAGAAAGCACTTAGATTTGTATTGTCTTATGTTAAAAAGATTATTAAGAAGATTTAAGAGAATATTAAAAAGATTTTTCTTTAAAAGATGTCTAATGTACAAAACTGCTAATGTTTATCTTTAAAAATGTCTAATTTTTAGTATAATCTATACTATACACTAAATTTGGTTATAAATAAATTTCTTAATAATATCACTGCAGATTTTCAATAACACATGAAAATGAATACATAATATTACAAAAGATGTGAGCTTTCAAAAGTACAAGATTTTGGTTACTATTCAAGATATAAGTGTTTCTTCAAAATTTTAAATTTATTTTTTCTAGAACATATTTAGAAACACTATCCTTTATAAAAAATATATAAATTTTATGTATTAATTAAATTTCACATATGAATATAGGTTTTTGACGTGACGGATGGTTTAAACCGTCAAAAACTGTCACATGTCAAAAACCTGCCAACCCTGGTGTATATGTATATATATATTTGATAAAATAATTATTTTGAAAAATGGAACAAAGTTTAATTTTCTGCAAATATGTTAAATTGACTGATAAAAACATTTAGTGCTTAGGACACTTAATATTTATTTAAAAATTATCATATTTGCCACTAACATCACTAAATATCCCTGCGGGCCCTTCACTCAAAAAGGTTGTGCACCCCTGCTCTGAAACATTTGTAAGTTTCTCAAAATAATTGTTTCTGTTCTAGAAAAATTCTGATCCGTTATTAATCCGAAGGATACGTTCTTCTGTAAATTGTATCCAGAATCCCAAGATAGAGGTTTTGACATAGTCTGCAAAATTACTTATGGTGCATTATTCGTTTCGAGAGTTTTTCATATTCTGAACGATGCATTATTTGGGGTAAATGCTCGGAGGAAACAGATGGATTTTCATTTTTAATGTTTTGATTTTTACCTTCACTGTCAGAGTTTGATCAAGGTTTCCCATTCCATTTTGTTTATTTTCGTCTTTTAAAAAATGGTGTATGATATTTCAGCCATGATATTCATGATATTAAACCATGATATTTCAGCTATACTTAACTATTTCATTTACTATAGCATTATTTGTTTTAAGTATGTTCAGCTGTACCTTTTCCAGCAATTAAAATTAGTATAGTTAGACTAACTTCACGCAGTGGTTGTCTCTTAATGTATTGTGTGTAATATGTACAGATTAGAGCAGCAACCCTGGAAATGTAAAATATGAATTCAGTTATTTGGTAATAAACAATAATTTTGCATCTCTCAGTTGACGTTTTCCTATGATTATAATTTTCAAATCGATTGTTTAAATACTTGGCGATGAGCATTCGAATATACGAGTATAAAAACCTGAATTTATATTATGCGTAATTTTATCATATACAAGCAAATAACAATTATTAATGAGGTCATTTGAAAAGGAGTTTCTATTACCCTTCTAATTATTCCATCATCTGCAACTTGTGATGAGCCAATTAATGTTTCAGTCGTTAACGCCTTTTTTTTATAATTAGGTTAATGAATTAGTTAGATTAATAAAACTTAATGTAATGAGACTTTTCAGGGGCCCTATCAGAACTCAGGGCTCGAAAAACCACCCGTCCTCGGCGGCCAAAAATTTCCCGCGTATAACAAATCTCTCGAATCCGACGTCCGCGCGGACGGCCATTTTCACGTTAATGTTCGTGATATATTTTCAATTTTTGTTGTCTTACAAGAGTCTCGCGCCTCACTTCTAAAATGACCCTCTAATCTAGAAATCCCGTACAGCAACATACTGCTCATGGTGGATTGATGTTTTCTCTGTCTGGGAATACTGCAGCCGTTGAAAGGGGCTTTTCAGCAACGAACTTACAAAAGAACACATTACGTAAGCGTTAAACACAATTATGAACATCCACCTAAATGGAAAACCCCTTTCAGATTTCTGTGCGGAAGCCTCTGTAAAATTTGATTCATTTAAAAAACGCAGTACCCCCCAGGGGTCTGTCCAGGTCGAATTTACTACCGTTTAGCGGTACCTTCACAAATTCAATTTTAGGTAAAACGGTAGTTTCACAAATTCAACTTTAGGAAAAACGGTAGTTTCACAAAATGCTTTTTCTTAAAATTTTACTTTTGTATCCCTTAAGAAACAATAAATCTATATTTTTACCATGTTTTTCTATTGATTTTTTAATATAATTTTTAATTTTTCACAAATTATGTCTAAATTTTCACAAAATAGGTACCTTTCAGAAAAACCTAGACAGACCCCTGCCCCCGGATAAATTGACATTCCAGATAACTTGATCTTTCTCATTTATATTATTTCATAAAAGAAATACTAGGTTTTACTATTAGTAACCTAGTATTTCTTTTATTACTGTATGATGTAATCCTAGTAACTACTAATTCATTGTGCAATTTATATAAATGTTAGTAATAAATAAGAGAAAATTATATTTTTATTTATTTAGAAGCTACGGGTTAGTTTCAAAGGAGGACGGGTACATTGTTAGACAAGTCGTCCTCGGGGACGGATAAAATCTCTGAGTTTTTTCGAGCCCTGCCCTGGACCCATCTTTACAAACAGCGTCACAAAAGCGGGACCCACTTGAAATATATAACTCGTAGCCTACGGGCAAGCTTCCACTTGTTTCTTTTTTTTTTCTCCCAAAAATGGGCAAATTTATCCATAGGGTACCATCCAGGGTTGGGGTTTAAGACGTTCTTAACTGGTTTTAGACAGATCACTTGGGTTTTACTGTCTTAAAGTGTCCAAAATCTTGAACTTTGGTAAAAGGTAAAAATTCTATATTTGTAACCATTGTACACCACATAATAATTATATATATATTAATAAATATTTGATATTTTTTTTTTTACAATTTGCTTTAACTTATTAAAGGAAAGTAATGTAAGAAAAGATTTATAACTTTGGAAGCTCAACAATTCATTGAATAACAAAACATTTAAAAATATGCTTTTAATACTGATAAAATTATGTTTTTTGCCATAAGGATAATGAATACAATATTAAAAATAATAAACTTTTTTAATAAAACAAAAACTTGTCTTCATTTTGTTTCTTGTTCAACAGTTAACCTTTTATTTTTTTAACAATTGTAAATAAGTTTTGGACATTTTAAGACAGTTTTGGACAGGACTACTGAATTTAGCCAGTTTCTCCTGGTTTTTGTACATTTTAGGAAATTCCCTAAAATTTAATAAGTTTCCTTAAAAAATCCCAATTGATATAGAATTTTTGTACAGATTATTACTTGCTTGTTTGAATATTTAAGTAAGTATTACTAATACATAATGACTCGAACCTTTTTTATAGACATCAGTTGAAAACTTTTTTTTTTTTTTGTTACTAAATGTTCAGTTTATTTTATTTTGAACTCTCTTTTTAAGTGAATGAAAGAAATCTTATAACTATCTTTGATGAATTGAATGCCTATTCATTTTTGAAATGATGAGTATACATAACATTTCAAGTATGTTTAATGTCAATCATAACTGGGAAATATTGCTGTTTTTTCTATTTTGATGGCTATAAAATTCCCTATGTGTAAAATATTTAGTACATTATGCAACAATTATCATGAAATTTATTATTCTTCGTAAAATCTACTGGATTTTTTCCTATCCATGTTGGCTGCTATGGATAGGCACCGATTTCCAAATGATATGATTTTTGTGCCCTCAATTGAGAAACCTAACATGAATTAGTTGTTGCATAAAATTCTTTGCAAAAATTGAGGTAACTCCATTTTAAAAATCGCACATACAGTATTATAGCATTGTGTTCATTCATGAACTACTTTTAAAGGTGTTGAGGTTATTGGGGGGGGGGGGGCACTCTCCTGGAAACTGACTTTCTCTGATTGAACTAAAAGTACTACTTTTGTAGTTTATTTCTTTTTTTAAGTGAATAGAGAGGCCTGCATTCATATCCTGCTTCAGATTAAGATCATTTCATCTTTAATCATTTTTCAAAAGTGCTTTGAGCAATGCGTGTTTGCTAGCCCTCCTGATATTATGCTTGAACAAGAAATTTCTTATGGAAAGTAACCCTGTGCAATTTTTGCTACATGAAATAGTTATGCAACGATCAAAATTTATCGATTCTATAAACAGAGATGATTGTGCTCCGGAAAAAATGCAGAATTTCAGGATTTTTCGCTATCCGGAAGTTTCCGGAAATCCAAGGTTTAGGAGTTTCAGGAAATCAACGATCACATTTATCCCTAAAAGTTCTTGTATATTTTATTTAGAAATATTAGAACTAGAATTTATACTTAGCATCTCATTCATTTGTAAATATTTTTTCTGGTAGAATAATAGATGTGATTGGAGATAAAAGTAAACTTTTGCATAATTATTCATTTAAATGATGCTGCTAATAATTTATTTTGAATTTCATGCTTTTAAAATATCAATGATTTAAATTTATGAAGATATAAATTTTTTGAAATGCATCATTAATGACTTTGCTCGAGAAATGCTCAGGATTTTTGAGTTGGGCTCACAATCACCCCTGGAATTGTCACTGTGACTTTATTAGAGTGCAGGCATGATTTTTAAATAACTATTTCACAACTGTTTCTGAAAGATTTATCTGGTTGCCCCTCCCCCCTGCATAGATATTTTTTTTAACTTTAAAAAAAAAAATGTGGGCTCCTGGCAAATATTAAGATGTTATACATAAGTTGCTTTTTTTATTGTCCAAGTTAAATGTCCTTTCTGTAATCCAGGCTGAAATAAAAATGGGATTATTGAAAATTAGATGCGAAGGGAATTTTTCATGCTGAAAAAGTTGGTTTATTTGATTTTTCTGTTAGATTAAATAATAAATTCATCTATCTGGTTTTTGTGTCATTTGGAACTGCAAAAGTTTCTGAAAAAATTCCCTTCACAATTTAGATTTCATAATTTTACTTTAATTAAATTTTGGTTGAGTTGCAATCACACTTGTTAAAATCTGGATATTGTGGAAATGTGCTTATTTGTTTCATATTTTTAGTATTGATTTATACACTTTTCTTGATCAAGTAGAAGTACAAAACTTTTTTTAAAAAAATTTTGTTTCTTTTTTGTAAATGTGTGTTAATAAGAAAAGCAAATTGATTTTCCAAAACAAAAAAAAAAACTTTTTTTTCTGTCAAAACTCAATTTTTTGTTGTCTATTTTGTCAACTATTATTTATAATTAAAGTGTTATTTTAAATCTACAATTCAATCATCGTTATGAAACTGTGAAAAAATGCCTGGTCCAGAGGATGTCTGAAGTTTTGCCACCCCCTTCATTCACAATGTGATTGATAAGCATAAAGTTTATACCAAATTTTAACTAAAAGTATCTTTAAAAAAAAATCAGTGCAATATAGTTTATTTAAAGTGTAAAGAGAACTTATATAAATTTAAAATGATTGTAGATATTGAATATAAGGAATAAAGAAATCTAAAAACTGGTTCATTAGAAAGTTCAATACTGCCTTTTCTAATTTTAATTTGTCTAAATATCTGTAATTATTGTGAGAAAATTTCTTACAGCAAAAATTTCAGGGTTTAACCTTTTTGTTAGCCTATTCAATGTTGCTTGTATCAGAGTTGGCAAGATTTAAAACAGGATGGATTAGTCCCCGGTTTAAACTGTCCAAAACCTTTTTATTCAAATTATGTCATTATTTTTTAAAAAAAAAAATATCGTGAAAAATGAAAGGTTAACTGTTGAACAAGAAACAAAATGACGACAAGTTTTATTTAAAAAGTTTATTATTATTTTTAATATCTCATTATTTATTCTTATGCAAAAACATAATTTTATCAGTATTAAAAGCATATTTAAGAGATAAGGTATTCACTTTTGTTGTTCATTGAATTGTGGAGCTTCAAAAGTCATGAACCTTTTCCTCTTGTATTATTCTCCTGTTAAAGTAAATTGTATTAAAAGTAATCAAATATTTATTAATATATGTAATTATTATGTGTACAGTGGTTACACATATAGAATTTTTACTTATGTTCTACAGAGTGCGTAGCGTTTTTAAAAAGAGCTTTTCGTTTTTTAAAAGCCCTTAAATGTACTTTTTTCTTGAGGTGTTTTTAAAAAGTGCTTAATTTTCCCTTTTCCAAAATTAAGATTTTTCTTTTACCTTGTTGATTTTCGCCACGAATTGTGCAGAAAAACACTTGTTCACATTGTTCTATTCAACGTTTTCACAATTAATTCCCAATCTATTTCGGAGCATCATCAGACCATAGCTTATGAAAACGCCATTCGATTTGCATGATTCAAAAATTTTGACCATTGTCAAAAACAATGCCAAAAGAATTTTTTTTTTTGACATGACTGATAAAACCGTCAATTGTCAAAAACTTACCAACCCTGCCTAATTATGATAGTGCTTATTTTTTGTTGAATAATTTGGCTACGTACCCTGTTCTAGGTTTTGTACACTTTAAGGCAGTAAAACCCCCCAAAGAGTTTATCTTTAGTGGTTTCATTCCACCTATGATTATTATGTATTTCATATATTGTTAAATTAACAAGAAAAGAAAAGTCATTTGTTGTATTTTATTTCAGTTGTGCCTAGTTTTATTTCATTCCTGACGGTTATTTTTGGTGTGTGTGCCATGGCAGCCACAAGGCGTTTGCAGAAGGAGCTTCAGGATATCCGAAAGGCAAACATGAAGTGCTTTCGAGACATCAGGGTAGACGACACAAACATCTTGAGTTGGCAAGGACTCATAGTGCCAGATAGTGCTCCATACAGTAAGGGTGCCTTCAGGATAGAAATTAACTTTCCTGCCGAGTATCCATTTAAGCCACCCAAAATATTATTTCGTACTAAGATATATCATCCCAACATTGATGAGAAAGGTCAGGTCTGCCTGCCCATCATCAGTGTGGAGAATTGGAAACCCGCAACTAAGACAGATCAGGTGATTCAAGCCCTCGTAGCCCTTGTCAATGAACCTGAACCGGAACACCCTCTACGAACTGATCTTGCCGAAGAGTATAGCAGGGACCGTAAGAAGTTCTTTAAAAATGCAGAAGAATTCACAAAAAAATTCTCCGAAAAGAGACCATCCGATTAAAAATTATTCTACCTTATGTTATGTTTTTCTTTTTTTTTTCTTTTTTTGTTTTTTGAAGCAAATGAGACACTGGAGGACTCAGTATATATTGTGATCTTTTCAATATTAAATAATTTTTTAGTAACTAATTATGTAATTTAATTAGCTTGCAGTTAGATTATAATTTATCCACACTCTCTTTTTATTTTTTAAAGGAAAAAAAATTTTTGAATCGATTTTTTTTTGTGCCATTTTTTTTTACGTGCTTAATAACAATTTAGTGTTGGATGATTCTACAGGTATTTGTAACTATGCAAATGTTTTTTTTATTTTATTTTCCAAACTTTCAACGAAGAGGTAATATTGTATTGTGTGATGCACATATTTTGAGTGTATTCTATTTACATTTAAAAAAAAAGAAAAAGAGCCTGATTGAAGCAGCCGTTATATGCTCAAATGTAAACTGCATGTGTGTGTGTTAAACAATTATGAAAGGCTAAATTGCATCAGTTTCACTTAGAGGTTTCTTCATCATAATGTATAAAAACAGTTTTGAACACTTTCTGATGTTTGTTTTATAGCTTCCAATAAAAATTATATTTCATCTTCTTTGTCCTAAATTTATTTCCTTCATTCAAAAATGAATGGCTTGAGATAGAGAGTTGCCCTTATTTTTGAAAGAACAAAGGAAAAAAATATTTTAAAGCAGTTGATAAAAATAATGTAATGTCCTTTAATAATGTCCTTTTTTAAAGGCTATTTTTCGATGGCTCTGTCGTCATATAAAAATGAGGCTTTTTACGAATAATATACTATTTTTATAACTGCTGTGAGTTTGCAACTGTTATAGGTCAAGTTAACAGGGCCTGATTATCGTCTAGGGCCTTTAGGGGGGCCTCAAAAATTAGAAAAAAGTCCACAATATTACATATAAAAGAAATACAGTTTATCTCACAAAAGGCATTTCGAATATTCTTTGTATTGTGATAAATCCTGTAAACATTGCACGAATCAATTTCGAAAGTACAGCTGATTTGGTGCAATTTTTACTCAATGGTTTAAGGAAATGCGATGAGAATGCATTTTTGCAAAGTCTCTTATAAAAGAATAGTGTCAATAAGAACTAAAAGCTTAACAAATATGTAAAGCTGTAGGTGGAAGAAGGCTTTTAGCAAAAGTCACTGACTTCAATTGTTTGTGGTCATCAAAATATTTGTTGTTTTATATTTTGCTTTAATATTTAGATGAGTAAACTTTGTCTTAGAAAAATAATCTTCAATTGTCTACTTTCTAAATTTTTTAGAATGTTTTTCTTGAATCATGCAGTTCAATAGATTATTTTTATAGTTAGGACTATTCTACAGAAATTTAATTTCAAAATATTTTGTTAGGGGGCCCCTAAAATTTTGTGGGCCTGAATTAGTCTTGATCGGTCCCTGCAAGTTAAGCCTATGTAAAGCCAGCGCTGTCTTCGCATATTTTGAAAATGGCGCAAAACATTAATATGGAGATAAGCCACAGTTATGTGAAAATGAAAATAGTTTGTGGTCTGAATGAAAATCGATATTTAAAAACTTACTCCACATTACCTAGACCCGCAAAAACTGAATACGGCAGTAATTTTGATAATTTTCATCTAAGTGGAAAAATGTCGCCACTTAGGCGATTTTTAAAAAGGTTTAATACTTATTATTTAAGTTATTTGTGTGTTCTAAAACCCAGATAATTCTTCACGGCAAGATTATATCGTTTAAAATCATCGCATTGCTTCAAGCGTAAAGCAGTTTAAAACTGAGGCTTTTTATTTTCCTTGGAGACAAAGCTTCGAAAAACAGCTTTAAAGCAGAGAAATAAAGGCATTTTTAATTCATGTATGATATGCTTTTGTCCCCTGCACTTGGTATCAGCAACTCTGTTGCATGGCGGTGAGAGCTGCAGCTAATTTTTCATCGCAGATTTCTTATAATTTTAACTTGAATCTTAGAGTTCAAAATGTGTGAAAAGCTTTTTCTTTTTTCCTCAAAAATTTTGGTCACAAGATGACAGGTTTTGTAGATATATTAATCCATTTTAGGATTATAGTATGAAAAATGTAAATAAAGAATTTTTATGAATAATTTTAACTTCTTTAAATGTGCAAATTTGTCTTTATGAAATATAAATTGGCAATTATAGTTATTTAATGAGGAGTGTGTTCAACGTAAAATTTGTTACCCGGCTTCGGAGAGATTCAGTTAATTAAAAAAAAAGTGGTTGAGATCAGACATGTTGATTCTATCCGCTATGAAAGATTCTGTGTTCTATCTATTCATCTAAACGAGTACTTATGTTCAACTCCATAGCCTTGTCATTTCGAACCCAATCCAGGAGACAAGGGAATTCTTGGATCAAGTATAGGGAGAAATTTGCCTTCATGAAGGACTTTTTGATAGAACTAACCGCATTTGCGTCACCTCCCACAGTTAGCCAGACGGCAAGGGGACTCTTAACTCATGATCTGTCTACTACTGAGGCTATTTATGTCAGCATTGGTCGGTGCAACCTGAGAATTTGTATCGACCAACCATTGCTGAGATTCGAACCCGCATTCACCTCATTGCAAGGCGTACGCTCTATCCCCTGAGCCATCACGATTCAATCGTATAATTTTTAAAAAAATCTTACAATTTGAGTCGATTTTAAGAATAAATATTTATCTACGATACCAAGCCTAAAAAACCGATGTCCTTTGTAAGCCAATTATGTCTAGAAGCAGCTGTAATGATTTAAAAAAAACTGATAAACGATTATTAATCTACGAAAATAATATAAAATTCACTATATTATTTTTATAGATTTCTAACCAATCAGTTTCATAAATTTTTCTAAAAAATATTTAGTTGCACTACACTGTCGAATTAAGTTCCTGTTAATGCATTTCATAGGAACTAACGTTATTCTGTAGTATGTTTTGCTGTGTCGATAATTTTTACTTGGAATCTGGTATAATACACCACAAACGTGAAATTTGCAGGACGGATAAAGCATGTGGTACGTAAATGATCAGCGCATTCATTCAGAGCAGGCATCGACACCTACAATATGTATAAAAGAAGAGATTGAATTTAAGCGTTGTTCTTGTGTAGAAAAATTATGCCTCGTGTAAGAAGGAGAAATACCTACCAGTCTGATTTTGATCGAGCTCGAATGGTGGCCTACCGGGATTGTGGTTAATCATTCCGAAGTATTGCTGGTCGAGATCCCATGACTCGATGCCCAGGAGAATAAATGCTGCTCTGAGTACTGATTCCTCAGGAACCAAATTTCCTGAAAATTTAATCACTTATTCATCCAACTATAATGTTAAATATTCTGTTATTTGCAGTCCTTCCTGGTGTAGCAATTTTAATGGCCAGTAGTGTAGATAACAAATATGAGTGTGACCCGGACTCTAGAATGAAGAAATGTTTCACACATCAAAATAAGGTCACGAGGAGATTCTAGGACCAGTTAAAAACTTAAAATAAAAAGATGTTTGAACAGTGTGTCCAATACAAGTATACAGATTTTATGAATAATCCATGTTACACTTTAGTAGGATTGAAGTTTTATTTTAAATTTTGATTATTTTTCAAAGCAATTATTACCCTGGTTTTGGACTGAATGTTTTTCTAAAACCTTTAATACTGAAAATAGTTAAAAACGACACCTGATGAAAACGATCATCAAATTAGAAGGGAAAAAAATTATTTACAAGTAAATTTTTAATTGTAAAAATCACAACACTTACCTGCTTTATAAATCCGGAGAATTCCAAAATGAAATGCTCTTCATTTGAAAATTTTATTTTCAAATAATATATGCATAGATTATAACATTAACAACTTCATGATATAACATTAATTTGACATACCTACAAGAAAATTTTATAATTGTAAGATCTCGATAGAATTTCAATATGTAACTTAAAAACAGAATAGCTGAATTCTAGTTGAAATTTATCATTCAAAATTAGAAAATACTCACCAAAAAACACGATACAAATTTATTAGTAATCGGCACAAACGATACTAATACAAATAATTCGGATGATTCTTTATTGTTGTTTTCCGAATTATATAGATACAAAAATGTATACTATTCTATGAAGCAGAAGAATATTCTATAGCTGCTACAGCTCTGCACATTCTGAAATCACATTTATTCATTTTAATGAAGTATAAGCAATGTTGACTTAACTTCAATTTATTATGAATTGAAGATAAAAAAAAAATGTATTTTACCGTCATACACACATTTGTAACAGTATGCGATCTCGAAATCGGAAGTTATCGGTTGCAAGTTTGTTTTTAAAAGAAAGGAAAAAGTTATTGAGAAATTGATTCTCAAATGTTAGGCGCGTTCTGTTTTAAAATGATTTTGCAATGTTCTGGCTCATTTTTTCAAGTTCTGCCTTTTTCTTAGGGAAATTTTGCTGCTAAAAAAAGCATTCTTATCTACCAATGATTCTGATAGAACTAAATGAAAACTTAATAAATAATAGCCTGAAAATATCTTTCCCGCTAGAGGGCGTATTGTAAGTCGCATCAGAGTTTCAAGTCGATATTTTTAAAAATTATAATTTTTTTTATATAAAATGTTTAATAATTATAATTTCAAGAAAGAACATTTTCTTAATATGCTGATAGAAACAAAATGGAAAAAACATCAAGCATGCAATTACATATGTGACACAATAAGAAGTAATAAGCGAAAAATAATTTTATTTTAAATTTAATTTAGTTTAAATTTCTCCTATTTAAATTTCAAACGATTTTTATCTCTTTTGAGTCTTTCATATTTTTGATAAAAATTTCGATACAACTGTTATGATTTGTATCTGGCAGCATCTAATGTCTCTCTTGCTTATTTTATTAAATTTTTTTATATTTTTCTTGTTACATCTGGTCTGGTCAAGCGTGGGCCTATAAAATGAAGGATTCGAAAGAGGTAAATAAATTTTTCTTAACAATACTCAGGGCCAGTAAATTAGCCAAATCGATTTTATTCCGAATTATTTTATAAAATACAAATTCAACTAAAAGTCATTTTGCAGTTATGGAGGAGCAATGAATGGGAGGGCGAATTGTAAACATGCAAAAATAGTTGAATACTGTTCTTCATTTGAAAAAAACGCTTCACGAGAAACGTGGCTTTTCAACTATTTTCTTTCTATTGCTATAAACGCTTAAACAGAATTTCAGAGAAGAACAAAATGTATTTTTGAAAAACTTTTTGTATTTTAAATAATAGACCCCAGCAGCAAAATAACCAATATTGGCCCTACATAGAATTTTCCGTTTCACCCGATATTTTATAGCCACTTGACAAGAAATATTGATGCTATATAGAATTGTCACCCGATATTTTATATCCATTATTTAGCCGGTGTAGGTTCTATATTGGCCAGTAGGCCCTATATCAGCCCTTCTAGGAACAATATTAAAAAATCTAGACATCCCAAAATTGATTCCTTGCCTCCCTCACACCTATTAAACCTGGGGTCTGTCCAGACATTTTGTGAATATAAAATAAACGTTAAGTCACATTCTATCAACCAGGGCCCTGCTTTTGTGAGTTTGTGCCAATAGGGCCCTGTTATTGCAAAAAAACTTTTTCAATGAGTTTTTAAATTGTGAAGACATACAAGACTAAGCTCAACACTGTAAAATAATAATTTAAAAAAATAAACAGCAATTGCTGCTATTAAATTAGAGATGCAACATACAAATATTTAGCCTATACTGCTGAACGCAGAATAT
The DNA here is from genome assembly GCF_982258835.1 of Parasteatoda tepidariorum. NCBI lineage: Eukaryota > Metazoa > Arthropoda > Arachnida > Araneae > Theridiidae > Parasteatoda > Parasteatoda tepidariorum. The sequence continues at coordinate 127,963,338 of NC_141755.1, forward strand.
TCATTTCGGACGAATAAAGGAAGAAGCGTCTGCCGAAGACAAAACTTAGTTCGTTTACATCCGTCTTTCTTTGCCCCGAAAACCACACACGTAACCTATGACGTCATCGGTAGCGGATCATTTATAAGCAAAATGGCGCTCTATCTATAGGTTAGAATGTTAATTAAATACAGCTCATCGAATTTATTGTAATATAATTTTTGTCGTCTTCATTTAGATTAATTATTTGTTCATGTATTTTATTGTAACCCTGATATATATTTTTCTTTTGCGACGCATAATTAGTTTATGTTCTGCATAGCTGTCTCAGTAAAATACGTAGCGAAAGAATTCAAAACTTTGTGAAAGAATGTGTTCCTTAAGAGAATTGATATGCTTGGCTTACTCAAAAAAGAATGGAAAGAACAGTCGCTAACTTAAACAAATACCACGTTGCAACAACCCATGAGGATTGAGATATCCACGCTTCATCACCCATTCTACTTTATTCTCGTCGTTTTTACATTTAGCACACCGTCTCCTCTTTTTGGATAATTTTATTTTATCAACTAAGTCCAAAATGCAACCCCAACCCTACTAAGCATCAAGCTATTTATTTGTCAAAAATGAATTACGTTGTTTGGGGCTGTTCAAAAAGTACGTACACAAAAATGGAGAAATTTTAAACCCCTCCCCCCCCCTTCGTACATTACCGTACGTAAGGTCTTACTCCCCCCCTTAGAGTACGTACATTTTATTAGTCTACCCCCCTCTTTCATAAAAATTAAAATAACTATGTTTTAAATAAAATTAAATATTTACTTAAGGAGTGTGTAGGATAAAGTCAAATTTAAATTTGGTGTATGTTTATAAAGTACGTACTTTGTATAATACCTCCCCCCTTCCCCATCGTACAAAACCGTACATAATAGCAAATCCCCCCCCCCTTCGGGATGTACGTACTTTTTGAACGGCCCCTTTATGTTCTTTGTTAATTTTATGCAGAACATCTGCTTGGAAATAGAATTTCAATTTAAAGAGCATTTCAAGATCAATGAACATCCAGAGCCGAAAAAGGCAGGGGCCCCCAAATCGAATAGAAAGTCTATTTTAGATTTCCTTCTTTAATAAACTTTTTTTAAACTATCAGTATAGTGTAAAACCGTCAGTTTTATCTTAGTTTCTTCATTAATCTATCGTATGAATACAAAAAATCTATATTTCTTAAGTCCATAACTTTCTACTACGGAATTCAGTTAAATTTTCGTAATTACGATGAACACATTTGCCCAGTTAAAAGCCTACATTTTTACATATCTCAAAATGCGATAAAATACGGGCTACTGATTTTCTTAATAGAAGGCAAAAATTTAGCTGAATTCGGCCCTAATGTCAACAAGGATATGAATTTTTCGCAGCTAGATGACAACAATCAGAAAACTGCATTCGGCATGATGAACATAGAATTGTCAGATAATCAATAAAATGGACAGAACGATATTTCGTCGGACCATTGGAGGGGACTTGATAGCTATTTTAGGTTATAGTCAATATTATATGTATAATGAGGAGAAAAATTTAAATAACTCCAAGAAGTTCAATTCTTTATTACTGAGGCAGTGTGGCGGGCAAAGAAATTTTTGCCCCGGGGCCCCAATTAGGCTATGAACATCCATATAAAAAAAAAATTTCGGTATCTTATTTGTCCAGATTTTATTACTTTAAATGCAATGACATATATTTATTGTTCGTGGTCAATGCATTGGAGAAAAAAAATTGCTGATGATCAAGAAGTTGTCATGGAACTGTCAATGTACAGGAGTCACTCTTTGCTCAGAACCGCAATGGCGGTTTTGTTCCTGAAAATTATTTAAACATTCTAAAAAATGGTCTAGAAATATTATATTTTTCGATCAGACTATAATAGATCTAAATAGAACAGACTTTTTTTTCTTCTTTTTTTTTAATGATTGTGTACTGAAATTTGTTATTTTTGGTTTGCAATTATTTCATAGAAGTTTTTAGTAAAAATAATTTCATGAAGTAAATAATTGAATATTCAATATCAGGGCTCGAAAAACAGCCCGTCCTCGGCGGTCAAAAATTCCCCGCGGACAACGAATCTCTCGAATCCGACGTCCGCGCGGACGGCGATTTTCCCGTTAATGTTCGTGATATATTTTCAATTTTTGAAATCTTACAAGAGTCTAGCTCCGCACTTCTAAAATGACCCTCTAATCTAGAAATACAGCAACATACTGCGCATTGTGTGTGTGGTGGAATTGATATTTTCTCTGTCTGGGAGTAGTGTTGCGGTTGAAAGGGGCTTTTCAGCAATGAACTTACAAAAAAAAACATTACGTACTGGTCTTAAACAAGAAGCGTTAAACGCGATTATGAGCATCTACCTAAATGGAAAACCCCTTTCAGATTTCTGTGCAGAAACCTCTGTAAATCATTGGCTTGATTGTGGAACTGGCAAACGTCATATTTGATTCATTTAGAAAAAGCAGTACCCTCGGATAAATTAATATTCCAGATAACTTGACCTTTGTCATTTAAATTATTTCATAAAATAAATAAATTATTTCATAAAAGAAATAGACTATTTCATAAAAGAAATGGATTATTTCATAAAAGAAATAAATTATTTCATGAAAGAAATACTAGGTTACTATTAGTAATCTAGTATTTCCTTTATTATTGTATAATGTAATCCTAGTATTTGTAATCCTAGTAACTACTAGTTCATTGTGCAATTTATATAAATGTTTGTAATAAATAAGAAAAAATTATATTTTTATTTATTTAGAAGCTACGGGTTAGTTTCAAAGGAGGAAGGGTACATTGTTGGACAAGCCGTCCTTGGGGACGGGTAAAATTTCTGAGTTTTTTCGAGCCCTGTTCAATATATAATATCTGATTGAATTCCTTGCGCGTTTAACTCTCTGTCAGTATTCACTTTATATTTTAATCCTTGTAATGATATATTGTAAAAAAAGACAATAATTTTGATGGTTTAAAAAGTTTTTTTTTAATGAAAAACGATTTTCTTGCAGTGAATAAATATTTTATTGAACTGACAGCAGTCAGTGAGTGGGTAGGTGACCTCTTGGATCAGTCTGCGTAGGGACCGAGGGTGTGCGATAGGGGTCCTCATTAAACTGTTCTATGGTAAAGTGCTCGACTTCGCGTGGAGGTCGTCGGTCTACGGAAACGGGGGTGCCATCCCCTCTGCAGACGATCAAAATGGTGATGGCATGTCTTCGGATCATCCTCAGGGATGTTTCCCAGATCGTCGCCAATAGCCCATTGTGCAGGTCTAGTGTGACGTAAATGAACTACAACAACAACAAATTCAAAGAAAATATCTTACACTCACTCAAAAACTATTTACATTCCAAAACTATCACATGGCAACCACAAAGCTCTACTTATTGCCATTTACAAACTGGCATATAATGGAGTAAATTATTTTGCAAAAAATACGGTGCGCATAAGTACATAATATCTTACACGGGTAAAGAAGGTAGTAAACGACAGCGGTTCTCATATGGTGTTCCTAAGAACCCCTGGGCTCCCTAGAAAGGAGACAGGGGTTCCAAGAGTTAGGACAGCATTACCAGATATGAAACCCTATATTATAGTTAAACTCTGTCATTAGACTTTCTCACGTTGAAATTGTCCCGCACTGATCGTTAAGACACGGTTTCCAGTTGAACGCCGAAGTGAAGCATCACTGGCTGCGGTTAGTGTGCGGGTGTTTAACCACTTGGATTAGTCTGCGTAGGAACCGAGGGTGTGGTGTATCTGTCCTCGTTAAACTGTTCTACCGTAAAGCGCAGGTCGTCGGACTACCAAAAGCAGAGGATTGCAATATCCTGTCTTCAGATCATTTTTAGGGATGTTTCCCAGACAATTGTGCAGCTCTAGTGCCACATAAATAACCTACAAGTAATTTCGAATACCAATAATTGTAAAAATAATTACTGCACGAATACATAAATATGTTGTACATACACTTAACTACGCTGTATGCTTATGGGAATATATACACAAACGAGCATTATATATAAATGATTGCATGAAGAGGTAAAAAAAAGTTACATGCTTACATACGTTGTTATTGCATAGTATGTCCGTACTTACGTACATTGTATGCACAAGTGCATGTACAATGTATAAATTGTGTGGATATGTATACATAAGTAGTACGCACAATGTTTATTAGTATGCATGAATGCAAATGTACATACAATATATGCAAGAAACATATATACGTAAGAAAACTTACGCATGTGTGTACAGATGCACATACGTATAGGTACATTATGTACGTATGTACATAATGTACCTATACACATAAAATGTATATGTGTGTATGTAAAAATATACGTACGTACAAATGCGTACGTATATGGGTGATTCTCACGAAACATAACAATTCGGACCAAAAAATTTCTTCAAATTTAAAGTCTTCAGAATAGTAATCTAAAATTTTTTTTGTATACTTCTTTAGCTACACTTATTAATATCTTATAGACAGCAGTGTAGTTTATTGACATTTGCTCGAGAAAAAAAATAAAATAGAAATTCACCAAATCTTGAATGCCAGGAGAATGACATGTTACCTTAGAAGTTAAAAAAACAGCCATTTTAAGTAAATAGTAAGTAACTCAACTTAAGCCTTTATGTTAGATGGACCATAAATTGCTTAAATTAATTCTTTTTATCCACTGTAGAAAGAAACAAAGAAATTTTTGTTGCTGATAAGTACAGAATAAAATTGTGTATAATAATCAATTATTATTTAATAAATAAATAACTTTGATTACATCCAAGCATATTACAATCATACATAAACTAGGTATTAGGTCAATATTTGCTTTCCCTCTTTACAGTATTAGCAGTTAAAAAGAATTTCTGGTAACACTCCAATGTCCTGGGATTCATAAGCCAGGAAAATGACAGCCAGGATAATGACAAATTCGCCATTTTATAGCATATAACTTTACTTTAATTTAATATTTTGGCCGAAGACGTTTGTATTCTGCAGAAAACAACAGTAATTCTTAAAATAACTCAGATAAATCCATGTAGTTTTTGTTATTAATGATTTCAAGAAGCCAGGAAAATGACAGCATAAAAACCTACTCACCTAACATAAGATATTGATTCCTGGCGCTATCTATTTTGGTTATAAATCACTAAATGAAAGTAGCCAGGAAAATGACAGATTTTTATGGGACAAACAAATTATTGTCAGAAAAAATTATTTTAAACGAAGTTTTAGTAAACAATACCCTCTGCGTATACTCTAGAAATGGTTACATAGGATAAGATTTAAAAAAATTAGATTTTGAAAAATGTATAAGAAGTTTTGAAGCTAATTATTATTGGAAATATTGTTTGTGACATGCCAGGAAAATGACATTTTGATATTCAATTAAATTTTTTAAACGGATAACTACAAACCCTGACCTTATAATTTGTCAACGAAACAAGGCATTGAACAGATACTAACAAATTCAAAACTTTTTCCAGAGAAGACTCTAAGACCAGGTAACTCAGTGCATTGTTAGATGACTTCCTATTGTTAGGTAGTAAGCTACTGTTACCAATCAATCGAAATTAAAACGATTCAAATCTTATTTTTAAAAAATATCTATGAGATGTTCCTTCACTGGTTGGTTTACCCTATATCAGGGAGGGGCAAACTTTTTTGATCGAGGGCCAAAAATCGAGAAAAAACAGTTAGGTGGGCCAAGTCAAAACTTCTAAAAAAAATATGATATACGTTTTAATTTAGATATTTGATGAGATTAATGAAACTGGTATTTCATTTCCTTATATTGGTTCCAAGTGAGATGTGCTAATTTTAAGGAACGAGGCTAACAATTCTAGTTGTTCAAACGAAAAACAATTCTAGTTGTTCACATGACAAAGATCTGTCCAAGTCCATTTATCATTGAACGCATGGCACTCTAAATCAACTTAGGGTTTTTTAGTAACTTTTTGGGGTTAAAAAAGTTTACAAATAAGTCAAAAAAGCACTAACCATTTTATAAATTTTATAATTTCACAATTATTTACATTACGTGTGCAATTTTTCCATACCCAATAAATGTTAGAACTCACGCCGGCAGAAAAATCCACTCGTTGGAGCTCAAAATGCGCAATCTGCCATACGTGAAGTGCAATTCACCTACAGTAGATTCCATATGTCTGCTCCTCGAGAAAGACAGACCCTCGTTGGAACCAATCTACGTCTATTCTATAAAGAACTTCTACTTTCAACATTTTACCAATTGAAGCTGTCTGTGCTAACTATTTCCATCAATTTATGCTTTGTAGAACAAAAATAGAGAAAGTAAAAAGGTCATCAAAACTTTGTAAAAAAAGAAAGAACAAAAAAAAACTTTTAACAAAGTAGACAAGAAAATGGAGTTAAAATTCTTTCCGCGGGCCGGATAAAACCTTCCGGTGGGCCACAGTTGGCCCACGGGCCGTAGTTTGCCCATCCCTGCCCTATATCGTCTTAATCTTAAAAGAAATTTCCGGAAGTGTTTCGCAGAACTATTTTACCAACTATTTAATTAAATTTCAACATTTTTAAAAATCTTATTCTTTACCCTTTCGCGTTTATTATTTCCTCATTAATATACTAATCAATTTTTTTAGTACCTTAATTTAGGTTTTCTTTAAAGTAAAGTTCCTTTCTAAATTATAGTCAAGCTTTTTTTTAAAGACTTATATTGCTCCAAGGGATCTACTCAATAATTTCGCTATTTCCAGAATGAAATCTGTTTGATCGAAACATATTATTCCTTGAAAATTAAGACGAGGAAAAAATTAACTTTTATTATTTATCTAAGCTTATTCCATTTATAACGGTATTAAGGTTAAGGATATGCGATGAAAGCCCAGTTTACTATTATACTATAAATGCATTAAATCATGTAGCTTAAATAATTTCTTTCAAGCAAATTATTTAATAATTTTAAGCAAATAAAGGTGTAAAAATAAACTCGATTGAAAGATTCCGAAAGTATACCCTAAAATATATGTAGAATAAACTTTGAAATCGATATATAAAAAAAAAAACCTTTTCAAACAACTTCGAGTAGGACAGGAAAGCTAACTTGTTTTAAATAGTTGTTCTTGTAACTATTTAATTTCGATTCCTGGTGCTGGGGGACGTTCCATTTTCACATTCGACTTTCGAAATTTCAATTGTAAACGGAATTTTTTTATGTCCTTAAATTAAAATGTTAAGGCTTGCAGCAAAAAAAAATTGTACTGCATTGATTTTTTAACAAAGCAGTGAATTATTAATTTTTTCAATCTAAGAACCTGTGCCTATAACTTATGTAAAACTTATTTTAATATCGAGTGAAATAATTTAATATGTTGTGTAACTAAATGGATAATCCCTAGAAACTGAATTGAAATATAAAAACTTCATTGATTTAAAAAAATAATAGATAATAATAAAAATAGACATGTTTTGAGCGTACAATAATCAAAGTCACAAGTTATTCAAGCCTGACAAGTCGAATGGGCGATTATATTTGAATGCTCGAAACTTGTTAACTTTTACTACCCACTTCATATGTTTTGAAGCCAGTTGACTTTTTATTGTCAGTTATACTGTTTTACAGTTGGGTCTTGATCATTATTTTGATAAGGATTTTACACTCGTTAAAGTAAACATATGCATTTTAATATTTTAACAGGATTCATGTGGTCTTTAAAAACGTAAGAACATCAATATTGTAAAAGTTATATTTAACTTAAAAATTAAAATTTTGAGACCAGATATTTTCAGTTAATGAAATTAAATATTTTATCTTTTAAGTTTTTGTGCCCCTATTTCAGTATCTTAAGTATTTTACAAGCTCTGTTTAGAAAGAGAGTATCAGATATACATAAGGACAAACAAAAATAATCGTAGGAGCATTATTTGATGGTAAATGTAGCTTATCGTAATTGAAGAATATGCTGTACGGCACTTAATGGTGAATTTGCGAAAGTAAGTTTCAGAATGTAACGAAACATGAGGATGCTATTTTCTAATCATCTTTATCCAAAGAAAACCATGAAACCTAAATATCAAGCAGAATGAAGCGATTTTTTAAACAATTAATCATACAATATGCAACATATTATTTCAATATCTTATTCCTAAACATAACATATTTCAATGTTTTTAAAATGCCACTAAACGTTCAACAATTCCTTGAGTTATAGAAAAAAGAAATATCGTAAATTATAGAAAACTCTGTGAATGTGCAATAGAATTACTATACAATCTGCATCTTATTTTTCAAGCACTTTTTTTCCCTTCAAACTTTCTTGCCTAGAAGACTCGATTAAAGCTGTAAAAATGATAATCCCTAAAATTTTGTATATAGCTATAATAAGTTATGTTAATTTGATTTTAGTATAAAATCCTCGAATAAATATAGCAAAAAGAACATAATCTAAATAATATCAGATAAAAAGTTCATGTGTTTAAATTCTGAAAACTCAGAACATAATAAATAATTTATAAATCGATTCAAATTTTCTTTTCAAAGGGGATTAAAATAATTTTTTTTTTTGCTTTTTGGACAGAAATCAGCTTAAAAATTGTCTATTGCCTAGAAACTTCTAGATATTTTCTATTAACAATTAATAAGACCTCTCCAAGCAATCACAGAACTTTATTTCAATTTTTTTACGATCAGATTTTGGTTGCCTAGCAACCTAGTAAAATTAAGCATTCCTCTTTTGAATTAGTCAATGGGTTATCTTAAAATATTCATTTGCGCAGGCGACTTTTTTTGGCGGTTTTCTGGACTATCGCCAAATATATAAACCTTCATTGCTACCCAATTTACCACCCAATTTTTTTAAAATTTTGTCTACCGCCCCTAATTCAAGTGTCTAGATTCCAAATATGTAAAAAAAAAAATATATGTTTATTCAGAGAAAGTACGTTTTTGTGTCTGATTTCGTAACTTAATTAATAGTTAGCACTAACTAATTAACATATTTTAGGTCACCCCCAGAAACCATTAAGATTGATACTTAGTTCGTGAAAATCCGATGATTAGAACGAAAGTTATTCAGGGTGATATCTTTTTTTCTTTTGCGGACTGTACACGCAAAACGCGCACAATGGTAACAATACAAACACGTACAATGATTTTGCTCAAATTTTGTATTTTGCCTTGTAAAATTATGTTCATTTGAAGGATGTAAAAAATTCGATACCTTACCATTCAAAATTTTTTCGACCATTATCAAATAAAATAAAACAAGATAATTCATATTTACTACATATTATCTTCTTTACGTGGAATTATCTTTAAGTAAACGAATTTTACAGTTGTGTGCAATATTTTTTTAATTCGCTTAAAAAGTTCTCGAGATGTAGCAAATTACGCAAAAAATAAAGTCATCATTAACTTTGGACTGCTCTCCTGACCCTATTTCCCAGATTGCGGCTACCTCGTATATTTTGGGGGTCTGAATCCGTCTCCCAAAAAATAGTACGTTTATTCTTTACTTTACTTTATTTAACAAAAGCTGGGCCGCGCAGAAGACCCATATCCCATTCATCGTGAAATTACAGTAAAATTAGAAAATGAAAGCAGTTTGTATACAGAGTCTCTGGGGTGACTGATATTGTAAAGCAAGCACCAAAGATATTGTAAGCTTGTTTAACTAAAGCAAGATATTGTAAGCTTGTTTAACTGAAAAGAAAGTGAAAATAATTCTAAGCAACTTGCTATAGTAAAGATGGCTGTGTATGTATTGTCCACATGAGGTAACAGGTTTGAATTTCAAGGCTATAGAAAAGATGGCTGTGAATCTATTGTCAACATTAGGTACTAGGTTCAGATTTCAAGTTTGGTATAGTAGTTGAAGCAGTTGAGATCTGTTGATGTTTTGAACTATTGCTGTGAACTATTGATGTTAGAGTTGGAGATTTTTACTTATGTTGATAGTTTCGGTACGAGGCGTCAGAGGTGAAGTGTGCAGCTATTGGTCTAAGGTTTTTGTCTTTTTTAAAGTTTTCAAATTTAAATATTTCATTGAAGTTAGCTGTATTGCAGTTGATAGCTTTGTCATAAAAATCTGCATTAAATTTGTAAATATGCTGAGAGAGAGTCGGGATTTTGAGATCTTTGTGGATGTTTGAGTGAACCATCTGGCACAGGTGATTTTACGGAGTATTTTGTTTTGACACTGGTTCAGTTTCTTCATTAGATGGTCTGGAATTGTGGCCCAAGCAGGAGAAGCATATGTTAGAATGGGTCGGATCATGGAAGTGTATAGCAGTTTCTTGTTTTTAAGTGAAATATTCCGGTTGTAGATGAGAGGTTGAATTACATTTATTGCTGTATTGGCTTTGTCTATTGCATTTTTTATGTGGTCGGTCCAGGTGAGTTTGCTGTTAATGGTGAGTCCGAGGTACTTTGTTTTATTTACTATTGGAATATCAAAAAGCTTTGGTTTGCATTGAGGAAGTATTTTGATTCTTCTTTTTTGTATGACTATGATCTCAGATTTTTCGGCATTGACGGCTGTTTTCCAATTTCTGCACCATTCTTCTATTTCATAAATGTGCTCTTGTAGTTTCATGAGAGCAAGGTTTGGGTTTCTGGATTTTATAATAATACTAGTATCGTCTGCGTAATAGGCTGTAATACTGTTGAAGTCTGTTTTATTTATTGGGATGTCATATGTATAGAGAATATAAAGTAATACGTTTATTCAGAGAAAATACTTTTTTGTGTCAGATTCCATAACTTAAAATATCGCCTGCACTTATAAAAGCTGAAATACTAAAAATCATAGTTGAGGTTTAAAGCAGAGGAATAAATCGATGAGGGAAATACTTGCAACATGAGGGTTATTCCAAAGTTAAATCAAGTTCTTTTTTAAGGTTCTATAGTAGAAATTATCCATTATAGAGTAGAAATAGGGGTTGGAGATATGCTTTTTTGTTACAAGACCTGACGAGAGAATTTTTCTATTCATTTTTCTCCCTCATTTTCCCGTCGAAGCGTACATTTTTAGTTCCCGAGTTACGATTTATTAAACTGCGGACAAGATTTTCTCTCTATGTGTCATCATCTTCAAATTATTTGGAAGGAAAAAAAAATCCCAGATTTCTTCTGTTTTTCCAGAAAAAAAAATGGGTCCCAAAATGTGGATTCGTTTTAAGCTCCACAAAAAAAAAAAAGAGAAAAAAAATCAGAATTGTAGGGAAAAAAATAAAAACTTCCGCCTATTCTATTGTCTGGACTCAAATTAATTCGGAAGAAAATAAAATGAATGTTAACATTAGATAAAGAGGATCGATATTTTGATCGATTTTCTGATTCTGAATCCTTTTCAATTCGCCCCCCCCTAATAAATGCGTGCTGTGAATTCGATCCTAGCAACTTTCTTCTATGTCTAAAGGTTTCCAACAATGAACGTGATATCATGAAAGGGGTAAAAAAAAATACCTAATGGTTACAATAACCTTGTCTTAACTGTTTGACTAATACAGTTTCTTATATTATTGATCGCCAGGACAGCTTTTTGTATCTCATCTCTACAGGAGTCACCGATAGGTAAACTCTTTTTATTAGTCTTATTAGATTATCCAAACAACTCTTGAGTGTGCCCTATAATCCCGGAATATTGGACGCAGAGGGGATGTTAATATGAACACCCATATAAAGTGATGGAGCATAAAATTATAATTATCAGGTGATACAGCTCTATCAATGGGTTCAAACACAAATATTGGGGGTATCTCATTGGAAGGTCTCAAAGATGTACAAAATGACGATAAGAAAAAAATACAATGGCATCTTAACAATTTTTTTGAAGGAAAAAAACAATTTTTTTTATTATTTCACAAGGAACACCTAATTTACAAATTTTAAGTTGAAATTTAAATTTTTTTATGCATAAAAAAACATTTAGTTTACCATCAGTTGACTATCCCGGGTGATGAAGGGGAAAATAGGATAGTTTTTAAAACAAAGTGATACCACATTATTCTATGTAAATTCAGCAACTATCGTAAGTACAATTACACACAAATATCTATGCAGTCCAACAGAAAAACTCGCAAATAAAATTTGGCAAACTTTCAATCACATTAGATTATTATTTTTTTTGCTTCCGACCTAGTCAAAATGTGATAAAACAAAACGTACTGACGCATTCTGCTACGCCCGAGTTAACTCGGGATAATAAATAGTTGCAGTATATACATACCCGAGTTATCTCGGGATAATAAATAGTTGCAGTATATACATACCCGAGTTATCTCGGGATAATAAATAGTTGCAGTATATACATACCCGAGTTAACTCGGGATAATAAATAGTTGCAGTATATACATACCCGAGTTAACTCGGGATAATAAATAGTTGCAGTATATACATACCCGAGTTAACTCGGGATGATAAATAGTTGCAGTATATACATACCCGAGTTAACTCGGGATGATAAATAGTTGCAGTATATACATACCCGAGTTAACTCGGGATGATAAATAGTTGCAGTATATACATACCCGAGTTAACTCGGGATGATAAATAGTTGCAGTATATACATACCCGAGTTAACTCGGGATAATAAATAGTTGCAGTATATACATACCCGAGTTAACTCGGGATAATAAATAGTTGCAGTATATACATACCCGAGTTAACTCGGGATAATAAATAGTTGCAGTATATACATACCCGAGTTAACTCGGGATGATAAATAGTTGCAGTATATACATACCCGAGTTAACTCGGGATAATAAATAGTTGCAGTATATACATACCCGAGTTATCTCGGGATAATAAATAGTTGCAGTATATACATACCCGAGTTAACTCGGGATAATCACGGAAGCGGTAAAATTTGTTTTCAACAGGTGATGGAAAATAGAAGCACATATAAATGCAATTAATTGTGTGGGTTTGTAGACATAGCATTTTATTGAAGTTATCGGTTTTATAAGTAACAAGCAAAACAATAAATGACATAATTATTGTAACTCATTTAGACGACATCATTGGAAATTATTTCCTCATGAGTTCATTGGAAGAATAATAATACATTTTTTGAAGTCAGTTTTTTTTTTCTTCAAGAAAATTAAATAACTATAAAAAAAATAATAATTCGAAACATATTCAGCATTAGAGATTGCACTCGAGTTAAGTATAGTAAAAATTTTACGAACACGTAAATAGTTTAAAAACCCTGATAAATAAAATATTTTTATCATCATTTTGTAAAAATATCCTACTTTTAACAAAAGCTAATTTAAAAAAATTTTACTGAAAATGTAAGTAAATGAATGGAAGAAGGATGTCTCCACTTGATAGCTAAGTTTTACGTCCATAACTAACATCCATAACTTCCTTTCGAAACTTTTTTTTTTTTGTTTTAATTTAGTTTAAAAGATATTAAAATATGTTTATATCGTCATGCAGTAAATTTCCTTCGAACTATATCTTATAAAATATTTGTAGTATTGAATATTATACGGTTTTTATATCATTTCGCATAAATGTTATAATTGTATGTTATAAATGTACCCTGCGGGAAATGAAATTCTAGCACAAATAAGAGAAAAATAGCACCAGATTTAGGATGAATTTCGAACCCACTACCCCCATTTATTAGAGCGTTTCGCGAAATCACAATTATTCTCGATGTATTCATGATTTTCGTTCTGTTAAGGCCCCACAGTTGACTGATTATAAAGACCCAGTTGAAGTAAAGCATCACTGACTGCGGTCAGTGAGCGGGTGGGTGACCATTATATCAGTCTGCGTAGGGAACGAGAGTCCTCGTTAAATTGTTCTACCGTAAAGTGTTCGACTAGAGCAATAATTGAAATTTTTATACAATTAATTTGTATGTCATAAAAGTAGACAAAAAGTTACATATTATTATTTCAAGTACTGATATTTGGAATAACTCGAATGAATCCAACCACGATGAACAGCCTGTTTTACCACTACTCCGTCATTTTGAACACGATTCAGAAGACAAGGGAGCCTTCGTGGAACTAACCCGCATTTGCGAAACCAGCATATACGAACACCCTTACGGTTAGCCTCACGGCGGATCTGTCTCTACCCATTCATTATATTTTATGTCGGTGCGGAATCATCGATCTTATTGGAAGGAGTCACAGCAGCTCTATCAAAGATTTAGCAATAATAAAACTATACATCGCCGGCTAGGCGGTCGAACGGTTAGCGAGCCTGATTAAGAAGCTGCGGGTTCGAATCCCGCTCGCGGTCCACCCTATAAGCGGTTATCTGTGGCGTGGGTAATGTTGCTCGCCTGCGTGACTTAGGTTCACAGGTGTCCACTGGGTAACTTCCGGCATCTTCACAGGCTAAGGACGTTCAGTGTCTGCCATTGAAAAAAAGACCTGGGTGGCTCTAAATTTCAACGCCTTCATCCTTAAGATTATTTGGCAGAAGAACAATCCTTCATGATCAGAAAGTCACTCTTCAGCAATAACTTGCATGTTTTGTGGAAAAATTGTTGCAGCTAAATAACTGTTAGCAAAAAAAGTGTTCTTAAAATAATTTGTCGAAAAACGTTTTGATAGATTTTGGCGTTTTTCTGGAGAGAGGCCAATGTTTTCGAAAATAGATTTCTTTCGAAAGTTTGACTTTTATTTCTTTCGGTAAGTCTTTCGTTTCATTTATTTATTTTTTGTTGTATTTCATGATTAAACATTGTTAAAGATCGTTTCAGTCAATCGATTTGAATGCCTTTTCTTGTTTCTAAAACTCGTGCAGTGATAAGTGTGTTATGAAATGATAACTTTAGTCCTGGCGTGGTTTCAACCCTTTGAAACAAGTATTTATTTTATGAGGTAAGCGTTGCATTATTTGAATCTGTACACATTTATTGCAGTGAATGGAAATTACTTTACGTGAATTTTTTCTTCCTTTGTAAAAAGCTACTCTGTCAAAATCAGTCATGTTTCAGAATGTTTTGTTTTAATTTTTTTTTAAAGATAATTTCAGCTTTGATGTAAAAAAATTTTATTGTTTACAACCAAATTCAGGTAAAATTTCTTTTCCGATTCTGTCAATAGATGAATTAGTTTTTTTTATTTTGTATGCTATTGGTGACTAGACTAGTTTTGATTAACCTAAAAATCGGAAGTTGAAAATTAGGATGCTAGTTAAATTTCTAGTTGACTATAATGTCTATTACTATTTCTCTTGGTTGTTTTTGTTTGTTTCTTTTCGCCTATTCAGTAATAATAGTTTCTTGAGGCAAAATTTAAACTGAAAACCTCAACTTTTATTTTTAATTCGACACAATTTTTTTTCTCTCTTCTTCAGGGTGATAAAGGTGGCGAAAAAATTATAAATAGGGATGATTTCCCTACTTCCCTTAACAATTATTTTGAAGAAAAAAATGCAAAAAATCAACCTATTTTTTTATTCGATCAATAAATACAAGGCACTAGAACAAAACATAATACACAAGTTCTAAGTTGACATTTTAAATTTTTTTTTAAGTTTAAAAATTATTTAATGTAGCATCAGTTTACTATCCCAAATGATCCGATTATGCATGTAGGTGTTCTAAATTAAAAGTTCCCATTTTAATTTAGGACCAGACATTTTAAGATGCTTTATTTTATGTGTATTTAGTTTTTGGAAGTCATAAAAATGTGTTTGTTAAAACGATTGCATATCTTTAAAATGCTTTATTTTATGTATGTGAAGTTCGATTTTAAACAGTCTGACATGTGGCCAAATACATTTCTGCATGCTATCAAGACGGCACACTTTAGTATAAAGACAAAAAGTACTAAAGGAATAAATTCAGTCATGATGTGATGTTTAAGAGCTTCCCTCATTATCCCGAGTTAACTCGTGTATGTATAGATTGCAAATATTTATTATCCCGAGATGACTCGGGCATAACGAAATTCGTCAATTTGTTTTGTTTTATCACGTTTTTATTCGGCCGGAAGCAAAACAATCTGTCGTGATTGGAAGTTTGCCACTTTTTGTTTGCGACTATTTGTGGGACGTGTTTTGTACACACACGATGGGTGGATGAATTTACATAGAAAAAAAAAAAAAAAAAAATGGCGTTCGCGAGCGAAAGTAATGCAGAGAATTTTTCAGATCATGGAAAATATATAAAGACTAATATTTAACGTTTTTTATTTGCTATGATCACTTGCGATAGTACACTGATGGTAAATTAATAATTTTTTACGCGTAAGAAATTAAAATTTCAACTTAGAACTTGTGTTTTAGTTCCTTGTATTTGTGAATGAAATTTTTAAAAAAAATAGGTTTTTTTCCTTCAATAATATTGGTTAGGTAGGCGGTTAAGATTGTTTTACGTTTAAATGAAGTGTGGAAAAGAGATTTCCTTTTTACGAAGCATCACCATTATCTGAAATGTTTGTATAGTTGCTGTCAAACGTTTTCTTGCATTCGATAACACTCTCTCAGGATTTGAAAATACACTTCATAAAATTGTGGATCAACGTGTTTTTCATTAAGCCACGAATTTTGCCCCTTCTAATGATCATGTGAATCTCCTTTATTCATTTTTAGTATCAAACCAAGATTTCAACTTCTTTTATTGTCGTTCATTATCGTTTGAAGTTTTTACCCTACAAAGTATTATCTGAAAGAATTGTCATAATTATTTTAAATCTCATTATGACTTTGTTTTTTAAAGTGAATGGGCACTAAAATATTATGTAAGCGGAGCACTGGTGGCAAGATTCAGAAGAAGGAATAACTTATTGAGCCATTTCTTTCTCTCGTTTCTTTCTTCTTCTTTTTTTTTTTTTTAACCACTAAGAAATAAACTTATGAACGCTTTACGCTCTAACTGCGCAGTATGTTCATTTAAAAAAAAAAAAAAGTTTTTTTCTCAGACTTTTAAAGCTACTCTCAATCTCCAAGGTACGAAGATAAATGTTTTTTTTTTTTAATAAAAGAAAATAAAATGGCGCTAAAAACAATCTTTGTTTTTAATTTTAATCAGAGCTACTACTTCTACCAAAATGAACATAGTTAAACTCCTCCCTATTATATTATTTTATAACTAAACCCTATTATATTATTTTTATCTCTATACATTTTTAATATTTTTTTATTAAAAAGAATTATCCTTGTTTAAGTGATGAATCATAGACAAAGCATTAAAAACAGGCTGTTAAAAAAATTAAAAAGAAAAAAAAATCTTTTATTCTCTATATAATAATGTGAGGCAACGATGCATTGTTTTGTGAGGAGGAAGTAACAAGAAGAAAAACTGGACTTGAAATGAAGAGAGAGGAAAAGAGTCGACCTTGAAACGGTAGACTCCTTCCAACAAATATGCACATTCTGCCGGTTCATTTAAGAGAGGTAAACATGGCGTGGAAGGAGACAGAAAAGTAAGTAAACGTTTATTTTTAAAACAAATATTGATACCATGTTATGAAAATTATTATGGAGTGGATATAGTGCTTTAAGAAACGTTCTGCATGACTCTCTGATCGAACATGCCGGCAGATGGATTTCACGCATCATTTAGATGCGATTTTTATTTTAACATGTACTGCCATTTTATTAGACTCTCTAGAAGAGTCTATGTAAATTCTTAATGATCATTTTATACTATACAGCTTTATTATTTTTACGCGGTTTTTACTTGTTTACCTAAGTGTATCAATGGGGAGACGATATATAATATAAATGAGACGATATATTGTGCAAATATAGAATATTTATTTACTAAATCAGGTATTGGTATATTAGACTCAATTATGAGATGCACTCTAGTGTTTTAATAATGGCAGGTTTTGCACGAAATTACAGGCATTTAAACATGGGTTTTTATTCTGGAGACTTTTTATATACACATCTTATTTTGTATTTATTTTTAACGTATTACATTACAATGTTAAACAATTCATACGTGAAAGTAAACCAGTCTGGTCAAAGCTGATAATTCACCTGATAATTAAGATTTTACATGGAATCTTAGAGTGCATCTAATAATTTGGCCTGTGAATTAAGTGAAAATAGAGTAGAATCAGAAAATATATACTTGGGTTAGTTGAAATACACTGGAGGATTGAAAAAAAAAAAAAAAAATCTTTTCGAACTCATAGGTGTTACAAAAATTGTAGCTGATTTTATTTATATTCATTGTTCGACTAGTTTTGTTGATTACTAAATTATTTGTTTTGTTATACGATTCAAGGTATAGTGAAAAAGTATATCCTGCGAATTAATTTTCTTCTTTTTGTTCATCTAAACCAGGGGTTTCCAACTTAATTGAGGCCACAATTAAAAACACAAATCAAATGGCGGCCGGAACTTTGTCAAATTTTTATGTAGGACTCTTTTATGTTTGAAGGAACATTAAATATTACTGTCGTAGTTTTACCAAGTTGTAGAAAACAAAAGTATTGAATTACAAATTAAAATAATTAGATTTTTGAAAATATTTAATCGTCATTCATAATATTTTTAAAAATACTAAATAAAAATTCGGGCTACAATAATTTAATGTGCACCTATGTATTAAACAATTAATGTGAAACAGATATCTAATTGTTAAGGCATTAAAACTTACATAGTAGTACACAAAATATTCAATGAATAAATTGAGGTTTGTCTGCTGCAACTACCAGAGAATAGATATTTACATTTTAAATTAACAAATGTTAAAAAGTTAAATCGGAGAATTTCTTCGATAAAATTTCTGATACGCACATGCTAAGTTATATTCACAAAATACAAAAAAAAAAATGAAATAAAAAAGAGCAACATACACGATTATTTTTGTATTTGAATAAATGTTTTCTTGGATGCAAAACCTGAAAAATGAATTTCTTTGCACCGTTGGTATGTTAAGTTTCATAGAAACGAAGAAATTAGGTTTTTATAAACGAGAAAAGTATTTTAAAGCCATTTAGATTTTTTACGAAAATTGTCCGCAAAAAATGGCAACTAATATATTTTAGTTCGAGGGCCACAAAAAAGGCTTCGCGGGCCGACAGTTGGAAACCCCTGATCTAAACCATGTGAATACTTTTTTACATTCATATTTTGATAGATCCTATTAGGTATTATTTTTGAAAATTAAGAATATTATAGTTCATCGTGTATTTTTCTATTATAAAATAGCATTACAATACAATATCATTATATGAAAACAAAAATATATGCAATTGCTCGATTTTTTTTTCTTACTGCGTTTATTTAAAAATGGATTAATTCTACAAACAGCAACTTGTATCAACTTTGTTTTTAAAATAAAGTTCATATTTTCAATGTATATCAAAATAGTGACGGGAAATGAAAGGATTTGAAAGATTTTTATTTTGATATGGCTTTATTCGAACTTTTTTAAGTTAATGTTTGTTGAGGATTTATAATACCAGATGGCTCTGAGCGCAAACAATTTTTTTATTATTTTTTCTTCACTTGTTAAGTTTCAGTTTAGATTTAACCACTGAACCACTATGAAATAAAATCCTTTTTATTATTACAATTTGTGTAATTATTGTTGAATTCGAGTTACAGTAAAAATCATTTACCGGTTTCAAGCATACTTCATAACCGTGACTCAAAAATGTGCTTCATAAAAATTATTCGTTTTTTTATTTTCCTCTGCGAAAAATTCGTTTTTTCTTCCATTTTTTAAAAAAATTATTTCATGGAAAAGTATGTTTTTTTCTTTTTTTCTGAAGCAATTTTGAAACAGGATTGCGAGAAAGTTTATTTTATAGCTGTTGAAGTGGCAGAATTTTTTCGGGTTTTCTGCGACATCTAGTACTATCTTTCTGCAAGATACTTTTATTAATAACAACATGTTTTACTCATATAAAGTAACGGAAGCGTCAACTTCAAAAAAAAGCTTTTTGGATAAAATATTTTTTTTATTTGAATATTATGAGTAATATTCTCGCATTTTGTTGGAACACACTAATTCTTTTTTTTTTTTTTTTTTTTTTGCATTTTGTAAATTATCATCACATTAAAAAAGAAAATAAAAAATTGTGAAATTCGTAGCAGTAACAACTACCAAAAATATACTACTGATCCGACGGCGAAATCACGCGAGTTAAGACTCTTTTTAAAAGGGTGTAAAAGTTCGTGTTTTCATTTCGAGATTCAGTTGTTGTTATAAATTATATCGTATTAAAAATATATAATTTTTGAAAACTATGTGGAAATTAAAAGTACTTACTGTAAAAAAAAAAAATAAAAAATAATATAGAATGAAAATTTCTGTCTAAGAGAAAACCAAATTTTTTACTTTATTTTTCATTACACTCTCCAATGAGAATAGAAAAGTCACAAGCATTGCCCCCCCCCCCACTCAGATGCGCAAGAAAGACATCTTTTGAATAAAGAAAAGATAAAATCTTTCTAAAATTTCTGCACCAAAAACCTTGGGAAGAAAACCAAAATTATTTACTTCCCAAAGGGAAAAGGTCAAGATCTCGATATCGTTCTGGGACCCTGTCGCCACAATTCAACCACGGGGGTTGAACATGGCCGTCCAACTTCTTAGCCTTCTCATTCTGAACCAAACACAAAAGACAAGGGAACTGCAAGATTAGGAAAAGGGAGTTTCGTGGAAGGATCGCAGGATATTTTGTATTGATTTTTCATACACAAAATCAACAATGCAACATTATTTAATTTTTCGTTTATTTCTGTAAAATTATTTAAAAACTAAACTAAACTCAGTGGCGCGACAACCCATAGAGAGTCAAGGCCTACTGCGCCCATCTCAGTTTTCTTGACCTTGGGCTCTGGGGTGCTGGAGCAGACGTTCCGGTTAGGTGGTCAGCCGAATGCGAAACCCCCAGTGTTTAGTTCCCATGGATGCTTGGTACTCATTTGTCAACCCACTGAAGGGATGAAAGGCCGAATCAACTTTGCTCGGTCCGAGGATCGAACCTTAAAATTATTTTAGATCCTGGATTATTAATATTTTATTAAATTATTTCAGTAAAATATAATTATATAATAAGTATTTGATGCCAATAAAAAAGCTTAAAAAGAGTATTTAAAAAAAAAAAAAAACTTTTTATAGAAAATCCCATTAAAATCAAAATTGAATAGCCAAATTGAAGAATTCTCTGACAACCCTTCTATAATTTATGCAAACAAGCTGCTTAATAAACCAGTTCTTTGAAATTTGGAGATCCATTCTTTAAAGGAAACACTTTGAAAGATGCATTCATTTAAATCGTAACTCGAACAATGAGCAGGGGGCGAGCTCATATGATCAGAAAGTCGCTTCCCCGTTCGTGGTTGCAGGGAGAAAAGTATTGAACCAAGCAGACTCCTCAATTCTGCTTTTAACATGTAAAGTCTATGGCGGGCTTGTCATACTTTGAATCGATTTTTCTTGTTTAAGAATCGGAGTGATCAATTCAAAAAAAAAAAAAAAAATGCTAATAATTTTTTCAATCTTTCCTATCCACGAAAATGTTAGTCAATTATTTTTTTATATTGATTGCTTTTTGTAATATTGCCTTTGAAACTCAAGTCACTTTCTACCTTTGAGTAAGGGAGGAAGGCAACTTCCACCCCCAAGTTCATTTTCCAAGAGACGATTGCGGTCTAATCTTCTCCGTAGGTGGTCTTGCTCCTTCCTTCCTGGTCTTACTCTGTTCAACTCTTTTTGAAAATCTTTTTCTCTCTCTGTCCTTTTAAGGAACTGATATGGGGAGCGTTTTAAAAACCGATAGCTTACTTTTTATTTATAAGCTTGTAATTTATTATGAAAATTATATTCGCTGATAATTCGTTCATTCTATATACATTTTATTTAGTTCATTCTATATACATTTTATTTAGTTCATTCTATATACATTTTATTTATTATTATTATCATTCTATATACAAGTAATAATTTTCTTGTTTTTATTCATTTTGAGAGTGGAATTTATTTTTTAAATACATTATTCCTCTTTTTTTAAACTTTTTTCCTTGTTTTTTTAAAGATATTTCAGAATTAAAGAATTTATCTTCTGAATAAAGTGAGATTAATTAAAATCGAGACAATGACATAAAGATCTTCCAATATGCTATAAAGCATCACAGAACTGCAGTTTTCCTTTTTTAAAAAAAAAATATATCCTACATTTATTTGTAGGTTTAAAAAAACATTTACATTAAAAAAATTTAAAAGGTTGCAATTTTTCCATTCCATAAATAGTTTTAATTACTCCAATAGCTGGGATAGTTTGTTTTTCCACGGTAAGGAGAAAAAAAAAATAGCTAGTACACAAGACCACACATCATCCAAACATGAACAGGCACTTAGCCCTGTTTAGCCCGTGCGACGAAGGGGGCACACGTGGAAGTTCATTGACAAGGGTCATGAAACTTTTTGAGTCTATCTAACCATTTATGTTATTAATTTTAATCTGTCTTTATTATTTTATGAGTTATTAAACATCAAAATGGGTCCGGGACTTTATAAACACCCCGTATTTAAGTTTAAATCAAATTTACACAGTAAGCAACCATAGTTACTTAAACAATGGATTAAATGTCAACATAGTTTTTTAAAGTGGTAGAATTTAATTAGTTTCAAAACGGCGTAACAATCTTTAAAAAAAAAATTGAAAAAAATTAATTAAAATGAAAAAAACGGTTGTGAAAAATATTTGTATTTGAATTGTAATTGAAAGAAAAATAAAATAAGTAATAAAAAAATAAAATCTTGAACTCCAGGTGTTACTTTAACATAAAAAGTTTTACAAATTAGCAAATCAATTAAAAAAAAAAAAACTAACAAACTTTATTTGATTTATAGAGAAAATATAAATTTATTTTTAATGTTACTTTATATGAATTACTTTCATATGGCTACATAGTAAAATTTTATAAATTTAAATATTCTGGTTATTATTAGTTCTCTTAAATAATCAAATCAAAATAATAAACAATTCAAGATATAATTAGAAAAAAGTGCATGTTAAATAAAATGATAAATCCATTTTGAAAATAAATAAAGCCGTTTTAGAGTTAAAAAAGTTTTTTTTTTTTAAGATTTTCTTAGAACGAGAAAAAGCATAATATAAGATGTTATCTTTTCTGATGTTCTTCTGGTATCTTTTGAAAGCTAGTTGACCCCCGCAGGTTGCAATCCCCCTTTTGTGACAGTCGATTAGTTTCGGGTTACTTAACACCCCGGGAAGTACCCCCACCAAAAATGTAGGGAAGACAGGGAGGTGCATCCATGTTCGGGCCGAAGGGTCTTTCTTGTTACAACAGATAAACTCCTTTTTTACATTCAATTTCTTTACTTGAAATTTTTTATTGGGTGGATCATGATTGACACTCAATGACTTCTCATCCCCCCCACACGAAAGGGCCATTCTCACAGGATGTCTTGCAACATGTGAAATAATAGCATTTGAAACCTGATGGGGTTCACTCGCGGGTCAATAATTTTCATCTATACCTTTCGTCTGCGAAAAATCTCATTCACTGAGAATGATCCTTAAGAGGCAATCTTAATGATAAACGCGAAGCAATAGGCGATCGAAATGGACTGATCGTTAAGACACTGTTCCCAGCAGATCACCGAAGTCAAGCATCACTAGCTGCGGTCAGTGTGCGGGTGAGTGACCCCTTTGATCAGCCTACGTAGTGACCGAGGGTGCGCTGCATCGGTCCTCGTTCTATCGTAAAGTGCTCGACTTCACGCGCACCTACCAAAGCAGTTATAATATGTACCATATGAAATCACAATTTTACCGGATACCCGAGAAAAAGATTAGTTTTTCATCGGATGTCCGACAAAATTGTAGCATATCTTATCCAGGGTGCGTAGCGTTTGTAAAAAGTACTTAAAGGTGCTTTTTTGGGGATTTCGTTTTTAAAAGCTTTTAAAGGTGCTTTTTTCAGCTGGCGTTTTTAAAAAGTGCTTTTTTCCGAATAACTTTTTTTCTTTCCTTCAGTGATATCTGGTGGATCCCATGCATTTCACGAAAAATGGGGAGTTTGCTACGTAATCATTGACGCGTCGTACCCATGTTATGACTTGCGCATGCGCACACTTGAAACCGAAACCCGAGTGCTCCAATTCGGATAGAGAATATCAGATCCGTATGAAATGTTTTTCTTTTTGATTTAATTTATTTTTGTTCTTGTTTATTTTATTTTACTTCTAACACTTTTTTTGACGTAGGGGGTAAGGGTACTTTTATTCTGAGTTCAGGGTCAAGTTGAATTCACTCAGTGATGCGGGAAGGTACTGATTGTTTTGATTTAGGCCCGTTTCTTTTTTGTTTTTTTTTAACGCTAAAACTGTTTATAAAAAGTTTTTGTTTTTCAATAATATCATTGATTGAATATGAATTTTTTGAGTGCTTGAAAATTTTTGTAAAGTGCTTGAAAAGTTTTTAAAAAGTGCTTATTTTTGATTCAAAGATTTGGCTACGCACCCTGTTATCCATACATATGTTGACGTGTGTGCTAAATGTAAAAAATAGCTTCTAAAAGTTTAATCAAATTGTAAAGCAACTGAGAGAAAGACAGCATCAGATTTATGATGAACCCCCCATTTATTAGAGCGCTTGGCGAAGTTACAATTATTGTCAATGCTTTCATGATTGCTGTTATTTAGGCCCCACAGTTGACTGATCATAAAGACGCGGTTCCCAGAAGAACACCGAAGTTGAGCATCACTGGCTGCGGTCAGTGTGCGGGTGGATGCCCGCTTTGATCAGCCTATAAAGGGACCGAGGGTGTGCGGTATGGGTCCTCGTTAAACTGTTGAGTGCTCGCGGTGAGATTCTAACACTCTCATGGTGAAACTCTGCTGCATTTTGCAAGATATTCTCCATTTCAGGCTTCATTTTCCATCCCCTGAAATTAAAAAAAAAATCGATCATTTTATAATGGCCAATATAGTCAAGTAAAGAGTTCTTTATCAGAAACTAGCTATTTTATCATGGCCATGTAAAGTCGTTGAAAATTCTTTTGCATTTTGTTAATGTATAGTGTGCTTAAATATATTTAAAGTTTAAAAGTACTTAAAAGGTTTTTGTTGAAAAATTTGGCCGCGCACCCTGTAAGGCAGTGTCTTGGATATATTAGAAGATATTTTTCACCAATAAATGGGAAAAATATCATGGCAGTCGAGTTCCCATGTAACTGAGCAGAGGAAAGTGTTGGAGAGGATTATATTTCTGATATCGTAGAAAGGTAGGTATTAATACCCTTCTCTTTTAACATGGTTGTGAAAGATGCCTATTTTATCACCGCCAGACAAAATTTCTTTATCTTCATTGAATCAGATAAAATACCATTTGTTGTTATGTGCAACTTTGAAGGTATTAAAAATAGTGCAATAAATCAAAGCACCAGGAAGTAAACGCCTCTTTTTATCCTTCGTGCGGGGTGAAAATCAATGAATCAGTACTAAGAAATCGTGCACAATGGTTGTATCAATATGTCACTTTAATCCCATCAGAATTTATCTACATTAGTTTTTAGTATGCTTGCAAGATTTTTAAATTAGGCAGTTGTTAACAAAATAAGACAAAGAATTATTTATTGAGTCTCGCCTTCTAATAAATCGGTCATAAAATAGTTCAGAGACTAACTTTTTTTCTTAAAATTCTGAAAATGTCACTTACCTGGTTTTTCCATGAGCGACACTGAAAACGGCCCCCTTCACTGAATTTTAGAAAAGGAATCTTTCTAAAGAGATTTATGACACTATTTCTATCAGAGAATTCTGTATCAATCCTATATGTTGATTTGGGAAACAAAAAGAAAGTTGTTAGTTTAATGAATGAGACCTCAAGTATTCTAGAATTAATATTTATTATGGGTAATATTTTTAATGATCTTTTTTTAACATTCAAAAATATAATCTTTTGTGCTTTAGTTGTCGCAAACAGTTTTATAGACTCTTAAAACCAGACTCGTTTTTGAGGTTTCATTTTCTTTATACATTATTGTTGTAATTTGCATTCAATATGTCGCCATTTTGTGGAAAATTATTTTTAAAATATAAAATTTTTGTCGTCGGCTGCTGTAAATCAATTTTTAGGTTTATAAATCTTTTTATGCTTTTATAAACTCATTCATTTATCAAGGTTGCCACTCCACAGGAAAAACCATGGAAAATACAGGGAATTTAAAAATCACCTAAAATAACAAGGAAGATACAAGGAATTGTTAGTTTTTCTTTACCAACTGGGAAGATACAGGGAATTTTGTTTCTTATATTCGTCTTTTAAAAAATGGTCACCACTCAAAGCCCATTCTATAGCCTATTTAAAGATGATATTTCAGCTATACTACACTATTTAATTTACATTAGCATTATTTGTTTTTAAATATGTTCAGCTGTACCTTTTTTCCTCGTAAGTTTCTCCCGTAATTAAATTTAATACAGTTAGAGTACACTATAGCTCACACAAAATCACAGTGTGTTTCCTCTTAAGGAAAGGTCTGTCAACACATTTTGTGAAAGATCCGGTTTTTGTAAAATTGTGAAAAAATGACTCGTAATTTATGAATATAAAATAAGCGTCACATTCTTTCAACCTGCTTTTATGAATTTGTGCAAATAAGGTCCGGTTATTGCAAAAAACTTTTTCAAAGAGTTTTTAAATTGTAAATAGATACAAGATTATGCTCAGTACTGTAAAATTATAATAAAAATAATTAAATTTTCAAAAATAAACAGCAATTGCTGCTTTAAATTTAGAGATGCAACATACAAATATTTGGTATTTAGCCTGAACGCATTTCGGACGAATAAAGGAAGAAGCGTCTTGCCGAAGACAAAACTTAATTCGTTTACATCCGTCTTTCGCCCCTTTATTCGATTTACAAAACAATAATGAAATTTGTCCGATTAAAAGAAAAATTGAAGTTTTTATGAAACGATATTTTGTGAAGGGACCCTAAACAGATAATATCTAGAGGGCGTGTCCTAGCCATCAATTCTATCATTCCTTATTCTAAAATTGTGACAGGATAAATTGTTTATCAATCTTAAAAATAATCGTTTAATACAAATGACTTTGTATTAAATACATTATTAAATGAGCGGTCATTGCGAAATTAAAATATTAAATGACTTTTCAAAACCTATCGAAAAACTTTTTTTTTTTTAATATTCGTCATTGAACAGCCGACCCAATTTTTGGGTGGACGACTACTCATGTTCCACTCCGTAGCCTTGTCATTTTGAACCCGATCCAGAAGACAAGGAAACTCCTGGATCAGTAGTCCCCGAGATATTGATTTGCTATGGGAACATTTTGGACTTGGTGACTTAACAGATTGAACGTGCATCGGTCACACACGGGAAGTCTTCGACTGGCGGGGATCGAACCCACAAACTCTTGGACATGGGCCCTACCCTCCAGGCTTTCCCGGTCTAAATAACTTTTTAAGAAAAATAACCATTATTACTTACATATTACTTATATAAAACCATTTGTGAAAATAAATAAGTATAAACTTACGCTCAATACAATAATAATAAGCGTTCAGATAAATCAGATGAATAAAGAAGGTATCGCTAATATTTTTAGAAGTGTCACTTCATTTTTCAAGGAAAATCTTATAATAATAATT
The DNA here is from genome assembly GCF_982258835.1 of Parasteatoda tepidariorum. Classification (NCBI taxonomy): domain Eukaryota; kingdom Metazoa; phylum Arthropoda; class Arachnida; order Araneae; family Theridiidae; genus Parasteatoda; species Parasteatoda tepidariorum. Next base: position 127,990,943 of record NC_141755.1, read on the forward strand.
TTAAATATATATGAAAGAACAATATATGTAAAATATTGCAATAGTGTAGGGGAGAGGGGGGCACTTGTGAACAGGGGGCACATGTGAACATGGTATGTTTTACCAATGTGATTTGAAATAAAAAATCTTGAAAAATTTTCAATTGATGGCAGTACTAGTCCTACCTCTCTGCGAAACTTTCAGTACAATGAGACATTTTGTTGTTCTATTCTGACAATTTCTTTGTATCAGTTGGTGTTGTATATATTATAATCACTAGCTTCTTCAAGTGAAAGCATAGTATAAATCAACTAATAAACTGAAATGAACTATTGCAGACCATTATATGAACATTCAGGTAAGTTTATGACGATAATTTTTTTTTTTTACTCAATTAAAAGTTCTTTATTTTTCAAGTAAGGTTTAAGAAGGATGATGGGACACTTGTGAACAAATCATCTGGGGCAGATGTGAACAGTTCACATGTGCCCCTACATAGTATTAAGATTATTATCCTCATGATATTATAAGTTTAAAAAATATGTATGCATTTAAAATTATTATTATTTAATTTTCCATAATTAATTTATTATTTTTTTCTTTAAAAAGTTTTTTTTTATTAAATGGTTGATCGCGCATCACGCATATTAACTGATACACCTGAGAAAGATAGAATTGCTAAACTACAGATGAAAAGATAGAAAAATGAAAAAAAAAGCATGAAAGATTATCAGAGAGGAAAGAAAAAGGCCCATTACAACTCCTGAGGAACATGAAGTTGCGAAAAACCAAACAGTGAAAAAATTATTGTACAGCTGAAAAATTATTTTCTTATTGACAGTACTGTTGTACAGTTTAAATTCGCATAGTAAGCTACAACCCCTTCAGTATAATACGTATCTATATCTGTCATATTAAAGATTTTTTTCCCTTGAAATATGATGATTGCTTTGTGTTTTTAATCTTGTTCATATGTGCCCCCAATAGGGGCACATGTGAACAATTGAAGTCATTTTTTTAAAATATCATAAAGTAAAAAAAATATTTTATTAAAAAATCTCAAAAAATTCCATAAGACGAAGAAAAGACTACTTGAACTTCTTTACTGTGAGAAATTGATGATATTTTTTGAAAAATGAAGAAATAAAAAAAATTGTTCACATGTGCCCCCCCTCTCCCCTATATATGTTTCTATTGAAATTTACTAAAATCTTAGTAATTATTAAACTTTTGGTATTTTTTTTAAATTGTTCCGATTTCTCGTAAAATCCGCCGACATTTTTAGATGAAATAGAGGTTCTATATAAAATATTTCTATTAGCAAATTCACATTATATTAAGTTTGACACACATTTCAGCTCTCTCACGATTTTCATGTGTATGCAAAAATATTCATTAAGGATAATATTAAATATGTACGGAGTATTCGATTCATCATTTAAAAACTAAGTCAGTCTACACATTTTTATGCATATTTTTTTTTATTGTGCGGTACAAGCTACTTGTATAATGTACTTCGATAAAGCGAAAAATATTCAACCCTAAATAATTTCAGAAGAGCAATCAAAATATTATATTTACATTTTTATCGGTTGATGTTGTCGTAGGCAAAGGGGGTGCGATTGTTCTCTTTTCCAGTGGCGCCATCTATGGCCATGAATTCTGCCACACCCGTGCGTCACACCGTTTCTTAAAGGGTACCCATTCACACATCCATTCATTCATCCTCATGTCGTCATTTTGACCTGAACTAGAGAACCATCTTCAATTCAGTACCCCCAGAGGCATCATTTGTTATGCGAAAATGAAGGACTTTGTGACCCAAAACATTTAAAGTGCAGCCGGTCCCCATTTACTTGACAGGGAGTTTTCGACCGGCGGGATTCGAACTTCCACTCTCACGAGTCCAGCGCCCAGCCAACAAGGAAAGGCCCAGCCGGCCTTACATTTGTATCTACTTATCATTTGTGACTGATATTCTCAAGTGAAAAGAAAGTTATAAACTTTATAGTTTGAAACTATTTTATTTGATAATTATAATAGGATATTCCTATTTTAACAGGGCAAAATACAAAACGAAACATTACAAAAAATGATGTTTCATTAAAAAGTTTCATTCTTGATTATGTGAATTCATTGCTAAATATTTATTGTAAACATTTGTAGGTTCTACTAAAAGTTGACACATTCAATGTCACACTCTTCCTTCCATCTTTTAGTAAAACTTTTACTTAGAGAACTTAAACAATAAAAAAAGGGTAACCTAAAAATACATAACTAAAAAAAATGATCCATCATTATATTTTTAACGCAAACAATACTTTAAAAAAAAAAAAAAAAAGCTGGAAATAAATAATTTACAGCACATTTAGCCTGGGTCTCGTTCGGCGCTCCTGTCTTCCCCCTCCCCCTCCTGACCAGAAGTGTCACATTTAATTTAGCATTACTGGCGTCAGTAATAGTTGGGCAATTTTTTACGGCCTTCGAGATAAGCACCGATATTAGTTCGTTAACCAAAAATGATTATTAACACTAATAATGTAGTGTCGTTACTCATTATTTTCGAGAGTTACAACTAGCTCATTTTGGTTATTGGTACAAATTGAGAAAAAAAAATCTCTATTAATGAAGATTCGTGTATATAAACTGTAAAAAAATTGTCATAGTGTTATTGACGCCAATAATGTTTCATTAATTTTGGTAATGGAAACAAACTGAAAAAAATTTTTTTTTTTTTTGTGGACTATATTAATGGAGAATAGGTCTAGAAAAACAATCCTCTTTGACTCAAATGTTAATTTTAGTAATGAGTTCTACTCTTTATTACGTTAATTGGTGTTTTTTTTTATTTTTAATAAGTATACTAATATTGGTACCAAGACGGTGGAATTCATCGAAATGGAGAAAATTGTTGATTAAGGTAATTTTAGACTATCAGCAGTTGGATCTCAAGCAATAGTATTATGTCAAATATTATTGTATATAATTATCTTTATTTTGAAGGGACGAAACTTCTAAAGACATATTTTGTTTAATCTTATAACGTAAAGCCACCGGGAAGGGCAAAAAAATAATAGGAATAAAAAAAAAAATTTTTTTTTAGCTTAATTGTGTCGGTTCAGTTTTGCACACGATGTTGATAATTCATACTCGTTAAGGGGTGTCCAGTGAGTGCTCAATAAAGAAGATCTGATTAGAACGGTGGTTCGATGGCTATTTAATATGTGCAGACGATAGTCACCCCCCAAAAAGTACTTTCCAGGAACAAACATCTTTGTTTACGGAGATTCTAGACCCCCAAAATCTGCAGAATACTCGCAATTATAGATCTGGGAACTAACTAGTGTGCAGCGATCATGGGTCGCTAAGCCTAGATCGGTTAATTTTATAGTTTATTATTTTCAGTCTATTAAAAAAATTTTTTTTAGGGAAGACATTAGATAACCGTTTTAACTAAAAATATAGATTGTTTATTTATGATTAAAAAGAAGAAAAAAACTGAATTGAATCACAAAAAAAAAATAAATAAAAATTATACGATAGATAGAATAAAAACAAGCAGAAAAACCTTTCAAAAGTTTCAAAAAAAAAAGAAAGTTTTTCCACTCATTAAGAAATGAGATGTGCATTGAAGAGAATAAACACGTTTCTGTGATGACCTTGAAGTTGAACAGAAATATACGATCTTGTGTTGATCCAAATGAATTGCATATGTCTTGATTTACAATTCAAAGAAACATTTATCTACATTTTCTTTCCATTCCAGGGTTGGATAAGTATCACAACTTCTCCTCCATCACAAGTACTTTCTTCTTCTTCATACGATTGTGAGTATTTGCAATTGAACAATTTCTTCTTTTTTATTCATTCATTTTCTTATTTGTGTTGATTAAATTTTGCAATTGGAATTATGATTAAATCTTGCAATTGGAATTATCATCACTGGTTACTTTTGAGCATGTTTTGTTGAATACCCCATTTTTTAATACTTTGATATATTTTTTATTTTAATTTCATTAAAAGCGACTGATTTTTATAGCTCGCCTATTTACTATTTAAATATTCCATAAGCATTAGAAATAAGCATTCTTCATGAATGTCATTTGTGTTTTTTCAAGATGGAAAGAGACAAAATGGATTTTGTAAATAGGCCGAGCAAAAGTGAAAATCTTCAGGATGTCGGAGCAATTGCGTCGCTTTTTTTATCTTTAATTCTGACATAAAGGTCTCAATGAGTTAAGATTTTGATGTGTTTATACTTAAAACGATCTTTAAAGATACTATTTTAGCAATTCAAAAGACAAAAAATGAAAATCACGAACACATTCATAGATTAGCACATCTCATGCACAAATCTCTTTCCAAAAAAAAAAAAAAAAAATATGTTCATTAGAAGTTGAATTGGCGACTTTCCACATTCTGATGGCGTTGCCCTGTCATTTAATAAAGCAAGTTGAAAATCATTGCTGAAAAAAAATCCAAAGACTCAAGAAGTTTTTTAATTTTGAACTCCTTTCTGTGAAAGACTGTCCATCAGGTAAAATTTGATCAGATCGTACGATTTAGCAAACTTGTTTAATTCTTTCGAATAACGTAGAAATTCCATGGCTTGCAAAAAAAATATTTCTTAAGGATTTTGACATTAGTTTCCATATCAACACAATCAATTATTTTATTTTATAACCGTCGTGGAACAGCCATTTTACGCAATTCCGGCTTGCACAGTGCTAACCTCAAAATATCCTCAGTGGTAGACGAATCCCCTTGTCGTCAGACTAACCGTGGGAGGTTCTCGTGGTCTCCATGTAATGCGGGTTAGCTCCATCAAAAAGTCTTCCTCGAAGTCACCCACTACCTGATCCAGGAGTCTTCTGGATTGGGGTTCAAAATGTTCTTCTATACCAGTGGTGCGCAAACTTTTTTCGACTGCGACCCCTTTTGTAGAGAGAAAATTTTTGGCGACCCCTAGAGATAAATGTTCACAAATACGATGTATATTTCGCACATTTCTTTCGTTTCATCGAATAATAACATCATCATATTTGACTCATATTAATTTTATTTATAATTTTAAGAAAATACTTTTTGTATAACACAAAAATCAGTAAATTGCCCTTTAATGAGATGTATGTGGCTGCAAGTTTCTAATTATCTCATCGATGTTTGGATGTATGTTGCTAATTGCCATTCGCATATCATCTTCAGGGTTTAAACGCGAGCGGTATTTAGTTTTTATTGAAACTAGTTTGCTAAATCCAGTTTCACATAAATACGTTGATGCAAATTGTATTAACACTCTGATGGCATTCTTGCATAAAATGGGATATTGTTTTTCCACGGATAGCCAAAATTTTTGGCAAGGCTGAGTCTTAAATTGATTTCGAAGAGTATAATCACTAATTAGATCTATCAATTGCTCTTTCTCACTAATTTGAAGCGTATGTCAAAGGAAAATGGATCACGAATCCAATCAAGATCGTTTTCAGGAAAATCCTCGAATCTTCTCGAAAATTTTTTCTTTAACTTTTCAATGTGATTGGAAATGATGTTTTTAAATGTAAATATATCTATATTATTTTCCTTGATAAAATCGTTAAAGCAAGGGAACATGTCGGTGTTGTTTTTATTCAGTTCAGTTTGCCAGAGACTAAACTTATTCTTAAAAGCTTGAATTTTACTGGCTGTAGTTATCATAGTTGAATTCTCACTCTGCAAGCTCAAATTTAAGTCGTTAAGTTTTTCGAAAGTATCAACTAAATAGCTCAGCTTCCCTAGCCAAACTTCATTGATATAATAACTTGCCAATCTATGTTTCTTTTCGATTTAGAACATGTACACTTCATTTCTCAAATCAAATATCCGTCGTAGTATTTTCCCACGTGAAAGCCATCTGGCTTCGGTGTGTAACAGTAATTTCTCATACGTTGAGCCCATCTCATTGCAAAGAATTGAAAAGAGACGACTATTGTGGCTGTTGCATTAAATGCAATGCATTTAATGTAGTTAATTGAACTAACAGCGTCTTGTAATACTTTGTGCAACTCTTCATCCATATCTTTTGCAACAAGAGCTTGCCGATGAATCATACAGTGGTTAAATACCATATGAGGCGCCACGTTCTGAATTAAGCCTTTGAGACCTTTATTCGAACCTGTTAATGCTGCAGCACCATCAGTACAAACCGCAACACAGTTTGCCCAGGTAAGGGACTTTGTTTCAAAATATTCATTTATTACTTCGAATATTTTTTCTCCAGTTGTTTTTCCTTCCAAACTTTTGCAACATAAAAACGTTTCTGTTATATCTTCATTAAAAATAAACCTAACGTAAATAATTAGTTGTGACATTTTAGTAATATTGGTAGTCTCGTCCAGTTGTAAAGCAAATACAGATGAATTTTGTATGCGTTTTATGACTTCTGACTCGATATTTCGTGACATTTCGGAAATCCAATTGCAATTAAACAATGAGTGACGGCGCTTCACTCTTTATATGTACACTGTATGGTATGCAGGGATAATGCATTTCATAAAAATTTGGCGACCCCCAAAAAACTTCTGGTGACCCCCACAGGGGTCGCGACCCCTAGTTTGCGCACCACTGTTCTATACGACGGTTACAAAATAAAATATTAAATGGTGTTTCTTCAAGATAGGCTTCACTTAAACCCGACCTCAAATTTTCAGCGTTAAATGGTGAATTTGTTTTTGCTGAGTAACTTTGTATTTAAGATAATGGAAGGGTTTTGTGTGGAGTGTCTTCAAATAAAAGATAAAAAGTTTATTTGCATTGTCGACATTTCATCTTATCGGGCTGCATTCCTTCCATCAGTCTGTTTGACGCCGTTCTTCCTCTAACAGGTGATCATTTGTTGTTAGTATTTCCTTCCTTTTAATTGTCTTTCGAGCTTCAGATTGTTTGGTGTGGTTACTGTGCTCGCTTTAACTATTGAAACCCTTTAAACTTATTGAATCTGACCCATTAAAAGGTGTTCATGAATTGTTAACCTCTCTATTATTTCATCTCCTTTTTACTGCTGTGGCATGTGTTTAAAGGTGATAAATCACTTTTAGGTATGTTTGCTTTTATTGACTATTTTATATTATTTAATATATGTACTATATTGAATAAATATTTTTAAATACATATTAATTTCAAATCACATACATTCACTGTCTAAATTATGAGATGCACTCTAAGAGATTCTATGTAAAATCTTTATTATCAGGTGATACAGCGCTTTGTGTGGCTGAAACCGGTTTACGTTCGTATATCAACTGGTTCAATTAGACGATATATAGTAATATGAATTCGACGATTGGATAAATAAAACGATATATAGTATATTTATTATATCAGGTATTATATTAGTATATGATTAGACAAAATCGTTAGACGCACTGTAGTGTTTTAATAATGACGTGTTTTGCGCGAGTTTATATACAATATTTTTTTTTTTATTTAAACATACATGTCATGTGTTTTCATTCAGGCAATTTTTTTTATTTATTTATAACATTGGTTTCCATTGCAATGCAAATCAATTGGATACACGAATGAAAACAAGTGCAAACAGTCAGCTTAAAAACAATAAATTCGCTGTATCACCTGATAATTAAGATTTTACATAGAATCTTAAGAGTGCGTCTAATCATTTTGCCAGAGACTGTATATATTTTACGATTGGGGAGTTAAATGTGTTTTATTTAAAACTAGCCGCCTAAGGCGGCCAGCTGTCCGCCACGCTGAAGGTTTTCACAAATAAAGTTTTTTAAAACATGGCAGGAAATCTGAAGATTAGTGGACAATTAAAGTGTTCCTGTCCTGCAATTTTGTCTTCATATCCAGTTCTGCTGCAGATGTGTTATAGCTCTTGAGGATGTTTGAAATTATATAGCTACAACGCTTAAGGAAAAAAAGAACTAAAATGCTAAATACATGAAAAGAACACGAAAACGAATAAACTTTTTATGGTATCAATTTCTATTTCTATATAATTTTTTATGGTATCAAATTCTATTTCTATATCTGTTACGTCAAGCACTCAGGTATTATAATTTGATCTAGTTGTGCTTGTATGATTTTGATCTAGTTGCGCTTTCTACGTCATTTTGTTAACATCGTTTGGTTTGTTATTTCTAAGTTAACTTTCAAAAAATTGGCTGGCATCAACATTTTTATTCTTTAAGTTGTTTATTTTTTCTTTTGGAATTCGTTCCTTTTTAGCGAAATGTTTTTCAACCTAATCGAATTCTTTGCCGACTGTTCTCTGTATATATAAAGAAAATAAAGTAAATATTTTTAAAGTGTTGTGAAAAGAATTTTTAGTTGTACAAAGTACTACAATATCGCTATAAAAATTATCGTCTTCGCTTAAGAAAAAAAAATAGAGCGTGGAAAGAAGAAGAAAAACTTATTATAACAATTATGAACAGCGACAAATATATCAAAGCGAAGCGTTCTATTTACGTATCGAATATGTTGTCACATTTTTAATACAAAAGTTAAACTTTTCTCCACTTTAATAAATGTAAACTAATGCGAACTTTACAATTAAATTATTAATTCCTTCGTATATTATTGGTTTAAGTTGTAGAAAATTAATATTTCAATTGTGAGGTTCGCATTAGCATACATTTATAAGAGTGGGGAAAAGTATATGCATTTTTTAATAGTTTTTTGAATATGGCTCTTTGAAGACGAAAAAGCAGACGAAAAGCATAGACTTACAAAATGACTGATAACTAAATAACTAATCAAAATTTTTGAAAAAGAAAAAAAAATACTTCTTCATTATGTCAAAACACAATTATGGGCCGAGTTTCGTGCCCGGGCGAGGCTTCTGGGGCGATATATTGTGATTACAGACACACACAGCCGCTTTTATTATTATGTATAGATTACATTTTATATTACTACGTAATAGTCGCAAAAATATATAACATAGAAAAATGTTTGTCCAAAATATTGACATTTTGTTAAAACATTTAAAGAAACGTGTCTCTCTCATGCAGCCGATTACCTTACCAATTTTTTTGAAAACAAAACCTATTTATTTCATTCATAAATACAAGGAACGAAACATAATACACAAGTTTTGTGTAAAAAAAAAAAATATTTAATTTACCATCAGTTCCCAAATTATCTCGGGAAAGATATTAGTCTTTGTATAATATAAAAATCATCTGCATTTCGCGCATTTTTTTTTTTCTATATAAATTCATCAACCATCGCATCTATACAGTCCCGCTCAAACAAATATTGACAAAATTCCAATCACAGAGCGGATTGTTCCGGCCGATAAAACAAAACGATTATTATGCCCGAATCTTTGGGTAATCACGGAAGCGGTTAAGAAATATTCTTTAGAAAACAAATGTGTTGTTACCTCAAATAACTAAGTGAATAACACCAATAAAAAAAAGGTTGTCACAGTTGCTTAAGTTTGAAATCTGTCAATCCGAAGAAATCTCATTGGAAAATAATTTTTTACTTTGGGATGTCATCTGTATGTTTATGTAAGATATGTTTTTAATATTTTTGGAATGATATGTTGTATCTTTACATCATTTTTGACTGTATAATTTTTCTAACAATAAGTAAATATACTAACTTTGAATTGAAGTGATCAAATAGCTCACGAGTACAACTATTTAAAGACAGACATGAATTTTATTTTTTACTCAGAAGCTACTCAACCTATATCGTTCTTCGTTTGTTCATTCTTTAAAATGATATAGAAAATATTTATGTACCCCACAATTCTTAAAACTTTTCGATCCAACTCTTAAAAATCATTTTCTCATAAAGTTATTTTCTGGTTTTTCGTTGATTGATTGGCAGATAAGTAAACTAGGATGATATAAAAAAATATTTAATTTGATAAGAAAAACGTTCCAATTTCGATAGAAATATTCATAACCGAAACGGTACAGAGTGACAACTCTCAGCAGTCCCTATTTTTAAAAAAAAAAAAAAAAAAAAAAAAAAAAAAAAAATCAAAATTATATTCTGGCTCAAAAATTGGCTCGTTCCTCTAACTCAGGGGTCGCCAAACTTTTTTGATCATCGACCTCTATATAATTTTTCGAAATCTCCATCGACCCCCACAAAAGTAATTTTCTATTAATTAAAATAAAACTCTATTAGATACTGTGTACATTTATTTTATGATTTTAAACATTTATTAAAGTAATAGTACATTGTGTAACAATAGTTTTATGAAAAATATATTAGTATTGAAATTTAAATACCTTATTATTAAATAATAAGTAATCATGCATAAGTAGATATTAAGTATAAAGTAACTAAGGTGCTTCTTGATCAATGAGATGGGTGTGCCTGGTGTTTTTTTGTAAGGTTCGTTATATTGGATTCAAAATTGGTCAATTTTAATTTTCGTCAAAATTGGTCAATTTTGTAATTTTCTTTAAAAAAAATACAAAGTGTGCTATAGTTTTGTCGCGGGCTGTACTAATCCATATTATTAATGATTACCTTCTTTTTTGTGCATTGATAATTAAAATTGATATCTAAACCAAACGAATGGTTTAATCGAAACAATAACTAATTATCCAAAACTATAAAAGTTTTAATAATGACACTGCAAATATTCAACACAGTTTTCAAAGATGGCTGAAACTGCATATGATATTTGCATTTGTAACGTCAAATCTCGTCACACGTGACATTTGGACAAGTGTACATATGCATATGACTTATAAACTGCCCTGAGTTCGTGCCACTGCGCGGTGGTATGTAAATACTTGTTTCACCCCAATAAATATACGTTTATTAATTTATGTTTCATAAAGAAACTGATATTGAGTCAATTATAAAAAAAATTCACAAATTTTGCATACTTAATTAGGTATGTGTGATTTGCGTATTGAGAACAGTTTTTTTTTCTCGATCCACAATCGACCCTTCCGATTCGGATCGCCCCCCATTCGCCCCCCTGTCTCAGATCGACCCCCGCTTTTGTTAAATAGACCCCTGGGGGTCTATATAGACCACTTTGGCGACCTCTGCTCTAACTTGTTGCTCTCATCCCTTTTGCAAACGTGCACACAAAGGGATACCTGCAAGTGACGTAGTGGGAGTATTTTGATCCTGATAGGTTGTTGAAACTTGTTAGCGACTGTTCTTTCCATTCTGTTTCGAGTGCCCCCGTCAAGTACCAATTCTTTTAAGGGACACATTTTATATTCTTTCACAAAGATTCTTTGAAAATAATTCTTTCAGTATATATTTATACCAAAGACAGACACGAAGCCATGATGAACATAAACTTATTATGCATCGAAGTTGCCAGGTACACAACAAAAATACATCGCAGTTACTGTAAACAAATAGTGAATCTAAGTTAAGTAAAAAAGACGAGAAAGATCATACGATTTAATATACGGTTCTGTATTTAATTAACATTATGAAACGAATCTTTATATTACGCCATTTCGCTGTTAAAGATTCGCTGACGTCATAGTTGTCTTTTTCTTTCTGGAGTGTCCTTTACACCACATTTTCCAGATTGCGGGTAACTCACTTGAAAAGTAAGACAACATAGCGTTATGAAATTCTTCTTGGACGAACGTATCAGTGCTTCATTTTACGTACGTGAACAAGTCTTTTTCAAACATTTTAAAATATTATTTCAGACTAACATTTAACCTTCTACCTCAATATAAGGAACTTTGAAAAATGAAATATAAAATATACGCAATTTCACACATTAAATATTTAAATTAAAACTTGTATATCGTTTTTCTATTGTAGAAGTTTTTACTTAGCCCACCAAACGTTTTTTTTTCCCCTTCCTTTTCCTCCCTCAAGAAGTGTGCCTGCAATATATAGTTTATTCCGTGGTGGCTCAGGAGATGTGAAAACACAGAGAAGATCCTTTAATCCAAAGAGAGCCACGATGGCAATAGAGCGTCCTATAAGGTGAGCAGGGTTCGAAACCCAGCTACGGCTGATCAATTCCGAAGCCCTCTTGCACCGATCACAGTGCTGACGTAAAATATCTTCAGTGGTAGACGGGGATAGGGTCCCCTTCCCGTCAGGCTAACCGTGGGAGGTTTTCCTCTCCATGTAACGTGAATGCAGGTTATCTCCATCAAAAAGTCCTCCACGAAAGCAAATTTCTCCCACTGCTTGATCCAGGAGTTCCCTTGTCTTCTGGATTGGGTTCAAAATGACTAGGCTACGAAATTAATAGTCGTAAACCCAAAATTGAGTCTGTTGAACGACGGTTATAGTCTTGAATTTTGATCTTATTTGTAAAAGGTCAATATTATGTTTTTAGAGAAGAAGAAGACAGTTATTAGAATTTCCTTTAAAGATTATTTCATCTCAATTATTTATATTAAAACATACCATTCATTCCTTTTTACATAAAACAAATTATTTCAATAAAGTAGTGAATAATATTTAACTTGAGTTCAACTCCACATATTTTTCTGCAACATTTTTACGAAAATAATATTTTGATGCATACCTGACAGGTCTCCTGTTTTTTAACTCCTGTATTTTACGACCATCTCCTGTTCACCTGTATATTCTCAAATTTCTTCATTTTTGTTGAGGAAAAGAAATTTGACTCTTCTTCGACAGATGGTGCTATTGCCAATACTGCAGTAGGTTGGGTGTTAAGTACCCCTTGCGGTCAGGCTAACGTCTTCGTGGTTTTCCTCTCCATGTAACGCAAATTCGAGTTAGTTTCATCCAAAAGTCCTCCACAAAGAGAAATTTCTTCCAATACTTGATTGGTCGAGGAGTTCTCTTGTCTTCTGGATTGGGTTCAAATTCACAAGGCTCCGGAGTTGAGCACGAGTTCACCCAAAATGACAATGCTGTTTAACAACCGTTATAGTAATTATAAATAATGATTTCAAAAAAATCCTCTTTAGATAAAGATTTTTTTTAAACTTGGCTAAATGTTAAGTGCTTAGATTATTTCCAATTTTAAATGTCTCTTTTTGACTTGCGTGATGATGTATCAAAACTTTACTGGTAGCCTAGTAAAATCTCCGTTTCTCCAATGTTGGCAGGTATGCACAGTAATCTTATAAAGATAAACTATCAAAAAATACAATAATTTTATTTATTTATTGAAAATTTTACTGTGTTGTTCTTCCCCCATAAAGGCTATACCCACCTCATGAGAATGCAATGATGATTGAACTTTGTAATATTTTGATACTATTTCTCGAGCATATTGAGTAAATAAAAAGAGGGTGACGTCATATTGCACGTTATGAATCTGAACAGAAATCTTTATTCAGCAGATGTGATACATTTTATTTTGTGTTGTTTTGTAGGGCAATTCTTTGAATGAGTTAAAAATGAGATGACGACACTTCTTCTCACGTTAGAAAAATGAATGTGCTAGATGATTTTTGTGGATCCCCATTCTGGGTAAGTTTTCTCTCTCTCTCTTTACACTTTCCTCTTAAATCGGCAGATCCACTATGGAAATCGTGCTTTGCTGTGGTGATAGTGGATCTTTATATATGTGAGAATCAAGCATCCACTGCAACAGCGCCACCCCATTTTTGTAAAAATTTCTTCAAATTTAAAGTCTTCGAAATAATCTAAAAATTTTTTTGTATACTTCTTTAGCTGCACTTATTAATATCTTATAGACAGCAGTGTAGTTTATTGCTCGAGAAAAATAAAATAGAAATTCACCAAATCTTGAATGCCAGGAAAATGACATATTACCTTAGAAGTTTAAAAAACAGTCATTTTAAGATAATAGTAAGTAACTCAACTTATGCCTTTATGTTAGATGGACCATAAATTGCTTAAATTAGTTCTTTTTATCCACTGTAGAAAGGAATCAATTTTTTTTTATTGCTGATATTAACAGAATAAAATTGTGTATAATAATCAATCATTAAATAAATAAATAACTTTGATGACATCCAAACATATTACAATCATACATAAACTTGGTATTAGGTTAATATTTGCTTTCCCTCTTTACAGTATTAGCAGTTAAAAAGAATTTCTGGTAACACTCCAATGTCCTGGCATTCATAAACCAGGATAATGACAAATTCGCCATTTTATAGCCTATAACTTTACTTTAATTTAATATTTAGGCCGCCGAAGACGTTTATATTCTGCAGAAAACAACAGTATTTCTTAAAATAACTCAGATAAATCTGTGTAGTTTTTGTTACTTGTTTACTTTAGTGTATCAATGGGTGAACATCGTAATGCAATACGTTAAAAATAAATACAAATGGGAAGTCTATAAAAAATATCCCGAATAAAAACCCATGACATGTATGTTTAAATATAAAAGCTTCAAAACATGTCATTATTAAAAAACACTACAGTGCGTCTCATAATTGAGTCTAATTATTATAATATAATGCCTTATATAATAAATATTATATATCTTTTAATTTATCCAATCGTCGAGTTTATATTCTAATGCAGAGGTCGCCAAAGTGGTCTATATAGACCCCCAGGGGTCTATTTAACATAAGCGGGGGTCGATCTGAGCCAGGGGGTCGATCCGAACCGGAAGGGTCAATGGGTCGAAGGATTATCAGTATTTTACAGATATGTGACAATTAGAAATAAAAGAAGAAGACTTGGAAATATATACAGGTAATCTTCAAAAATTGATCGACGATTTTAAACTGCATTTTGTTGATTTGGAAAACATTGACATCCCTGATTGGATTACTGTGCCATTTTCTCCTCAAATTGAAAACGTGGACATCAACCTGCAAGATGAGCTTGCTGAATTATTATGGGGATTTGAAGCAAAGACACTTTTTAAAAATTTAACAATAAGCAAATTTTGGACAAATATAAATATAATGCAAAAATATGTAAAACTTTACGAAATAGCTCAGCCATTTATGATAGCATTTCCATGTTCCTATATGGTTAAAGCCGATTTCAGTCACGTAAATTCAATCTTAACTAAGAACAGAAATAAATTAAATGTGCAGTTTCCATGGGGATTTAAGATTAAATTTGACCAATTTTGAACCCAATGTAACGAACCTTGCAACAAAAAAAAAAAAAAAAAAACACCAGGCATTGATTAAGAAGCAATAAATCCGTAGTTACTTTACTTATTATTTCTACTTACTTATAATTACTTATTATTTCATAAATATTAAGGTATTTATATTTCAACATGAATATATTTTTCATAAAACTATTGTTACACTATGTGCTATTACTTTAATAAATGTTCAAAATCATAAAATAAATGTACAAAAACACAGTATCTAATAGGGTTTTATTTTAATTAGCAGAAAATTACTTTTATGGGGGTCGATGGAGATTTCGAAAAATTATGTAGGGGTCGATGATCAAAAAAGTTTGGCAACCCCTGTTCTAATGTAACCCATTGATACACTAACGTAAACAAGTGCAGACCTGCTGTGTGAAAACAATAAAGCGCTGTAATTAAGATTTTACTTAGAATCTTAAGAGTGCGTCATTATAATGGTTCTAACGCAATTAAATTTTAAACTTGAGATTCCTTTTGTAAATATATAAGTTTTTATGAAATAATAATTATTTGATAACGATATTGAATTTCTATGCAGAATTGGTTGCATTTCTTATATTTAAACGCTTCCTAACTAAAATTAGAAAAAAGCAGCTCGGATAGTTGGATGCTTGTTAAATTGTCAGATCTTGCAATACAGGTATTCAACTTCAGGAATGTAGATCAACTTATCTTCTAAGTTAGGGGTGCGCAACCTGGGACCGACTATTGATGCGTGGCTCACATAATCTTCTGTACACAATAGAATTTTTTTTCGAAAAATATAAAATATTTTGAATAACGCATTTGAGTCATCACTTTTTGATGAGCTCAATTTACATATAGTAAATAAATCTGTGTTTCTCGATCTCTTTTACTCCGTCGTCATTGCGTCAGAATTTTGCATGTTTTTTAAAAAATAGAATACTTTTTATGATATGTTAATTTCGAAATTGAGTAATCACTTTTTGTCTGGCATTATTTTTGCCGATTTCATCTCAAATCCAAGTGATTTTTCCTATAAATTTTATTCAATTAAAATATGTTTTATTTGAATTTGTATTAATCATCAAAATATGCATTTATTAAATTATCTTTTATATTTTCATTCTGTGAAGTGAACGTTTAAAAAAAAAAAAAGTGTACCAAGTGATATGACAAAAAAAAAAAGCACATTTCTTTTATCCATTTTTTATATATTTTTGAATATATCACTTTTTAAAAAGGTAAATTTTTTTAAAAAAATGATCACGTTTTTTATTTTTGAATGATTTTTAATAATTAAAATTATTTTTTAAAAATTAAAAGTAATTTTCTGAAAATATTACTGATAAATTCTAAGTTTACTGAAGAAAAAAAAATTAGTGCTTATGTTTATAGAAAATTTTTTTTATTTGCCGTTAACATGTCTAAATACGCGTGCGGTCTCTTAATTATTCAACCAGCTGTGCAAGTGGCCCTTCATTCAAAAAGGTTGTGCACCCCTATTCTAAGTGTTAAATTTGAAGCTTTAAGATGAGACTTTAAATCGATCTTTTTATGTTACAAAAGATTATAGTACCTTTTAGCACACTGAGGGAATCAGACTGTCTTAGACTTTTGATAACGATTTTTAAAATCTTGACTTACGATGTCATAAAAATATTTTTAGTAATCATTTCAAAAATCACGAATTCCCTCCTACCTTAAGTAATAATTGAAATGCCACATTTACGATTTTTAGTTTCTTTCAGCAATTCTATTTTTCGTGTTTCGAACTGAAGTATTATTTTTGGCTCCTTTTTGATTGGGTGGACATGTTTTAATTTGAATTTGCCGTAGCATAGTCGCTTCCGGCTTTTGCGCCTTTAAGCTGTACCAATTTCGAAGCAAAATTATATAAAATTGATTTAAAATAGATTAGTAATTTGAAAAGATGTGTACTCAGTTTTTTTTTTTTTTTAATAATATTTTTATTTCCCTTTTTAAAAAGCTGAAACACACCCAAGTAAAATATGGCATTGTTGATTTATAAATAAGAATTTAAAAAATTGTTAATTAAAAGATCTAGTTCTCTTCTCTGTTGATGATTTAAAAATTAGTACGTATTTAAAACATAATACTTTTTTTTAAATCAAAATTCTATCATAATATTAAATTTTTAAAACTTCTCAAATGTCATTTTGAAAAAATTGTTTTCTGGTGATATTTTAAGAATATACAAGAATGAAAATTCGAGAAAATATTATTCTTAAAATCAAAACAATGTTTGCCTCCATTTTGAAACCAGGTTTTCAGGAAATGTTTTCTATTAGTAAGGGATATTAGAAATAGTGTACAACTTATGTAAAATATTCAGCTTTTTTTTTTTATACAATAAATGAAATAATATCTTTAAAGAAAGTCCATCTGGATTGTTTCAAAATGGCATGCGAAGGTCATACTAGTGTGTCAAATTATCAAAAAAATGAAAACAAAATCAATAATTTTTCTTCCAGAAAAAATGTTCCACATTAATAAGCGATTTGATTTTATAACCTTGGACAATAATGAATCAAAGAAATTAGTTGTGCAAAATTATTTTCTTTTATTTTAATCAAAACATTTAAGCAACCCATAATTAACTTTATTCAAAATAAAAATAAATCAGTGTTTGTGCATTCTTTGATGAAGACTGTCTCTGTTTGACTTTTCAAACGTTAACGCTTTTCCTAAACTTGAACGTTTTTCGCTTTTATTTATTTTCACATAATCTGAAATTGGCTAATGTTGAGTAGGAATTCAAATTGGGTACCTGCCAGCGACTTGGGACATCATGTTCAGCAGCCAATCAGGTTTGAAATACACTCGTTGTCTTCGTCGCTTGTAGGTATCCAATGAAATCTATCTGAAAATTGAGCGATAATTAGCCAAACATAATAGCAGTAAATCATGCAAGTATATAAAAAAGAAACTAATGGGGATTAGTTTTGTTAAAAGGAAAACGATTCTATTACATTAAGCAAACCCATACCACTACTTTGTTATTTTCACTGAGTCACCTTTAACACTCCATCGGGCGCGTTGATCTGACAGATACAGGCGTGTCAATATCTCTGCTTTTGTCCCCTAAAACATTTTCTTACGACCTTGACCTTATCAGTATCTGTCCATCTGACCCCCTGCTACTTTGGAGAGCAGTAGTGACCAGTTCGGTGTAGGAAAATGTCCTGTTTCTAAGCTTGTTTGAAATTTTGTATCTGTTAGATACACGCGCCCGATAACGTTTGTCTCGTGAAGCTACATGGAAGTATCGAGATTTCCTGAGCGTTTTTGATTTATCTTTTTCCTACGATGAGTGCTAAACGCTTTTTAGATTTGAGAATTCATAAAGACCTAGAGCTAGTTCATAGTATTCTATTTAGTGATGGAAATGAGGAATTAAATGCTGAAGAATTTGATGAAAGTGATGCTGACGAAGAAGATATTTTAGAAACACGTGAAGTTGATTGTCATGGCAGTAAAAGTGTTTATAATGACTCAGAACTCGATGATGATGTTAATAATGATGATTTTTATGTAGGAAAGGACAATAATACTTAAATGGGCAAAACAGATCGGAAGAAAAAATTTGACTTAAATTTAGAATCGGATTCAATTATAATAATTGATTTGTCACTTTTATATTATGTATTATTTGTGCATAACTGTCCTTTTTATACTTTTTCAACAGTTTAACATGTTTAATTAAATGTTTTTTACAGCATTTAACTTTTGTAATAGCGTTTGTGATTAATAAATAAAAATTATTATTGAAAATATTAAAAAATATATAAAAATTAAATAAAAATTAAAAATATACATAAAAAACTAATAAAAGGTCCGGGTGTAAAAGCCTGGACCTAAAAAGAGTAAAAATAGGAGATTTAAAGTAATACATATTAACAGAAAACACACAAAACAGAGATGTATCTGACAGATACATCGCGCCCGATGCCGTAAGTTTCGAGACGCGCCCGACGGAGTGTTAAAAGTTTCACTTGCCTGTTTCTTCTACTAAGCTCTTCCATTGTAACCTAATATGCCTTTTGTGTATAATTTCGCAGTGTTGTTCAGTACTGATTGTGTGTGAAGAAAAGACATTAGTTTAATAAAGAACAGATTTAATAAAGGAAATAAGCTATATTTAGATATTTCTAAGAAAAAGAGTTCGTTTTTGAGGATTCGCATGACTACTATATTCAACCCGTAACGAAGAACTCGTATTCAGGTAGTTAATGATAAAAATTAATAAATGTCGAATGCAATAATATCGTTATGGATGACTTCAAATATCGATACGATGATTGCAATCAATATCGATACTATTACGAACCTAATGGATCTCGAGTTTTATATGACTTGCTCGAGTTTTTAACTGTCATTTGTTTCTCTATCGCTACAAAAGTTTTTTTTTCTTTCTCCGGCTGTAACGTTTTGATTGAAGCTTTTGTGTTATCTAAAAACAGAATTAAAATTTCGATCACTTTTTAACAATTGTTCAACTGTAACTAATGCGAGGTTATAAGTGTTTAACTGAAATTATTTTCGCATTCTATCGTGATTCGAAATTTTGACGCCTTTCTATGGACTTCTGATTCCGGTTTTCGACTAAAAAGCGGAAAATAGGAATTCAATAAAATTTTTTGAAATGAACTAAAATAATACTGTTTGTGTTTGACGAAAGAAAAAAAAAAAGCATGGGGGTACGCAACACCAAATCAATTTTTCTCGTTTTTCGAAAGTGATGACGTTTATTGTTCGACAAAAACAGAATTATTTTTTCTGTTTCAATCCACGGCAAGAACGTATTTTTTTAAATTTATTTTTAGAATAGCATTGTCAAATCAAGTTTTTTTTTTTTTTGAAGGCTCTGTCGCCACATGTTTCCCCCCCCCCCGAATAATATGCTGTTTTCATTACTGCTGCGAATAATGCAACAGACTGTAGTTTGTCGATGTAAAGAACTCCCCTAGCCTTTCGTCTGCAGTAGTGTCGGTGACTACGGATACGAGGTTTAACTATTTCCGGTAGGGGTGTTGTTGGTTCATTATTTTAGACAGGTTTTAATTCGGGTCGGGCGAGAGGAAGGGAATCGGGGGGGGGAAGAAGCTCCCCTCTTTGAAATGCGCCCTTGTATCCATAGCAGCAGACGGCTTTCGACTTTGGGCCGAGGGGAGTTCTTTCGATAGACACACTGTTTAGTTTGTTTAACGTAAGAACTCCTCTAGCCATTTTTCGGGACTTGTGGCGATGACTATGGTAAGGAGGCATGACTATTTTAAGTAGGGGTGTGGGATGATTGTTTAGGGACAAGTTTTGGCTCAGGCCCACGCGAGAAAGGAATATTTTCCTTCGGCCTATTGTGTTAACCTGCAGAAGATACCCCTCCCTCCTTTCCATAGCAGCTGAGAGCCTGACTTTATGACGGGGGTAGTTCTTACCATAGACAAACAAAGGTTAAATTCAGCATATCTTTCAACTCTCATTCTGAAAAATAACATCATTATGAAGGACAGTTTTGTGAAAATGAATAAGTTCTGATTTTTTTTTTTAATATTTGAAAACTTATCTGGGCTCATAAAAATGTGCAATTTTAAATTTTAAAACATATAAAGTAGTTCTACAAGCCCGGATCACAGGATGGTGTTTGAAAAATTATTGCTCCGCTTTGAAGGTCATTATGAGTCTATGGTATTTAACCAGTTCTCGGAAAGGTCAATATTGGTGAAAATGTCCGATCTCTCTTGCAGGATTCTAAAGCACTTCGGGAATCGGACGATCCAGACTTCACCCTGTGCTTTCAGTACACTCTTCTGACCTGGATTCCCTGTGCTTTTCTTTGTTTATTTGCCCCACTAGAATGTTATTTTCTGACGCAATCTCGACAGAAAGAACTACCATGGACGGGAACGAATATTACAAGAATGGTAAGTATACCTTCAATTAAACTTTAATCCAATCCTAACAGCTTGATTAATTTTACACACTGTCTTGCTGTTGTCCATGCGGAGATATTGTTCTTTATGTATTGTTAATTTAAATTATAGTAGTTTTAGTAATGTGTCCACCTTATGTATGGGACATTTCATCAGAGCTGTACTACTTTCACCTCTCCAGCCATAACTCGAGTAATGCTGGAAAAAACTATGCAGCAGATTGGATCGTTTAAAATTCCACAGCCATTTTAGAAAAGATATTATTTTTTATAAAAATGCATAAATTATTCTAAATAATTTAAATTATTTGCTCGAATAATCTCTTTGCTAAATAATAAAGTTACTGTAATCAATTGATTAGTTAGAATCAAAAACTATAATACAAATCAAATTATGTAAAATATTAAAGGAAATGATGTCACTTATTTATTTTTCATTATCTGAAAAATCAAATTCAATCATTGATAGCGTTCATACAAACATTACCTCAGGTGATTCCACTCAGGTGTTGGGGACCCACTAAACATTGCCAATTCCCCCCCCCTCAATATTGAATATATTTAAAATTGGGCATAAATTGTTTTTAATGGTGGCTATTATAACCAAGAAAAGAATTCTTTGTCAGAAACTAGTTATGGATTATGTAATTTCAAGATTTGTAATGCAAAGTAAATTTCAAAGAGTTACAATCAATAGAGTTACAATAGCTGGAGAATTGCCCGTACGTCTAATAAGAATGTTTGAATCAGCAGCAAATACTCTACTTATCATGAGTAGTGTTTATTTACCATTTATCTCTTCTATAGGCTGTGCTGTATAATGCTTAAAATAAAAAAGTGAACAACCTGAATAACTTTTAATTGAATGATCAGATTTTTCCCCAGCAGTTTTAGTTCTTAAAAAGGTTCATATATTAATTTGTACATTTGGTCAATGCTATCTTAAATTTGGTCAGGAGAGTGATTGAAAGTTTGAATAGTCAAAAAATTAGTGTTAATATTACTTTGCGTATTTTGCCATGTTTTGAAATTTTTATGCGTATCAAAATGTAAAAAAAAATTCATGTCAAAAATTTTTGCTAATTATTTATAATTTTTTTTTTAATATTTAATAACAATTGTAAAATGTTTGGTTATTAAAACAAACCATTCAATCATTATAAAGTTTGTAATATTAAGTGACAAAATTTAAACGAAATCATAGTTCTCGATGAATGTTGAGAAATTTAAATTGACATTAAGAAAGAACCATGCCCTCAATTAATTTGAGGTCATGAATCCTTTAGATTGAGTCTTTAATAAGTGAAAATTCGATCAAAAGGAGAGTTATTCAGGTTCACTAAAATGATGAGTGCATTGTTTGATGAGTGCATTTGGTGGAGGTGAAAAATACTGTTATTCATTAATCATCTTGCAGGTGATCGCTTTAGTTCTGGCTGTTCTGCAGATTGCAATATTTTGCGATGTTATGATTAATAAGAAGAATGATGTGCATTTCTCACCCCTTGTTCTTGCTGTTGCACTTAAAATTTTCACCTTCGTAAGTTTATTCCATTTCATAATTCTATTTTAGAGTTTGCTTTGTATGAATATTTCATTAGTAATATGATATTCATTAGTAATATGTATTACTAATCATAATGTGTATTCTGTAATGTAATACTAATGCATTACAATTCATTAGTAATATAAAATATGTATTGAATAATATCTATAAATGGATATTTATATTGCACATTGCGCACATTAAAAAAAGATATCACAATCAAAAATTTTTTCCTTAATCAGATTTTTATGAACTAATTCAGGAAACAATTGAAATTTATTGTGTCAAAAGGCAATTTGAGCACTCTAGCTAGTTGGGAAGTAGTTGAAATGAAAATAGTGAACATTTTGTAACCATATGAACTCTTAACTGCTCAGAAATGGGTTAATGTAATACAAATGCAATGTGCGTAGATCGTTTCATGAAATAGTTTTCGACAACACGTTTTAACTCAGAAGTCAACTACTATGCGCAAAATACTAATTTTATATTTTATTTTATAATCGTCGTTAAACAGCTGATCCAGTCTTGTCAATTTTGAACCCAGTCCAGAAGACATGGGAACTCCTGGATCAAGTATTGGGAGAAATTTGCCTTCATGGGGGACGATGGAGAGGAAAAACACAAAAACCTCCCACGGTTAGCTTGACCACAAGCAGTTTCCATGACCACAGATATTTTACATGAGCTCTGTTATGTATTGAATGTTAAGCATTTTTCTGACGGAATTTTTTCATAGCATATCGCTAATTTGTTAAAAAAAATCTAAGGACAAGACAAGCTACAATATTAATTGACAATTCTGTTAAATTTTCAGGTAAATCTTATAAAAATTTAAGAAGTTTCGGCAATTAGCATATAAAAATAGGTATATGTAAAAGAAAAAAGGATTCTATTGAAGAATTCATTTTTAATAATTTTTCATGAATTTGGCTCTCCTCTTGGGTTGTCCACGGATGTTCTCTTTTGCCCCCCCCCCCCGTCTCTGCTATATGGCTTATAAATTTTCGATGTTTGTACGATTTTGCACATCGTAAATTCATGTGATTTTTCATCTATTATTGTTACAGATTTCTGCATGGTTCTTTGAAATCCAGGTACATTTTTTCTGATGCGATTGATTTTCGAAACATGTATTTTAGTGAAAACTTCAACTTGCCCCAATTTCACTGTGAATCCACATTTTTTCAGCTGTCATACCCATGGAGTTTTGAATATTAAAAAATTCGATTTTTTTAAAACTAAACGCATCAATGCAGCAATGATAGCATAAGGAAAAGTTGGATTTTTTTCTTTGATTATTGTTGAAAACACAAGCAAGAACAGGAAAAAGTATTGTTCAAGCCCAGTTTTCCTGTTGATTTTTTAAAATATTGAAATATAAAGAATGTCAGATCGTAATTAAAAAATGAAAAATTTATGGGTCACCCATTGTGTTTCAATGAGGCCTGTACATGCTGAATATTCTCATTTAAAAAGAAATTTCTAAAGTAAAAAGACTTGGTTTAATAGCACTTTAAAAGATGTCTGCTTTATGTCATTTTCATGAAGCCTGTAACATTAAACATTTTTACTTAAAAAATAACAAAGACATTTCATATATTTACTATTTTTATTACAGTCTTTAAAAAGAAATAACTTTTTTTTTGACAGATCTTTGCTGTGATTCTCATGTTATTTAACCGAAAGAAAGGCCGTCACACGTCTGGTATTTTGTTCATTTTTTGGATGTTGCTCATAATATGTGAAGCCTTTATGTACAGATCTTCATTTTTACAAATCAGATATGTGAGTTTATTTTTCAACTTTTATTTTTTCAGCCCTGTTTATAATGCTGTTGATAGTTAATAAGAATGCTCTTATAAAAATAACTGTCTGTATGCAAACACTGTTCATAAGCAAGTATCATTTAATACAGTAAAACCTTTTTACAACACTATTTTGGGTACCCAATAAATATAATGTTGTAGAGGAATATATTGTTATATCGAGGGCCTTTGGGGACTCAATAAGATTTTTCTTTTGAAATTTTAGTGTTATATATGTATTAACTATAAATCTATTTATATATTATGCAAAAAGTTAATTTGTAGAGTGTTAATTATGGTTAAATATTAAGAACAATTGGAATACATTCACAAAGTAACATCGTAAACATATCCGAAAACCATTTTTATTTGAAATAATCTGATATTTTTGTTTATTTATTCATTTTTTTGACTGTCAAGTCAACCAACAAAGCATGAAAATGATTTTTGTTTATGAAGATGCTCCCCCCACCCTCTATGGAAAAGTTTTCTTTCAGATGATGATTGTGGTCATTTGTGACTCATGGTCAGCTTTTAACATGAAGTAAATGTTACATCTCTGTGATTACTTATGAGATAAGGGAGGCAATTCTAAGAAAGGAAGCTCTTGGGGTTGGTCAGCAGTGAGTCTTTTCTTGTCAGAAAAAAAATGGAAAAATGGCAAAAGATAAAAAAATAATTTTTTTTTACAGTATTTGAAAACCAAGAATAAATGGAGAAAATAATGTTGAAGTTAGGAAAAAAAATCGTTTGAGGGGTTTATTGCTTCAGAGAATATCGTAATATCGAGAGGAGAATAACATTAATTCATATGAAAGTTTTTTTGGGACCACGATACCTTATAGGGGGAGTTATTGTTGTATCAGATATCGTAGTAGCGAAAGTTCACTGTAAATACCACCCTCTCATCAGGCTGCATGGGTTTTGTTTGATGATTCCAATAATGTTCTATTCGATAGTCGGTAGGTTCACTAAGGGATGGTTGACTGAATGTAAACAATAACAATCTTCCTAAATTTAGTATCCCTCCGATTGTGTTATGCTTAAGAGGCGATGTGTGAACAGGCTTAATGTTCTAGGAAGTTTTATGATTGTAATTTGTGTTTAAATTTACGTGCAAATTTTGAAATTCATTAGAGTTTTCTATTATTTATAAATTCAAACAGTCCATGAGTCTAAAACAAATTTAATAAAATTAATATCCCATCAAAATAAAATGTAAGGTTAGCCATATTTGGATTGCCTTATTTGGCTATATTTGTGTAAAATAGCACAATTGGCCCTTTTTTGGGTAGCATCATAGCAAGCTTGCTTTTTTTTGCAGTCATAATTTCCCTTCATTTTAAACTTGGTGCAGAATTTATTAATTAATAATTCTTCTATTTTTCGAAAATTTCTGTTTGTGGGAAGAGAGATTTGTTTTTTTGTATCTGTAGGAAAAAAAATCAAGTTAGCAGAGTTTTCATTCCTTTTTAACTGTCTAATTTAAAAGTCAAAATTCTGCATTTCATAGAAAATTATAATATAGTTTCTGAGCAAATAAAATTAAAAAAATTTAATATTTTTAAATTTCAGTCATATTTTTTAATTCACAATTTTAATATTGTACAATGTATTTTCATTTATTGGTTTAGAGGGAAAGAGGCTACTTTAATAAGAGATGTTTAAGATCATTGTTATATATATATTTTTTGGAAAACTTTTTTTTTTTGAGTCATAAAATTATTGTTTTAAGAATATACAATTAAAAATATATATTTGTGATTTACTTTGTTTCAAAATTGGCAATACTTTATAAAGCTTTTCCCGTAGACAAACTCTTTATATTTGTTGTAAAATAACAAACTGTTCAATTATCTATGTATGAAATTTGAATTTCTTATTTCTCTCCAGCAAAACAAGTGTTTAGATTACTTTTAGCATTGTTATAATAGTAAGTTTTATGTTTTTGAAGAAGTTGTGGAATGTACATATTTTAGATCTGAAGTATATTTTTGAGGATATTCCACTGTTTTATTCACCCTGCTTAAACTTAGTGTTATACTAAAAAGTATTGAAACATTTTAAAATGTGCTCTTTTCAGTTTGCAATGAGTGTTTTTGAAATCCTCTTTGTTTTATTAGATTAAAAGTGCAGATGATTCATCATTCATTGTGGAAATGATTTATTTTCCTTTGGTAGTCACTGAATTTCTCTTATCGTGCATTGCTGATATCCGATACAAGACTGAAACATCAAAAGGAAAAAGAGTGAGTACTTTGGTCTGTACTGTAAAAGCCCAGAATTCAACTAGCGGTCCAAGTAACCAGAATTTTTAGAAATGCATTATTTTTCTCTTTAAGATTAATAGGAACATTAAAAAACAATAATTTTTGATAAATGATTCTTTGATTTCATTTAATTTTAATCAGTTTCCTCTTAGTTTTGTTTTTATTTATTCACCTTTAATAATTTTTATTGACAACTTCATTCAAACTCCTCTATATAGTGAACTCCCGTGCGATTTATTGGTAAGTTGTTTGGGCTAATTGTTAATTATCACATAATGATTGCCCAATTGACTAGTTTTTGTTCTAAAATTTGAATTCTTACATAATTGAGTTTCTTAAAATATGATATTCTTTTTTATTTTCTTTTCTGATTGTGGAAAGCACTTATGTTCTAAATCAATATTTATTTTAAAAAAGGAAAGTTTAGGGATGCAGCCAGAAAGGGGGGGGGGATCATCAACCCTCCCAGAAACAGTCAACAAGAATTAAGTCAGCTGACGATCTATTGGAAAGAGATCTGATTTCAAAGATGCTATCCTATATGGCATTAAAAAATTTCATTAACGCAAAAAAAAAAAAAAAAAAAAAAAAAATTGCAAGCAAAAAAAAAAAAAGTTTTGCAATTAAAGAAAAAGTAAAATCACAAATGTTCATAGTGTTTAATATATCATGAGTTAAAGTACATCAATTAAAAATTTCATGATAATGATTTAATAAAAGGGTAAAATTTTTTTCAAATTATCCAGAAAAGAATGAGGCTTACAGAAAATAACATTTAAAAATTAAGTATTTAAAACATTTACTTATAGTAATTCACAATGAAGAGAGAAAAGAATTCAAGATATGTTTAAAAATGATCCATAATATTTCTTTTTAAATTATAAATAATAATATATTTCTTTTTAAATTATAAATAGTTTTTAAGTTATATTGCACCTCTCCACTTTTTATTAATTTATAGTTGTTATTCAATAATTATAGTTAAAACTAGTTTATTGTCTAAAAGTTTTTCTAAGTAAATTGTCATTTATTTAAAATTAATCATTAAAACAATGTATATTAAAACAATTCATTTTAAAATCCTTCCCAGAAATTTTTTTTATTGGTTGCGCCTCTGGGCATAGTCATACTTTAGTTGCAATTGCAGGGGTCTGTGTAAGTTTTTATGAGAGGTACCTATTTTGTGAAATTTTAGACCTTAATTTGTGAAAATTAAAAATTATATTAAAAAATCAAGACAAAAATAGGGTAAAGTAAGAAGATATTTTCAAAAATGGTCACTGCCAATAAAAGTCATTTATGACTGGTAAATTTTTATGCATTTTTCTCCCTATATTCAAAAATAATTTTGCTATAGTAAAATTTTAGGCTTAAAATTGTATCTAAATTTAAAAATCCATAAAAATCATTGTCCATAGTTAAATTTTAACTTGAATTTAATAAAAACATGCATTTAACAGTACTTGCACTAAAAGTTATTTACATTATGAGAACATTTTTTACGGGGTCATATAGAAAAAAGCTTCACAGAGAAAAAAAAAATGTTTCATAAAATAATAAAGATCTGTTAGAGTAAGTTTAGAACAATGTTCGAATGTTTGGAATAATATTCGTATTTCAACTTCCTGTAAAGTTTACAGAGGGAGCGCCTCATCGTTTAATTAAAGAAAAACTCTGCGAAGAAAATACTCGCTATAGTATGGCATAAACGAATGGTTAGGCTACCGTGCTGTGCTATCTGACTGAGCACGTGCTCCCTAATTGTATATGCTTAATTCATCTGGGATTTATTATTTCTTACGGGGATACAAAAACAAAATTTTAAGAGCCGGGGGAAAGAGAATCTTAGAACTTAGCTTTTTTAAAAGTATTTTGTGAAACTACCGTTTTTCCTAAAGTTGAATTTGTGAAGGTACCGCTAAACAGTAGTAAATTTGCACTGGACAGACCCCTGAATTGTATCTGTATATGGATCCCATTAGTCAGCTCGTAGGATCATTTGATACTTTAAATTTTTCATTGTGAAAGATTAATTGTTCTATAAAGGGACATTAATTTTTACTTTTCTCACTTATTTCATGCTACTTTTTGCTATAGCTGATGGATAGTTCAAGCATACAAGTATATTTTCTTTACATTATTGTTATTATAGTGTTTGTCTTGTCTTGTATCTGACTGTTGATAGAGAATTTGATATTAAATATTGAAAAAAATATGTACATTTTGTTGAAATTAAGTTACAATTGTAAATAAACAGATCCTTTTGAGAAAAAGAAATATTTTAATAAAGATTATAACATAAGACAAACTTAGACGAAAAAAAAGAACACTTCTATTGATATATTTTCTATAAAATTAAAAATAAAATGTTGCCAAAATCAAACGAACAAAAACAAGGCAATGCATCAGTCAGACTGCTTACAACAACCTCGATTTGCTGATTCCATCAATAACCTCCGGTCCTGGTACTTTATATTCTTTCACATTTAATTCAATCGTACTTTCTATAATATACCTGCATGAAATATTTTTTAGAAAAAGTAATTATCTTCAAAGTTTATTCTCCATCAAACGCTCGCATGAAACGTTTTATGCAAATACAAATCAAACAACTTCAAGAAGCAACAAATGAAACTAAAACAGCAAATTGAATAATTAACTTTTTGCAATTACGAGTTGAAGAGTTCAGTAGAGTTGTTGCATTCTTGGGTGAAATGCCATAATACCAAACTGTCAATGTTGTTTTTTCTTAGCTGATTCTGGAAGAATACTTCAGTTCAATGATTATAATAGTCCAAATAAAAAAAAGCTTTTTGTAGAACAGCTCAATTTAATGAAACAGTAGAGAACCAATTATCCTGGATGTCCGAATTTCCCGGTTTCCCGGATCAGCCAAAAAGTGTCGCTTATGGATGTTTTATTGAACCTAAATTACAATGAAAAAGAGTAATACATTTTAAAATAAAAAAAAGCTCTCCTAAATTGAAAGAAAAAAATATGGTAGAAAAATAGCATTTATAAGAATAAAAACATTAAAAAGTTTAGACAAGAAAATCAAGTTTGTGAAATACAAAATTCACATATTTATTTTTTGAAGATAAATTAAAATCAAAAATTATCTAATATAAAACAAAACCAATGATTATAAAAATGCAATATATTTTATAATTAATTATAGGGAAAAAAGAAAACGATAAAATACAAGGAAAACTTATTAATCAAATTTAAATAAAAACATCGCTTGAAAATTACCAAATGAAAAAAAGACGCTAACATAAATATGAAAGCCTCTGAAAAGGCAGAATATTATAAAATTAACGGAAAAAAAAACTCAAAACGTAGTGGTATTAGAAATGTATCACTTAAAAAAAAAAAAAGAAAACTGCAATCTGCCTCTTAAAGTAATTTTCCGCTATTAGTAATAAATTATTGTATGCTTAGATTAATGAACAATCTTCTCCTTTTATTTTTTTATAAAATGAGGCGGTTTTTAACGATAGCAGAAGTGATTCCTCATTCGTATTCCAATTAGTATTTTGTACTTCCATTTTCTTTTTTTTACCTTTTCTTAGTAAAGTACAGGATTAAATATTTTTATTTCTCTTTCCTCTTCTGTTCACTGATATGCGTGTGCGATTTATTCCCTCCCCCCTCCCTGATAAATCAAAACGAAATCAGCATGTCACTCTTTTGTGTTTGATTGACTACAGCTGATCAGAAAAACGATTTTTTTTCAAGACACATTTGTCCCTTCCCTGCCCCGTTTCGACCTTAAAATCTTCAGGAGGAAATATTGAAGTTTTCTCTTGTCAAACTGAGAAAAATACCACCACCCCTACATTTTCTACTACTCAACTTTTCCGCAATCCTTCTAGTTCAAAAATGGCAAGAAATTTTTTCTGGTCTCCCGGTTTCCTGGATAGCGGATAAATGGTTCTGTACTGTACTTTGGAAACAGAAATATATAATTTATTATACAAGTATACTATGGGGAGGTTTTTCGTTCTTATGAGATCTGAAAAGCTAATAAAACTTTTCACATTTATAAAAGTGCTTTACTATAAAGTCGAAAGAATTGTTGTTCTAACAATAATTACTAATATGTTTTCTATTCAGCCAACTGCTTCTGAAGTTAATTCTTTTCAAGTGGTATTAAAGTGCTAGCTAAATTTCACTTATAGGCAAAAATATTTTAGCATTCTGTCTGTGAGAATTTTTATATAATTATGTGTAGTAGTAGTGAAAAACTTAATAAATCAAATTCATAAATTCAAGTATGAAATTAAAAGAAAAATAGTAATTTTCTAACGATTTCAAAATTGAGAATAAAATTTTCTGGAAAATTTGGAAGAACTGGCATCTGTTATGTATGTATCAATAATATGTATTTAATGTATCAAATATGTGTATTTAATAACAATTATTTGTGCATCTTTTCAGAAAGATAATCCTGAAATAAACGCTTCCTTTTTGTCCAAGCTTTTATTCTGGTGGTTCAATAAGTAAGTTTAATGGTTGGTTGCTTTCCTGTGACTGTTATGCATAAGCAATATATTCCCCCCCCCCATTTTTATAGGTTGGCTGTTCTAGGTTGGAAGAAGCCTCTGACAGCCGAAGACTTGTGGGGTCTTAGTCCGGATGATTGCTCAAAAGCTGTTTTTGAAAACTTTCAGAGAAATTATCAGGCTTCCAAGTTTCAGAAATCCACGCCTTCAGACAAGTAGGTTGATTTTTATTGTGTGATTTCATTGATTATTTTTGCATTACACTCGCTCGTTCACTAGAAGTTGGCACTTGGCTCCGCCTTCATCACGTGGTATCCGATGATACTATTTTGCTATTTTTGGGAGAAGGATGTGAATCGTCCTGAACATGGTTGCTATTTGGCGATCGTATGACAAAAAGGTTTATCTTTATGTGCATTTTTTTAATTAATATTTCATAAATTTCATATTTTGTGCCATTTGTTATATTTCTGTCTTTTGAGTGAATAGCTTGTCCTTTTTGAGACATTCTGCTGGGAAAACATCAGTTTTTAAATTTAAAATATATTTAATTAGCTGGAGTAACGAAAGGTATAATAGCAGATGTTAAAGCGAAGTAAGTGACTGAAAAAGAAGCCACTGTTTGTGTTTGGCGCGCATTAAGGATTGTCTCCATTTCAAGGGTGGAGGTGTTTCTCTTCTTACTCCTGTGTGAAATAAACTCTTCGTCCAAGGTGGTGGAGCCAAGTGCCAACACCTGGTGAACAAACTATATATACACTATATCAGGGACTGCTGAAGGGGCTTTAGCCAACACCTACTAGAAGGTCAAGGCCTGCTGGCTGAGCGATTTCAACCCCGTGACGTCACGATCAGAAGGTAGCGTCTGTAGGCGGGTAGCTCCTCGGTGAGAACGCCATTCCTGGACGTAAACGTTATTACTATGAATGTTGTCAACATATAAAGTTTGATTAAAGAGATATCGAAGTAAGTAAAAGATGCTATTTTTATTTTACTAAAGTGTTATGTTTGATAACAATATATTTATCTCTAATATGTTGTAAATTAAGTTTGAATTCAGATTGAAACTACGTATTTAATTTAACTTTAATTGTTGTTATGTTGTGACTCGTTATTTGAGTCTCTAATGTATTTATACGTGTTACCTGATCTAATTGCATTTGAATTATGAAATAACTTAATTTAGTATTCAAATATAAAATTACAAAAGCATTCGATTGTGTTTTTTATTCATACTTCATGAGCTAAAGCATCTTAAATGAAACTAAGCGATTGAAATGGACTTAGAAATTGTTAGTACAATATTTATTGTGCTTCTGCTCAAGATTTTAAATAGCCCTAGAATTGTGATATATCTTAATTTATAAATTATACATTGCAGTATGTTTGAATTATAGATTTATAGAATGCATATTAAAATATATTAATTTTAGTAATTGGTAGTAATTAAATTTAAACACATTTTAGTAAAAAGTACCAGATATGATTAGCTTATGAATATTGATAGAATTTACATTTGTTGATATTTAGCTACTAAATCTAATATGCCTGAGAAGAATTTTAATATAGAAGAATTTCTAAATGTACCAATATTTGGGGATAAAAATATTAGTTTTTAATACTATATCAAGGTTTGGTGTCATTGTTTACTAATAGTTCTTGCGTGCTGTTAAAATACTTTTAGAAGAAGTATTTGGAATCAAGAAAATTTTAGTAAATAAATTATTTCATTGAACGCTTATTTTAGAGATTGTTAACTATATGCAGCAGAACTTCATTTATGTTAACCAAAACTTAAGAAAATTTATTTAAGAATCGGATAACTAAGAAAAATTTTTTTACATATTTTTTGGGAAGTAAAACAATTTTTTTTTTATTTTCATTATTCCAATGACAAATTAAGGTAGATGTTGATAAATTAATATTTTAGTTTCAGCCATGAGTCTTAATGTCTGTTTATTTTTCAGGCATCAAGCATGGTTTTAAGTTTGTTGCTTTATCTTGTGCCCAGGGAACTATGATGATAATCTTAAAAAGTCAGTATCTTGGTTTCTCCAAGACACACAGCTGCAGCTATTGTTATGTGATTCATTTATGCAAAAAATATTTATAATTTGTTTTTAACTAAGAATATTTGCTTAAATTTCTAAAGATTTATTGTAATGTTTAAATTAACAAGGATTATCACTTTTGCTTTCCAAAAGTAGATTGTTTTTCATCACCCCTTATAAAAATAAATATATAATTATTATTGTTTATTGTAAAATGATTAATTACGTCAAGACTTTTAAAAATAAATATTTAATTATTATCATAAATTGTAAAATAAATAATAGGAAGGTCATAGGAATTAAAAGCTTCAATTTAATCTAAAATGTTTAAAAAATTTAAAACTGCATTGTAAATAATAGTCTTTTTTTTCATGAACTTCTTGTTTACTTTTAAAACTTAACTTAGTTTTAATTATTGGGTGATGTAAGGCAACTACTTGCATTATTTACATTATATTTTGTGGTACATCTCATAAGAAAACTACAATTTTGTTTTCGCTAGTATATATTTCTTATCATCCTCTAAATATAGTTCAAAGTTCCATAAGTACGAGATATTTGTGTTTTTTTTTTTTTTTTCGAAAAGGAAAATTTAGTTGACAATTTATTTAACTCCAGATTTAATTTAAAGTATAGAATGGTATTTAAAAAGTAAGTGGAATATTTTAGATTATGTATTGAAATTTCTGCATTTCATTCAATATTTTATTTAATTTACTATCCTTTTTCATTTTCTTCCCTCGAATAAACAACAAGTTTTTAAAATATGTTGTTACCAGAGCAAAAGTGTCGGGTAATTTGAATGGTTCATATATGATAAAGTTTTTAATAACTACTATACAATCATTAGTAATTTACTGTTATATTTTTACATGTATATTAACAGTTTTATCAACTATCAGCATTTTCAAAAAAGATAGTTTCATTAACATGGACGGTAAAATACAGTATGTAATCAAATATTTTGAATTATCCATGAAATTTTTTTAGCCAATTTTTGTTTGCCTTCTGGGGTTATGTTTTAAAATAAAATGTAGGGCTATACATTTGCCTGCTGTACAATCATTAGTAATTTATTGTTTTACTTTTACAGTATATTAACAGTTTTATCAACTGTCAGCATTTTCGTAAAAGATTGTTTCATTAACATACACGGTAAAATACAGTAT
Organism: Parasteatoda tepidariorum; assembly: GCF_982258835.1. Taxonomy (NCBI): domain Eukaryota; kingdom Metazoa; phylum Arthropoda; class Arachnida; order Araneae; family Theridiidae; genus Parasteatoda; species Parasteatoda tepidariorum. The sequence continues at coordinate 128,025,228 of NC_141755.1, forward strand.
GTAAGCAGATATTTTGAATTATCCATGAATTTTTTTTACCAAATTTTTGTTTGCTTTCTGGGGTTATATTTTAAAATAAAATGCTTGGAAATTCGGTCATTTAAAAATATATGACATTTGCCATATATTTTCTTCAGAAGTATAGATACTGGTGATAATCTTGAAATTGCAAGTAATGATATAATTTAATAAGTAAAAATTTCATTCATTATTTATATTGGTGTACTTTTTATGCTCCTGTTATTTTATTAAGGGAAGAGATTAATAGATAATGGTCAGTATATAAATTTGATGTATTATGGTAGAGTTTTCTAGATATTTTGCTGTCTTGTATGTCGAGATGGTATACTGGGAATTTTAGTCAGAAAAAATTTTCAGTCTTGACCTTTTTCCCAATTTGCACCCATGACTATAATGAAATTATATTGATAAAGTAAAATGTTAGGATATTTGGTCATTTAAAAATATATGACAATCACAGTATGTTTTCTTCAGAAGTGTGGTAATCTTGAAATCGCAAGTAATGATATAATTTAATAAGTAAAAATTGCTTTCTTTATTTATACTGGTGTACTTTTTATGTTTCTGTTATTTTATTAAAGGAAGAGGTTGACAAATATTTTTTGTTCAGTATATAAATTGGATATATTATGGTAAAGCTTTCTAGATATTTTGCATATGTCTTGTATGTCGAGGTGGTAAGTTGGAAATTTTATTCAGAAAAAAATTTCAATCTTGGCTTTTTTCCTCAACTTGCAAGCATGATTATAATGAAATTATATTAATAAAATAAAAAATTTTCAAGGTTCCAAATTTTTGTTTGCCATATGGCGTTATGTTTTAAAATAAAATGTTTGGAAATTTGGTCATTTAAAAATATATGACAATTACAATGTTTTCTTCAGAAGTATAGTAATCTTGAAATTGCAAGTAATGATATAATAATTGATATATGTTTGAAAATAAAATTTTTAAAAATTTTATTTGCTTTTGTATACATATTTTCTCTTCACTGATTTAAATAAAGATTTTGTTCTATATATATGTTTGTGTCATTATTTTAAAGCATACTTATACTTTATGATAAAATTAATCTTCATATACTTAATTACCTCATTCATAATGTTCTAGTCTTAGTCTATATCATCAAAGTAATGATTCAGCTTATTTAATAACTCACATAAAATCATTTTTAACACATGTATGTAAAACAGAAGAACATAGAAAGAAATTAGACCGACAGATGCTAATTTGTCAATTTACTGCAGTAAGTAAAAAAATTTCAGAATAATTATATAAATTGGCTATAAATATTTCAAAGGTTTATAAAGGATAAACATTTGCTTTTATTTTCTTAAGTGTTCTTTTCAATAACATTTTGTTTCCATCAATGAATGTTAAGTAATAATTTTCAATTCTTAGGAAAATATTTTTATTTTTAATCAATTGATATTTATTTAATATGATTGATTACTCTTAAAATAGTTTAAAATAGAAATTTATTCGTAAAAAAAGGTTTGGATTAAATCTTATGAAAGTAATCCAAAAAAATTTTTAAAAACTAATCTAAGATTTATTACTGAGTTAATTTATTTATTTTTCATCATGATTTTTTCCGTCTTTTGGCTCATTTTAAAATTTGAAATTGAAAGAAAAAACAATAAATCGAATAAAACTAATAAGGAATCGACTATCCGCATATCTTCACAACCTCCTCTGATCACTTTGAAGGTAGAAAACAGCAACGCCCTTTTCTGCCTTCTGATCGTGACGTCACAAACAAGCTCCCAGGCCTTCTACTCTAGGTGGTTGTGCTTTAGCCCCCATACATTTTATTGATTATGAAAATTAAGATTAAATTTGTGAATATTTTTTTAAAAGCAATTTTAATAAATTTTTTTTCTTCTCTTTTAGAAAGTATTTTTTTCTCTCCATGTTTTCTCTATATTTTTAACTTGTATGTATTTGTGTGTGTATGCACGCATGCACCATTTAATAACTTTATTACTCCTAAAATAAAGCAGAATATGGTTTCCAAGCACATAATTTTTACAATTTTTTTTAACTGAACTCCCCTCCCCCCGTTCTCTAAGGGACTCCTTTTCAGTGTATATGTACTTTTTAAAAGAAACAGAAGGTCACGCCATGCAATGAAGCCAAATGTTTTCTCCACTGATTTTACTGAAGTGAAAATTTTAACCTTAGTTAGACAAAAAGGATTTATTAAAAAATAATATGAAATATATTTGAGTATTTTCTCTTTGAGTTGTTTGTTCCTGGATTTAAATGATAATGCAATATTTTTTTTCACTTTTTTTTCTACTTGCAATATTTAAGATATTTGTTTTGCAAGACTTAAGTATATATATATATAGTTATGTGTTGCTGTTATGCACTGCAACTTCATGATACATTTACGCTTTAACTGTTAATATATTTCTTACGCATTGACTGTTAATACATTGTTACTTATTTAAAGCTATTTTTAGCAAAAAATGAGTCCTATTTTATAGATAATAATAGGTTAAATTCTCAACTTAATGATTTTTCCATTTTAAACCCTTGTTATGGGGCTAGTGTATGCGTAAACAATTATTTTTTAGTGTATGTATTGAAATTAGTTCATATATCATTCAAAGAGAAGATAAATGTTCGAATTAAAAAAAGAATTCTAGTCTGTTAGCAAATTTGTAAAAATTGCCCCCACTAGCCCCTTTCTCCCCTACTTTTTCTAAATAAACATACTTTTTTTTTGGTCCAAACAATTCAGAAAGATTCTCTCTAAAAATCTGAATAGTCTGTGCAATCTAAAAAAATGTTTTACCAAAATAATTTAATCGTGCTTAAAAATATGCGTGGGGAAGAGAAGTTATAGATAATGTAAACCTTCATTTATGGAAAGGTACCTCTCCATAGAATCAGGTTAACATGTCTTATATACTTGTGAATTGCAATTATGTAGTGGTAGATACTTTTTTTTTCTCCCTCCAAGGCCCTAGGCATGTACCTAGGTTATGAAAAACCCTTAACCATATAGCTCAAGACTTGGCCACTAGTTCAGCTCCACTCAAGCCAAGGAACGGGTCCAGTCTGTGGTAAGTGGTAGATACAAGATACACTTTCTTTCCTTCCAGACGCGGATACGTACCTAGGTTAGTAAAACCCTTACCCGTATAATCCGCATCTGGCCACTACTTCCAGCCAACCTCAATCAATTATTTAAAGTTTCAAAAGAAAGGAGGTTAAAATTTTGTTTTCAAATATACAGAAATATTAATTATAGTTTAAACAAGAATTTTTTCTCATATATATGACATATAGAAAGTGACAATAAATGAATTTTGAAAAGTAAATTAATAAAAATTTTTTTTTTTTAATTCTCCATTAAAATTTTGATTTTTAGGTATTAAATAATAAAAGAAAGTAATTAAAATGTTATATTAATAAATAAAAAATTAAATAGAAAAGATATGTACAATATTTACAACATATAGGTAAGCATTCCAAAATATATAATTTTTTTTTTTTTTTTTTATATTTAAAATTTTAGAATATTATTATCAGAAAGAAAATTCATTACTAATAATAATTTGGTTTTAAGTGCATTGTTAGTTATGAATTGTTCTTGCCAAGTTGGCAGATTAGTGATATTCGATGCACGAGTACGCCATGAAGTTGTATAGATGCATTCAGTAAGATAGTGTTCTGGAGTGCCCAGAAGGCTGCACGTGCAGTGATCATTATCTGAGATGTTTAGATATTTAAAATAACATGGAAAAGGACCATGCCCAGTTAGAAACCAGATTTCTTGTTTTGATGGTATTGTCTTAAGATAATCTACTTTATTAATAATTTTATATAATCTTCTTCCCTTTTCTGAATTGTTCCAATAATTTTGCCAAATTTGTGATAAAGAGTTCTGAAGTTGATTCTTCAGATGTGAGATCGGGAAGGGATATGAGTAATTTTGTTGTTTAGTTGTCGATAATTTAGCTAGGGCATATGCATTTTCATTACCTGTTCTGTCATTACGTGCTTTAATCCATGAGATAAATATATTTGTATTAAGGAGTAATTTTTGTATTTTAGCCGAGAGTGAATTTTTCGTGCCTGGGTTGATTACAGAGTATAGTACTGATTTAGAATCCGACCAGATTGTATATTTTTTAGATGCCATGAATGAAGTCTGTGATTTTAGCTAGGGCATCTGCATTTTCATTACCTGTTCTGTCATCATGTGCTTTAATCCATGAGATAAATATATTTGTATTAAGGAGTAATTTTTGTATTTTAGCCGAGAGAGAGTGAATTTTTCGTGCCTGGCTTGATTACAGATTATAGTACTGATTTAGAATCTGACCAGATTGTATATTTTTTATATGCCTTAAATGAAGTCCAGAATTTTATCTGTGATAGAATTCGATGAATGGGATGCCACTAGTTGATTCATTGCTGTTTTGTAAGTAGCTGGGAGAGCTGTATTAAGATCACCATACTTTTTGAGTGCTGATCGTGACAGCTATATTAAGTTCACTGTTGTGGTCGCTCCTGTGTTGCCTTTAGCAGTAGAGTGTATACCTTGTATGTTGTGTGTGATCGAAACTGAGTGGGAACATCCTTGATGATGTCACAGTCACAAGTAGCAAGACAACTGTTCAATGGGGACCATCCATTGAAGTAGGAGTGCTCAAATAGAAGTGGACATCACTGTCAAGATAGGCATGTTCATAACGAAGTAGGAGTTTCTGTCAAGGTGGGCATGTTCACATTACGTCTGAAGATCACCAATGTGAGGAGAGAAGTTATAGATAATGTCAACCTTTATCTATGAAAAGCAACATAGAATCTAGTTAAGATGTCTTATATACTAGGGAATTGGAATTGTATTTTTGTTGTGGTAGATACACTACAGTATGAGTGCTCTTAATATTGTTTTGTTGTATTGAAATTCCCCATATCTTTGATACCATTTAAGCAACAAAAAAAGTATAAATAAATAAATTATAAGTAAAAATTGTTGCATACTATTTTAAAACTTTTATATTCATAGATAATTTCTATGCATTTTTGTTTATTTTTAAATTAATTTAATAATAATCAAAAATGTTTTGAGTTTGTATATGAATTTAATTGTGTAATTTTTAAATTAAAAAAAATGTAATGTGATTCTGCATTGCAGGACCCACAAGACTACTTCCCTGAGTGAAGATGTAGGAGAAGAGGAGACCAAAGTGGATTTCATTCTTCATAATGGTGTCCAGAATCAGTCTAAGAAGAGAATCAACATAATCAGATCTTTAGCTAAAACCTATGCTGGATATTTTATATTTGGAAGTATAAGTAAACTTGTCTATGATTTACTTCAGTTTGCAAATCCTATCATTCTTAGGTGAGTGACTTCTCTTTAATTTTGAGATTTTTGTGTGCTTTGCCAACTGAATAATACTTTCAGGTTTTGAAGATCAGGTTGCTAGACTTTGCAGAGCTATAGGCAATACATTTTGCTTGACCCATTAAATATTCTCTTTTTGTAATGCTCTTAAGAAAAATTTTGCCTATACTTTTAAAAGAGCCGTGCCTATGAGTTTGATTCCGCCGGTCTAGTAAATGGTGACTGATGCACGTTAAATCTGTCGGGTTGCAAAGTCCTCCATGTTCCCATAACAAATCAATACCTCTGTGGGTACTGATCCAGGAGTTTCCTTGTCTTCTGGATTGGTTGAAAATGGCAAGGCTACGGAGTTGAACTTTAGTAGTCATAAACCAAAAATTGGGTTGTCTGTTCAACGACGGTTATAAAATAAAATAATGAGGTGACCTGGGTCCAATCAAAGAGATAGCTGGCTGATTCAAATCCTGCACCCAGATCGCACCGACCTCAGTTCTGAGATAAAATATCTTCAGTGGTAGAGAAATCATGGGTTAGAGTCCCCTTGTTGTCAGGCAAACCGTGGAAGGTCTTCCTGGTTTTCTTATCCATGTAATGCAAATGCGGGTTAGTTCCATTAAAAAGTCCTCCATGAAGGCAAAATTCTCCCTATACATGATCCAGACGTTCCCTTGTCTTCTGGATTGGGTTCAAAATTACAAGGCTACGGAGCTGAATATTGGTAGAAATAAACTTAAAATTGGGTCGGCTGTTTGACGATGGTTTTAAAATCAAATATACTTTTGTAATAAATATAATTATTTTTTAAAATTTTATTTTCTAAAAAATCTTTCTATTTTAATACACACAGGGTGAGTGACTCTTAGTGAGAAATTTTGCATTTAAAGGCCCTTTTTAAGTTATCACTTAGTAATAAATACGCACAGTATTGCATTAGTTATCATTTAATAATAAATATTATTTAATAAGAATTATATATAATTAATAAACATAGTTTATTTATTATATTTCATTTCTAAAAGCAAATATTTTTCTATTTCCCCCCCCATCAAATTTTGTACTTTTGTTTAATTTTTATATTTAATCTGAGCAACACTAGTGGCTCTTGCAAATGAAGAATTAAATTTAATGGGAACTTATTAAATTTATCTTCTCAGAGTGTTTATATAAATCTTATATTTTAATTTTATGATTTTGATTTACATACCAGAGATCTGTCCAGGGCAAATATACTACCGTTTAGCGGTACCTTCACAAATTCAATTTTAGTAAAAACGGTAGTTTTACAAAATACGTTTAAAAAAGCAAGTTCTCATGCAAACCCTAATCTCATTGCAATCTATGGAAAAGAGCTTTTCCGCCGGAAGAAAAAAGCTTTTTAAAAGAGCTTTTAAAAAAGGTCAGATAGTGCAATGTGGTAAGCCTAACGGGTTGCTTACGCCATATCAAAGCGGGCGTTTTCCGCTGAGCATTTTTTTAAAATGAAGCGACGAGCCCTCTCTAAACTTCACAGGTAGTTAAAATTCTAACATTATTCTAAACATTCAAACATTATCTTAAATACTATCGTAAATTTATTCTATCAAACCTTTACTTTTCATGAAATTTTTTTTTTCCTCTGAAACTTTTTTCTGTATGACCTAGTTGGAAATGTTCTCATAATGAAAATAGCTTTTAGTGATAGTACTGTTAAATGCATGTTTTTATTAAAGTCAAGTTGATATTTAACTATGGACAATGATTTTTATGGAATTTTAAGTTTGGGTACCTACAAATGTAAGCCCAAGATTTTACAATAGCAAAATTATTTTAGAATATATGGGGAAAAATGTATCGAAATTTACCAGTCATAAATAATTTTTAATGGTAGTGACAATTTTTGAAAATATTTTCTTACCTTACCCTATTTTTGAGTTGATTTTTTAATATTTTTAATTTTCACAAATGAAAGTCTTAATATTCACAAAATAGGTACATCTCAAAAAAACTTTGACAGACCCGTGCATAAGTTTTTTTTTAGTGGGTAATGTGGAGACTTCTCATTTCATTTATCATTATCTTCTTCATTTATCATATAAGGAACTGTTCATATGTTTAACTTAAAGGAGATTTGCTTATTTATGCTTGTAAAACAATGCTCACCCTAAAATCCTTTTATTTAAAATTTTTAAAGTGGCAAAAAATTTGGAATTCTGCAGCATATTTGGATTCTGCAGCATATTTCACTGCAACTAATATCTTTCTGCAAGATACTTTTAAAAATAACAAATATACATATTACTAATTTAAAGTAACAGAAGTGTCAACCACAATTTTTTTTTTAAATCAAATAAAATATTTTTTAAAATTTAATATGTAATAATTTTTTTTTCTAATATTATAGGCTATATTCTTGTATTTTGTAGGGGGTAAACAAACAAATTGCAATTAAAAAACTGGGTCCTAGGTTCTAGGCTCAATGAAATCTTTTCTAACTTAATAAGGCATTAAATTCAACCTTTCTTTCAATGAAATTAAATGTCATGTAATCAAGTGTATAATTAAAAAGCAAACAAAGTTCTAGTTAATAAAGGCATAGAAATTTGCCTAATAATATTTTTGATTGAGTGACATCTTAACGTGGCCCTTGTAATTTAATTATGTTCACACAAATAGAGATCATATGTTTCTTATTATTCATACTATTATAAATCATAAAATATGAATCGTATTTAAGTATATTCTTTCGGTAGTAAAAATGATTTTCCCAACTATGTATTTAAAAGAGAGGATATTTCATTTAAAAAATTGTTTTATTGATTTGTTTTTCTTAAATTATTCTTTGAAACTTTCCTATAATTTCTAGTTTGATTATAAATTTTGTCAAATCTGATGAGCCATTATGGATGGGCATTTTCTACGCTGCTTTGTTTTACATAAATGGTCAAGTACAGTCTCTGATTTTGGGTCATTATTTCCAGTCTATGTATGTACTAGGAATGCGTATTCGAACATCTTTAATTACTATTATTTATCAGAAGGTGAGTTTTTTATTTCAATTAAATTTTCTTCAACAATTTTTAAGAATTTTAATAATTATTATATTGATGTAAATATTTAAAAAAAAAATTCTAAGATAATTATTGATTGTTAGCATAAAACAAAAAAAAAAATTTTACTACTGGTCTGTGATCAGTTTTAGCATTTTCGACAGTGGTCATTGTATAATATGTAGCCATTTTTTTTATAAAATTGAGAATTCTAAACAATTAAAAAACTTGATATTAATAAGATATTTCTTTTGAAGCACTTTTTTTAAAAAAAAAACTTTTGTAAACAATACAAGATTCATTTCTATTCAATGACTCATTCTATTATCTTTTCAAAGAAAAATGTGGTCTATTTCTTTCTTACAAAAAAACAAGTTCAAAGCCATGTAGAACCAAAAACAAACTTCAACATAAAAAGAAATTGCTAGATGCTTAAAACTAAAATAATCCTGGATACGATTAAATAAATAATAAATTTAGCTTCAATAAATGATTTAGACTTCTGAGCAGGGGCCCCCATCAGGGGGGAAGGTGGGCGCACGATGCGTCCACTTAAAGCTTGGGGGGGGGGAATTTTTACACGAAATAAAACGAATTGTTTGGGGGGGAGAATTTAGACGAGAATTTTTTTTTAAGTACATAAATAAAAGAAGCAACTGGCAATGCAAACAAAGTAGCACTATTTCGAACAAACTAACATGGAAGGGGGAAGTTCGCAATTTTTTTTTGGGGGGGGGGATGGGGCCACTGCTAGTGAGAATTGTATTTCAGCACCCCTCCTCCAAATTCTCACATCTCTAAAAAGTAAAACAATTAAAAAGAATTAAAGTCTAGCAAGATAGTTTATGAAAGTTTCAAGTTTTTCAAATTTGTCTCTAGGTAAAGCTTTAGTGGACTTACCAGTTAACTGTTCATTACTGTTGAGATTGTGGGATTATTAGTTATCAACCATGTCAACCTACATCTATGAAATGGTACCCCACATTGGTGTCCTGGACGTGATGTGAACATGCCTACCTTGACAGAAACTCCCACTTCGATGTATTGTCCTCATTGAACAGTTGACTTGCTACTTGTGACTGCGACATTTAGCGCTGTAGCTACTCAGTTTCAATCATACACAACGTCGGCCTGTATACACTTGACTGCTAATGGCAACACAGGAGCTATCAAGACATGAACTTAATACAGCTCTCATGATCAGCACTAAAAAAAAGTACGGTGATCTTAATACAGCTCTCCTGGCTTATCACAAAACTGCAATGAATCAACTAGTGGTATCCGTTCATCGAATTCTATCACTGATTAGATTCTGGTGGGGGAGTACTGTAGTATGTCTACCACAAAATTGCAGTTCCAATTCACTGGTATATAAAACATGCTAACTTGATTCTATGTTGCTTTTCATAGATGAAGGTTGACATTGTCAAAAACTCCTCTCCCCACATTGGTGGCCCGGTATAGGTAAGTCTGTACAACTCAAGGTGATTAAACAGACTGTCCCAGTGCCACCAACCAATACAACACATAAAGGGAGATCTGTAAGCTTCCTCATCATTAGCAAAGTTATTTTGCGGAGGGAGTGTGCAGCAAGAAGCCGAGCCAGTTTAGTGATAAATGAACATTTTCTGGAAGCTCTTTGCAGTTTTACACTGGTACTTCTTACATGTATAGTTGGAATCTAATAATGATGTGTTTGGTGCATTTTTGATAAACAGTTTTTTTTATTGCACTTTGATTATTAAAAGAAACACCATATGTATCATGCATTGATGTTTCTCCTATGTCACGTAACAATTGGCGAATCCACACAATTTCTTTAACAGCTGTAGATGTTGCTACGTATTATGATTCTGTGGTCAATGTTGATACAGAAGATTGTCCTATTAGTACACCATGTTATGATACCACTTGATAACATGGTAACATATCCAGTGGTAAATTTTCTGGTATCTTAACGTCAGAGTGAGATAGAAACTTTTCTGATATACTGAATACCATGATGTGTAGTCGCTGTTAAATATTTTGTAATTATTTTTGCACCATTGCAATGCATTTTGCTATAACCATTTCGAAACCTACGAACTATTTTTAAAAGATTTACAGCATATGTAATGCATGTGTTAGTTGAAATCCAACAGTGATTAATAGTGATCCAATAGCTGCGCGATACAGTACACAAATTACTTCTGAAATTATATCAGGCTTAGATGGTAGAATAACATTAGAATCTGCTGCAATTTTGACTGCATTACAATCTTCAAGGTTAAAAAAACTTAACCTGGTAGTGTGACAGGCCTTACAGGGCCAAGGCCTACTATGCTCATCTCAATTTTCTTGACCTCTGGGCTCTGGTGTGCAAGAGCAGACGCTGCAGTTAGGTGGTCAGCTCACTGCGAAACCTCCAGTGTTTAGTTCCCAAGCATGCTCGGTACTCATTTTATCGACATAGGGACAAAAAGTCGAGACAACCTTGCCCCTATTGTTGTGTTTTTGTCAGAGAAAATTGTCACTTCGTTAAGTCATGAAAAATTCTTGGAATTATTTGTGAAAAGTCATGAATTTGAAAATCTGAAATGTAGCAGATCATAACGTTTAGGAATTCTTAAATTTTATTTCTATGTCTCAAACTATGGGATTCCCATACCTGCCAACTTTCAATCCTTTCGAGGATGATTTTTCCCAGTGGTAGTAAAATTTAATTTAAATTACAATTTTAGGCAGAAACATGCACTTTATTTTGAAAAAGCTAATGCGGACTTTCACGATAATGTTACATATTGATATATATGCTTAATTTTAAAAAAATAGTGGTGGTCAAAAAGATTACAAAAATAAGTTTATAAATGCAAGAAATATATAGAAAACATACATTTTACTACCACTTTAAATATAGAAATAAAATTTTACTCCAAATGCGTAAAAGTTGACAGGTATGGATTCCTTTTCATGTGGTTCATTCAGTACATCATTTGCATTTTCTACTGGATCAAGCTCAATTTCATAATCAGTGAACTTGATATTTAAACTAATCAGATGAAATTGTGGATGAAGCTCTGAGTTTGAGCATTCATTAAGTAAATTTCTTGAAACTTTTTATAGTTTTTGATGCAAGAGTCGATGACGTGTTGAATTCCTATCATATCCAATTAAAAATTGTTTTAACCCCTTTGGGAGAAAGTTTCTAATGCAATTGCTCTGTTACACAAAGATATGTCTCTCTGAGCCTAAAATTTTAAAGTACTTTAGTGTTTACCAGTCCACAGTTTGTATGGACTAGATTCAGGGGTCCGACGTGTCGGCCCACAATTCTGTGATATACACAGCTGTGTTTGTGGCATCAGCTATGTTAACTATAACTTTTTATTAACTGTTTCATGCTTCTGTAACTCTTCAGGTTATTAAATGTGTTCGTTCGTGCTCATCTATTTAATTATTAGTTAAAAGATACACAGTGTTAATTGCTTCAGTCCACCAAAACAAAGGTAATTTTTATGATCTAGAAATTTCCATCATGTTTCTCCCATTCTGATTGGGAGTGTAAGGAGATTTAATGCTTTTTTTTTTTTTTGAATGAAATCTTTAAAATCATGATTTATGTTCACCGTTCTCAATGCTTTTATTCTTTGTGATTGTTTATTTTCACACAGAGAAACTATTTTTTTTAAAGTTATCTTATAAAAATACATCGGAAACACATCCACTCAAATCATCTTTAAAAAAAAAGTGACCTACTGATGTTGTTTACATTGGACCACACAAGTCAATGCGGATTAGCTCACCCGGTTTTATAGCTTTATATTGTCTATGACTAAAGGATAGTCTATGCTGTTTGCCATAGTGACAACCCTAACAATGAAATTTATCAGATTCGATGAAAGATAATTTTCGAAAGTGCATTTTCGATGAAACAGGTGGCAATCTGGTAGTGTCTGACAGACAATTCTTTAATTGTCATTTGTTACATTTAGTCACCTTGTAGCCACTGGTGACCCATAACTTCGACCTGCAAATGTTACGATTAGAAGAGAGAACAAGTTTCTTATGGGGAGCCCTAAATCACACAGCAATTATTTTATGTTTGAATGATACTTTCTAGTCTAATGATAAAAATTATTCTATACAATGTATACATACAAAGGAGGTCCCAATTTAAAATAAAAATAAGTATTTTGAAGTGTAAATTTCTAATCACGCTCTTCAGTAAGAAAGTTCATAAGCTCTGAGCTTCACTTAATAATAGTCATAGACAATAAAAATTTCTTTAAAATTTTTGATAGGTTTTAAAAATTTTGAACATCTATTTTTTTTTGTTCTTGAAAATCGCCTGTATCGACCCATGCAGAAGGTAGTGAATTTCAAAGTAATGTAATGATTTTTTATCTTTTTAGTCTCTGGTGATGTCATCTGCTGCCAGGAAAGAATTCACTGTTGGTGAAATAGTGAACCTGATGTCTGTGGATTCTCAACGATTCATGGATCTCATGATCTACATTAATCTCATCTGGTCAGCCCCACTTCAAATCATTGTTGCTCTTTTCATGCTCTTCAGGATTCTTGGATACTCTGTGTTGGCAGGATTTGGCATGTCTCTCATCCTCATCCCAATCAATGCGGTCATTGCACAACAAACAAAAAAGAGACAGGTACTACTATCTTCTCCTTCTGTCTTTAATAGTGATGGCATTCCTTCGTATAATCCCTCCAGATCTAGAAACTAGTAACAAGGCATGTGATTTTTTTTGCAGAAAGACCAGTGGCGTAGTTTTGGGGGAGGGTTTGGGGAACAAAACCCCCTCCAAAATTAAACATTACTTGACTAATGAGATATTGTATTGTAAGTGAGATGTAGATATATATTGAGTGTACAAATTAGTTCAGTCCGTTTTTTTGTGGTCAAAAAGGAATTTATTTCAGAACAAAATGAATAAACAAATTAATCACAGTATTGTCCATCCCTGGCTACTACTTTTTCCCATTTCTCTGGCAATTTTTGAATTCCACCGTGAAAAAATGTCTTGTCTTTTGAGGCGATCCAAGTTAGGAACCAATTTTCGATTTCTGCAAAAGAAGTGAACCGGTGACCTGCCAAATCGTGCTGCATCCGTCGAAGCAACCAGTAATCAGAAGGAGCAATGTCCGGTGAACACGAGGCCGACCGTTATCATGCAGAAGAATAACTTTGTCATGTCTTTGCTCGTTGTATTCTGGCCGTTTTTCTCACAATGCACTGTTCAAAGAAATCAATTGTAGCCTGTACCGGTCACCCGGCCAGATTATAGCAGATCATAGTATACAACATCATTCACCATTTTTCATTCAGCATTCCCCATTCTTGAAACGTCAAAACCATTCCCTACAGTATTTATCAGTTGCAGCATTGTCACTATAAACTTCTACAAGCATTCAATGTGCTTCAGCTGCACTTTTCTTACAATTAAAGCATAAACATAAAACCTCCCGCAAATGGTGCTTAGTTACCACAAAATTTTACATATTCAACAAAGTAAAAAATAGGGTTTTTGTATGAAGCTCAAGGTGATATAAATAGAATATTATTGACAGATGTCTAACCTCTCTGAAACCACCGAAACCAGCTGCCGCTATGAAACATTCATAACAGCTAGAGCCATATTTTGAAAACGGAACTGGTTTGTACTCCTAATAAAAAGGTTTTCATTATTCATTTTTTTGTAATTTAAACGTTAAGAATATATATATATATCTTAACCAATAAGCCCCCTCGAACATACTACTACGTCACTGCTCAAGACCATTGAATTATGGACTTCCACGAACCAGAATCCGACGAAATTTTCACCTCAATTTTAAATTTAAAGAATTAAGGTCTACCGTCTAGAATTTAAATTTTGAAACCTTCACTAAATCGCGTAAACATGTTTTTAAACACGTGACTCTTCCGCAATTATAAATTTTGGTTTGTCGGGTTTTCATAGTTTTATAATTTTTGAAACTATGCCGGAATCCTCTAACATTGAGATTCATATTCACGCAATTTTAATATCCAACATCGATTTTCGTATTTACTTAATTTAAAAGTTATTCATTGTGAATCGTATTCATGTGATTAGAAAATCTTGCATCACGATTCATATTCAAGCGAGTTTAAAATCAGATGTTGCTATTCCTATTCGCTGGATCTAAAAAATCATGTGCATCGCGATTCTTATTTACGCGATTCAAAAATCTAATAATGCGAATAATATTTGTATTTTCGCGTTCTTAAAATCCAATATCGCGATTCATATTCATGTGTTTTTTAAATCCAATATCGCGATTCTTGTAAGAGCAAAGTTTTTTGTTTTAAATTAGTTACTATAAAAGTGTGATTATTCTTTATTGATAAGTAATTTAATTATAAAAAAATTACATTAACTGTGAATAGTATATAAATTGATATCTGATCAAGTTTTTACTCATAAACATTTTCGGGGTTTTTTAGTTTGTGTCACAACCACCCCTGTTAATGTATGTTCTTAGAATATTTGTCATATTAAGTAAAATTGTACATTAGAGGTCACAAAGGAGAAAAATATGAATTTATAACAAATCACTTTTAAGGAGAGGCACGCCCACATTAAAATTAACTGAATAAAACTTTTATTTGATTTTTTTTAATAGTTGCTTTTCTCTGGAAAACAAGTTTTCATGCTTTTATTCCCCTGGTTCAAACTGTTAACACTGGTTCAAAAGGTTTTGATTTTGTATAAGTTATTCTGGCCATTAACATCCAGTGTGCTTTACTTCATTTTGACAAGGTTTCTAAAAGTGCATATATTATTTGCACACACAACATATTCACTTTCAAACATTTATTATAGTTGCAATCAGTGGGGATAGTCTTAGTCCATGCAAAAGTGATGCTTTTTCTCAGAATCTATATTCTTCCTATAAAGTAGTTTTTAACGTTTTCCCCCCCTAAATTTTCAGTTATTGCTTTTTTTTAATTTTAAAAATGATTGACATGAAAACAATTTTTTAAATTTAGAAATTTTAATGTTTAAAAAAAATTGTATTAAAATGAACACCACATCACTTTATACTGCCTAAGAAATCCCTTGTGGCAAATTGTTTTCATAAATGGTAATTAAAAATTTAAAGAGTAGGATTTCAGGTAAATCTAGAAAAAACCATAAAGTTTCAAATGCTGAAGAATATTTTCAAAATACATGCAAGTTACGGCAGCGAGAAAGTTATCCCACAGTAATATGTTTGCATTTCCGTGTTTTTTCAGCACTTGAAAGGTTATCTGTAGGAAAGAACTAATTAATAATTTTCTTTTTTAATTAAATCCTTTTCATACTGTATTTAATTACTGTAATTTTTTAATTCAAAATATTTTAAAGATGTTCAAAGAATTTGTCTGATATGGAAGCCCGCATAAATAGGCGGCGAAATTTAGGTTTTTTGTTGTTGTTCCATACTTAAGCATATTGATCACTTTTTTTAGATTTATACTCATTGAATGTTTTTTCTTTCATTTTTCAAAAAGGGCTCAACTCTTGATTTATTTCTAAAGTTTTCTTAATGATTTGGCAATTTATATTTTAATTTGATTTGATTATTCTAACGGTAACTTTATTTATTTTTCTTATTTGTGATTGTATCAGTATTAAGTCTTACTCTGTGTACTTTTAAACTGTTGATTGTTTGTCATTAATATTTCTTTGCATTTAAATTTAAATTTTTTTAAAATTGTTTTTTCTTGTTTGTTTTTCCATTATGGGCACTGTCAGTTTTTGGTTTCACCACTGACAACAGAATGGCACCCCTGTGTTAGGGGGCAGTGTCCCCCTCCCCGATGAAATGCTCTCCTGCTAACAAACATATCTTAAATTTTTTATCATTTTCTGCTATTGTATTTCTGACTTACTGAATTAAAATAAAACAAATTTGGTTTTAACTGCTTTGAACGCTTTTCCATTTTTATTTATTACTTTAATGCTACTTACTTATTTTGTCTTTTTCTGAATTTGTAAATTAGTTTGATTAGAGTGTTTAAGTATAATTGTTGTGTGTGTGTTGCAGGAGAAACAAATGAAATGTAAAGACGAAAGAGTGAAGTTGATTAATGAGGTTCTCTCTGGAATCAAAGTATTGAAGTTGTATGCGTGGGAGGAGGCGTTCAGGGAAAAGATTGAGAGCATCAGAAACATAGAAGTGAATCACCTGAAGAGCATCGCCTATCTGGGTGCAGTTGGAGCAATGCTGTGGACTTCTTCGCCTTATCTTGTATGCAATATTTCTTTTCTATTTCAGTGAGGGTGGTGAGCTTATAGCATAGCTGCCAACTCTACTGGAGTTTGCCACTTTCTCCTGGTCTACTGGTTTAAATAAAATTCTCCCAATTTTTGTACATTTTTAAAAATTCCCTAAAATTGCGCAAGTTTCCTTAAAAAATTCTGTATTGAAATAGAATTTTTGTGCAGATTATTTCTTGCTTGAATATTTAAGTGTCACTGTCCAGGCCAAATTTACTACCGTTTAGCAGTATCTTCACAAATTCAACTTTAGAACAAAACTGTAGTTTCAAAAAATACTTTTTCTTAAAATTTAATTTTCTATCCCGGAAGAAACGATAAATCCATATTTTTGTGTTTATTTTTTCATACAATTTTCAATTTTCACAAATTATGTCTAAATTGTCACAAAATAAGTACCCCTCAGAAAAACCTAGACAGACCCCTGCACTAATACATAAAAGAAGCCAGCCTAATTTATAAAATTCAGTTAATTATCTTTAATCAGTTAAATGCCTATATTATTCAAAATTATAAATAAACATTATACACATATAACATTTCAACATCATTTAATGTGAAATCATAACTGGAAAATATTGCAGTTTTTGTGTTTAGATGGGTATAAAAATCCCTATGTGTGAAATATTTAGTATATTTTGTAACAATTTTCATTAAATTTATATTATTTCGTAAAATCTACTGGATTTTTTCCTATCCGTGTTGGGCATCTGATAGTTAAGAGCAATTAAGCTAAATTCATTATTATTTTTTATTATCAAGTTAAATTTTTTAGCAGAAAAATAGTTTAAAAACAAAATGTAATATTAACACAAATGTTCGTGGGATTTTAATCCAGTCGGCTGAAGTGTGGGTGGACATTAAATCTGTCGAGCCTCAAAGTCCTCCCATAAAACAGTCATAACACATGGTGATTTTTAAAAAGTGCTTTCGATTATAGTTTTTTAAAGGCCCCTATTTTATTGGGCTTAATTTTAATTTTCTAAAATGAGAATTTTTTCTTTATCATGTCGCCACGTATTACGCAAAAGAGTGCTTTTTACATTGTTCAATGTTTTCACAATTCATTCAGCCACAGTCTATTTCGGTATACCGTCGGTCCATAGCGTATGAAAGCGCCAATCATTTTACAGTTCTTTGTCAGAAACTAGTTATTTTATCATGGTGATATAAAGTCTGAAAATTATTTTGCATTTTGTTAAGGTATATAGTGCTTAAGAATATTTTTCGAGTGCTTAAAAAGTACTTAAAAGATGCCTATTTTTTGTTGAAAGATTTGACTACCCACTCTGTATCAAATTATACCTCTGGATGCTGAATTGGGGATTGATTGTTCTCCGGTTCAGGTCAAAATTACCATCTGCAGATGAATGAATGCTTGTATGAATGGGTCTGTCCTGTAAATGGGTGTGACGTATGGGTGCGATAGAAATCGAATTCTCGGCCATAGATGGCACCGCTGAAAACAACCCCAACTGCACTCCCTTTGCCTTAATGGCTAACGACAACACAAGTGTAATGAAGTTTCAGGTCATTGAAATGTAAATATCTCTTACATTTAAAAAAAAATTAGAATATTTTGTTGGACATAATGAGTTTTATAATGCATGAAAATGAATTAAATATAGATTAAAATTTTTCTAATTTTTTATTAATTCTTTGGGCCCCATTAACGTTTTATTCCTCTTTTCAATGGAATTTGCTTCAGGCATGCCTCTGCACACGACTGTTTTAAATTTGAGTACCGTTAAAGTTATTAAAAAATAGAGATATTTGTGTGGCCTTTATTTCTTTTCCTTAAAACATCAGAGAAATCTAGAAATCTCCAACACTGTTCCTGGCATGTGTTTACACTCTTGACATTTGAGTGTGTTGCCATAAGAGAGACTTTCTAAAGTTATTTAACAATTGTTTGTTACACTTGGAACCTTCTTCCACTATAAAAATACTTATTCTTAAGGTCTAACCTTTTTGAAACTGTGATTGGAGTTCAAAACCTGATTAAACCTGAACTGAAATCTAGATTTTGTATTATTAACTCTTTGTACCTCGATCATAATATAGACTGAATAATATATGAAGTTTCGAACCAACAATTTCCGTGGTTCAACGCACTTGATCTTAGCTTGTACAGGGTTCCCACGGTCCTTAAAAGTCCTTAAAAACTGCTTAATTTTTATTTTGGAAAATAAGGGCCCTTAAGAGTACTTAATTTTGGTATAAGTTTTTTAAAAGTCCTTAATTTTTTACCATCACTAAGGATAAGCAGAATGTTGCATAAAAATTTAAATCTATTCAACTAAAAGATCCTCAGATTTTAATAATCATTTTATTCAGTTAACATTGCAACTCTGTTTTTTAATTTTTGTTAAATTTTTGGTTGCTTTAAAATTAGTTCATGTTTTTCACCAAAATGTTTAGTAACATTATGTAAAGTTAATTCATAATAACATGTTTGGCTGGAAATAATTTTGTTAAAGTTCATCATAAAAGTAATTATAACACGTTTGCTGGTCTAGTAGCGAAATATAAAAACTTCCTGTAATAATTTTTCAATGTTTTTGCCAATTTTCTTTATTTACTTTTTTTTAGTATGCATGAAAAAAATTGCTTTTATACATGAAAAAATTTCTTTTTTTTACTTTTTTTTAGTATACATGAAAAAAATTGCAAATCTTAATTTCTGTACACTTAATTTTACAATTCAATTTCAATGAAATCATTAAAAATGGAATACTGATTAGTTTAATGTGTTAACTTTTATAATCTAAATGACGTTAACTTTTAACAATCTGAAATTTTTTTCTTCAAAAAACCAGACCCGGGTTTGCAAAAATAGCCTGGTACTTCTTTGCCAAGCCCTGTTAATTAATACAATTATATCAGTGCTTACATTGTAATAAAATTATTTATTATTATTGTTTTTTTATTGGTGTTTTTAGAAAGGTAAATAATTGGCACTGTCACTGGTTGCATAAGTTCTTAATTTTTCAAAAAAGTGCTTAATTTTTTCAATAAAAAGTCCTTAAAAGTGCTTAATTTTTGCTTTGCTAAAAGAGTGGGAACCCTGTTGTATGGTTGAATCAAAGAAAGCAAATATTTTAATATTCTTAAAAACCTGTATATTGAAGAGAAAGAGGAGTCATTTTTTATAGAAATTGTTTTATTTGTGAACAAAATTTCATTTTTTTTAAGTATTAAATATAATTATAAATTATTTTATTATTACTTAAATATAATTAAATAAATATTCAACTTAAAATCAAATTTCAAAAATTTTAGCTCTCTTTTTTTTGAAGATAAATCGTATTTTTATTTATTTTTTATTTTTGTTACTGTATTCACTTTTTTTAATAATCTAATTAAGTTAGTTTGCAACTTATATGCACTAAAATAAGGAAATACTATCGTGTATCACCTACTAAAATCAATACACTGATCATAAACTGTTCGGTGACATAAATTTTTTATGAAATAAAAGAAAATTTGTTTCCTTTCTGTATTAAATTATAGTATAATAATAACTTGTATATAAAGTGCAAACTTGTAGAATAATATAACTTGTTTCCTTTCTGTATTAAATTCTAGTATAATAATAACTTATGCTATTTCAATTTCCTTTATAATATAAACATAAAGCAAGATTTGTGGGCCAAAACGTAACTTTTAAAATAGTTATTATTTAATCTTTTAAAAATAAATTTCTGTAGCTCTCTCTCTTTTTTTTAATTACATTTTATTTGTCTCTGTCGAAATGAAGATTTTCTGTCACTTCAAGTGAAATAATTAGTAATACGACTTAAAATATTATTTATATAATTTTTATATTTAGTTCAATACAGAATTATTTTTTATTTTATTTGGTAAATATGAAATATTATGAAACTATAATTTTTTTTTTTTTTTTTTTTTTTTTTTTTTTAAATTCCTGTTACGAAAAATAAGCTACTATCATTCTAATTCTAACTTCCTTAAAAATTTTAATCTTAAATTTACTTAAATTTAAATTAAATCAAATAAACTTAAATTTAATTTTGTGTTTTTTAGAATAAACATGATAAAATAATGAAATTTATTTTATCTTATTTTGACTTTTAAAAAAAACAAAATTGATTTTTTTTTTAAATCTACTTTTTGTATGTATGTTTGTATTGTATAAATACATTAAAAAAGATGTTTTTTTTAAACCTTTATTTGTTTTTTACACCGCCATTCTGATGTAGACTATTTGTAATAGTGTTATCAAGAACTAAGAATACATAGTTGTGAATCATTCATTTAACCTCAGATGAACCTTTTATTGAGTTATATTCCAGAAGGATTGTTTTTATAACTTTTTAATGAATTGGTTTGATTTTTTTTATTGTATGAGTTATTTTAAGAAAGACAATCATCTAAGAGTTTCATAGAGTTTTAAAATTCCAAATTAATTATCCTCCTAAAGGCTTGTCTCCGCTCCCGTGCCACAGGTCCTGGGTTCGATCCTGAGACCGGGCAAGGTCGACTCGGCCTTTCATCCCGTCAGTGGATCGATAAATGAGTGCCAAGCGTGCTTGGGAACTAAACACTGGGGGCTTCGCTCTCGGCGGACCGCCTAACTGGAACATCTGCTCCTGCACCCCAGAGCCCAAGGTCAAGAAATCTGAGATGGGCACAGTAGGCCTTGGCCCTCTATGGGCTGTCACGCCACTGAGTTTAGTTTTAAAGGCTTGTCTTTTTTTTCCTAACAGAATATTAAAAAATAAATAAATAAAACACTAAAATGTTTCATTATTTTTTGCAATATTTTTTAAGATTATTTTAACGGCAATAATTTAATTTCTTTATAAAACTTACTAGTCTCTCCGCCTGCATATTTAATATTTAGAGTCTTTTATATTTTACAGGTTGCCCTTTGTACATTTACTACTTACATTCTTGTTAGCAATGAAAGTGTACTTAAACCAGAAACTGCATTTGTTTCATTATCTTTATTTAACATATTGAGATTTCCTCTCACCATGTTGCCTCATCTCATAACCAATATGGTCATGGTACGTAAAATGTTCACTTTTTACTCATTTCGTGAATTATATTGCTTTATACATTTTTTTCTCCGTGGTTTGAATGTACAGTTACTATTTCAGAGAATGCTTTTTATCCATTTCAAGACACTGATTCGTTATCATATATTCATACAGTTTCAGTTTATATTACTATGTGGAAATACCATTGTGGCAGAATTTTTTTGAGCTTTCTGCGACATACCTTTTTAATACTAATATCTTTCTGCAAGATATTTAACAGTAACAAATATACAAACTTCAAAAAAACTATAACTTCAACAAAAAAATTAAATTAAGTAAATAAATAAAAATTGGATCAAATATAATAATTTTTTTAATTGAATATGATATTTTTTTAATTCTAATATGGGCGATATTCTCTCATTTTGTAGAAAGATAACGGACTAATTATTTCCTTTTTCACATTTTAAAATTCATCATCACATTATAAAATCGTAAAATCTATAGCAGTAATTGCCGTTAAAAAAGATAGATGAAAAAAATTATGCAAATCGGATTCTTTGAAAAGAGGCTACTAAATGCATGTTTTCATTTCAAGATTTAGTTGTTGTGATAAATAATATCTGATATTAAAAGCTATGTGGAAATCAGTAGTAATAACTGCATGAAAAATATGAAGGAAAATTTCCACAGAAAAGAAAACCTAATTTTTGACTTCATTATTGTTTATTTTTCATTATTCTTCAGTGCAAATAGAAAAGTCACAAGCATTTTTTCCCTCCACTCTGAAGCGCGAGAAAGGCATCTTTTAAATTTAATTCTGAGGGAAAGATAAAATCTTTCAAAAATTTCTGCCGAAAAGAGAAGCAAAATTTTTTATTTCCCAAACGAAAAATCCTTCTGCAAGAACTCAGTAACGTTCCGAGACAATGTCGCCGTGTTGCCACGATTCTGCCGCGGGAGGAAATACTATTTAAAATTCACATTTTTAGTTACTGTTTTAAAGAATACTTTTTACCTTATTTATAAGACATTATTGATTCTTTATAATCATATTTGAAGCTGTCTGTGTTAAAAAGGATTATGTAGCATTTTTACGAAAATAAGTTATTATTATTTTTTTTGATTTATCAAGTAATACTGAGTAATTTTCTAGACTGCCTAAAGAAGAGAATCTTAACTATTTGGAAGCATTTAAAACAATTATTCCACAATGGACACAATTTTCTTTTTGCTTTTTCTTGAAAGTGCAGATTTGTAGCATTGAATGCTTTATTTCTATATATTTCTTATTGTATTGCTTTATAAATGACTCTTAAAAATAATTTTTTGTTCGTGATTGTATTTAATGAAATTATTTTATACAATTCAAGTTGTTGAAGCATGTTAAATTTTAATAAAAATGTATTATTGTTCTCCATTAGAAAAAAATAAATAGTTTCAACTATTGTTTTCAAATATCTATCTTTTAAATAATGAGTTAAGAGTAAAAGAAATTTTTTTTTCTGCGTTTTGTGTTAAAATATAATCAAGACTGATGAAAAGTTTGAAAATCCATATTGTAAAATTATTTATTTAGTGTAAACATTTGGTATAATCATTAAAATAACAAAATGGTAATAGTAAATATGGTTATGGTAAAAAATGGTAATAGCAAAAATAAATTTAAAAAATATTCAGGATTTTGTATTTTTCAAGTGAGGATGTCCCAGTTTTACAGAAAAGTATTGACTATATTTGAAAGTACAGACAAACATTTGTGGTAAGGGATCAAGGTTTTAAAATATGTAATAGTACAGTTTTTATCATTATTTATATTTTATATATATTTTTTATATTTTATTTCTATTTGTAGTATTTGATCATGGTTATGAACAAAGCATTGGAGTTCCTACATGATACAATTAAATTGTTATTATAGTTCGTTCACCAGGAGTTGGCACTTGAATCCACCTCGTCGGACGAAGAGTTAATTTCAGCGCAGGAGGTGAGATATGAAATGTCTCCACGCTTGAAATTGAGACAACCCTTAATGCGCGCCAAATAGTCAATTCTTGTTCAGTCACTTACTTTGCTTTATCATTTGCCATTATACCTTTTGTTACTCTAACTAATTTATTGAAATATATTGCAGCAAAATGTCTCAAAAAAGACAAACTATTCACTCAAAAGAAAGAAATGTTATCAAATTTATGAAATAGTTAATGTTAGAAAAATGCACATAAAGATTGTGAAATAAATATTTTTGTCACACGATCACCAGATAGCAACCTTGTTTAGCCTTGTTCAAATCCTTCTCTCAAAAATAGCGAAATAGTATCGTTGGATACCACGTGATGAAGGCGGAGCCAACTCCTGGTGAATGAACTATAGTACTTGTTTGATATAAGTGAAAAAGAAAGTTATGCCACACCTTGTTCTAAAGCATTTTTTATTTCTTATTGTACTCAAATTTCTTTATTAAGTACTCTTGAAATGTTTTTTTAGTCATGTTTTTTTTAAAAAATCTTTAGGTTAGTGTTTCTGTGAAGAGAATCAATAAATTTTTGAACTGTGAAGAATTAACAAAATATGTCACCTATGATTCTAACCAAAGTATGTACAATAATTATTTTTTTTTATTCATTAATGTATATGAGATTTAAATGTGTTCAATGACAGTTCTTCAGTGACAATTACATGTTTGGATAAGAATTGCTTGAACGATTCCGTATTTTCTTGCTTATTTCATGTATCATATATTTTATTTTATATTTTCATGTATTTTGTGCCCTTTCATTTAGTCATTAATTGATTTTTGGAATATTGATTGGTTTATCAATTAAAATAAATGAATTTAACTGTAATTATAATTATAATTTTGAGTTGTGGTGTGACTACCACCATAAATATTGAATACCAATTCACTAGTATATAAGACATGTTAACTTAATTCTATCACAAAGTACCTTTTGATAGATGAAGGTTGGCATAGTCTAAAAATAAAGTCCCTACAAAGTCTTACTATATAAGTTCAAAATGCAGCGAAAACAAGGGTAAAATTACAGAACAATGAAAAAAGGGAGAAAAAAAAGGAAAAATAATAAAAATAGCAAAAAACCGGAAAAAAGGACAAATTTTTTTTAAAAAATCCGGAAAATAAAAGATATAATCTTTTCATCAGCTCACATGATCATATCCGAAGTGCTTTCCAATATCGCTTCAATAAAGCCAAAGCAAAATATATTAATACAATAGTGTGAGAAGCACTCAAAAAAATTGCTACAAATGAAATAAGTAAAAACACAATAAGTGAAAATATCACGTAAAATAAAATATAAAGAAAGAACAGAATAAAACATGAAGTGAAATCTATAAGGCGAGTAGCAAATTCAAATGAACTTACATGAACAGGAAATTTGTTTCAAGAATGATTTAAAATATTTTCGTAACAAGGTTGCCAGATTGCAAAAATTGAAAACAAAAGTGTAAATTGAGCTAAAAGCATAACTAGCAGAGTTTTGTATTAAAGTGCGTTCTTGCTGCATGACTGAAGTGCGTTTGATTTGTTAGTTACCAAGGATGGGCCCGAAAATAGATGTGCGCAAGGTAATATTATACTAGATGATTTAAAGAAATTGACAATAAATAATTTTAGAAAATAAATATTTATTTGAGAAAAAAAAAATATATAAAAGAGAAAGAAGCACGAATTGCCTGTTTTCCACATAATTTTAGCCACAGATTTACACATGGAAAAATTATATAAATTAACAAAGAAATTTTTTTACGTAAATAATTTCAGCCACGGATTTGCCCGAAGAGGATTTGCACATGGAAAAATTATGTAAATTAACAAAGAAATTTTTTAGCAAATTATTTTAGCCGTGGATTTGCCCGAAATAGATTTGCACATGGAAAAATTATATTAATTATCAAAAAAAAATATTTTATTAAATAATTTTAGCCACGGATTTGCACACGAAAAAAATTATATAAGTTAACAAAGAAAATTTTTAGTAAATATATCTACAATAATATACGATTAACTCAATGATTTTATATAGAATTTTATTACTTTAATTGGGTATCCATTGTTCTTTATCAAATTTTGATAGTTGTTGTTGTTATTAATTTACGTCGCACTAGAGCTGCACAATGGGCTATTGGCGACGGTCTGGGAAACATCCCGGAGGAGGATCCGAAGACATGCCATCACAATTTTGATCCTCTGCGGAGGGGATGGCACCCCCGCTTCGGTAGCCCGACGACCTGCGCGCGAAGTCGAGCACTTTACTGTAGCACAGTTTAACGAGTACCAATACCGCACACCCTCGGTCCCTACGCAGACTGATCCAAGTGGTCACCCACCCGCACACTGACCGTAGCCAGTGATGCTTGACTTCGGTGATCTGCTGGGAACCGTGTCTTAACGATCAGTCCACTGCGGGACCAAATTTTGAAAGAGTTTATCTATTTGTTTTTTTTTTGGATAAATAAATATTACTACATATTCTTTTAATTCTATTCATTTCATTAAAGATGGTATTTAAATAGATGTTCCTAGAAACATTAGAATTCCAAGTAATTAGTTTATTTATATTAAATTTGTAATATATATATATATATCTTAATATATATAATTTATAATAACCTTAATTTTCTTCCTGTTTTTTTGTTTTTATTTATTATGCTATATATATATATATATATATATATATATATATGTATATGTATATGTATATGTATATATATGTATATGTATATGTATATGTATATGTATATATATATGTATATGTATATATATATATATATGTATATGTATATGTATATGTATATATATATGTATATGTATATATATATATATGTATATGTATATATATATATATATGTATATGTATATATATATATATATATATATATGTATATATATGTATATATATGTATATATATGTATATGTATATATATATATATATATATATATATATGTATATATATGTATATGTATATATATATATGTATATATATGTATATATATATATATATATGTATGTATATATATATATATATAATTAAAATGCCCAAAAAACAAAATAATGAAATCTCGTTCCTTTTTAAAGCACTCAATTATGGGAATATAATCGTGTGAGTTGATGACATCTCTTCATTATTTTGTTTTTCTGGCTTTAATTTTTTTATAGAATAAAATTTTTTTTTAAAAATATTTTAAATATTTTTTTATTTAAATAATTTTTCTTTTTTCATTAATTTTCCATGCATTCCTTTATATTTTTAACTTTACACACACACACATATATATATATATATATTCTGTTTTTAGATCTATGACATTTGAACTTTTTATGAAATTTTTAGTCATCATAAAGTTAACTAATAGAGAACAATTGAAAATTATTTTATACGATCAATAGTTTGAGAATAAGCTGGTTTTTTGAATAGGGACAAAAATGTCTTGATTTGGGTGATTTAGTTTTAGGTATACATCACTTTAAAATCTGTTTATTTTTAGTTCTCTCTAAACATAATATTTTTTATGATGCACATTATACGTAAATTTATTATTTTCTTGCAGGAAATGCTGTCCAAATTCAAAGTGGCGAATTTTCTTGGGACATTTCAAATCCTGATGATGCAAGTAAAAACAAATCCATTTTGTTGGACATCAATATGAATGTCCAGAAAAAATCTCTGGTGGCAGTTGTGGGTCAAGTGGGTTCTGGAAAGTCCTCTTTACTTTCAGCTATTTTAGGGGAAATGGAACGAATTCATGGAAAAGTGGTAGTTAATGTAAGAATCATCAAATTTTATTTACATTTTAAAATTCATTTATTTTGGAGTTCATTTAATTTAGGGTTAAAATTATGTGGAATATTTTTACTTTGTTTTCTTTTTCTTTTAAAGGTTTAAATTGCAAGCTTAAAAGGTAGTATTATTTTGTACTGAACTAGTTAATTTCTGAATAACAATCCCGACATTATAGTTTTTAGGGTACATGGGGTGATCGTATTGGGTATTATCTTTCCGGTCTAAAAATTAGGATCAATGTATCTGATTTTTCTGGGAATATCGCGGTATTCCACAGTTCTTTAGACCATTGGTTCTCGAACTTTTGCTTATCAAAAACCTATAATCCGGCGAAATTTTCACGGAATTACTCAATCTAAAATTCTAAAAGAAAGTTTGCTAATAACGAGACGCTTGCATGCATTTGATTCTTTCTCCAATGGGCAGAAATTCGCCAATTGATTCTTTTAGTTTGGCAGATTTCTGCCATTTTGAATATTTGAAACAGCTACTCCGGATTTTCATATTTACCTAATTTAAAAGTTGTACATTGCGATTGGTATTTACGTGGTTTAAAAATCGTACATCGCTATTCGTATTCACACGATTTAAAAATGCAATATCACAATTCATATTCATGCAATTTTAGAATCCAATATAGTGGTAAAATTTCTACCAAGATATTTTTCCAACAATTTAAATTTTTATATCATTTGATAATGATTTTGTAACCTTCTTTTATTCATTTAGGGCAGCATTGCATACGTTTCCCAGCAGCCGTGGATTCAAAATTCTACTCTTCAAAACAATGTTCTATTTTCAAAACCTCTTTCGAAAAGGATTTTTGAAGAAGTCATTGAATGCTGTGGTCTCAAACCTGACTTGGAAATTCTTCCTGGAGGAATCCATACTGAAATTGGAGAAAAGGTATTAAAATAAAACATTTATAAATGTTTTGTGTTTGCAGATCGTCACTGTTTAGCCAAAAAAATTAATTTCAGCTCAGAATCCAAAAGAACACATTTCAATTTTGTAAAGTTCAAAATTTAGTAATATAATAGAATGAATGTTTGTCATTTGCAGACCAATATTGAGTTATGATATTATAACCTGTCATATAAGTGTGATAAAACTGTTGTGATATTTTCCATAATATTCAAAATGGTTAACATTAACTAATAAGAATTCGAACAAAAATATATATGCCATTTTTTCAAGTATTTCTGCTCTTACAGTAATAAAAGCAAACTTAACATTTCTTAAATTTAAGATTAATTAAACTATTATTAAGTCATTTTGTTCTAGTAATGTTATGTTAAAATATTTTTGGTATAGAGATTGATTTATAAAAATAAATTCATTTAGCATATTGCTTGAAATTAATTTAAGTCCTTTTTGGGGGGGGGGAGTGAATGGTATTTTCAAGAATTTTAACCACTGTAAAGAATTGGCCCAAAGCTTAAATTTCTTTTTTTACAATGAGCCAATTTCTAATGCTGTGTTAAAAACTGAAAATAAATTAGAAGAGACATGAACAAACGCATAACGCACATTGGAGTCTAGTTTTCCAGAAGATGCTATTAACACTAAACATATCAACACTTAATCTATTCCTAACTTTATGTTTCTTCATTGAATGTTCGAACACAATGCATTCAAAAAGATATTGTGTGTTTTCAGGGTATCAATTTGAGCGGAGGTCAGAAGCAGCGCGTGAGCATAGCCAGAGCTGTTTACTCTGGAGCTGACATTTATCTACTGGACGATCCTCTTTCAGCTGTGGATTCTCACGTTGGAAAACACATATTTGAAAAAGTTATTGGTCCAGAAGGACTCCTCAAGAAAAAGGTTTTCATTTGTTTATTTATGTTTTCTCAATGAATCACTCTTCTGTTAAAGAAACCCTTTAAAAAAAAAAAAATTAACAAAATAATCACATATTAAACCAATAATTAAAGATTTATTATTCCAACTGTTATGCAAAAAAATCAAAAATGTTTTTATTCTTTTATTGCTATTTTTTGTTTAAAAGAAAATTTGTAAAGCAATCCTACATGCCGAGGATGATTGTGCTCCAGAAAAAATCTGGATTTCTGGATTTTTTGCTAACCGGATCGTAAATATTTTTTCTGGTAGAATAATAAGTGTGATAAGAGATAAAAGTGAACTTATACAGAATTATTCATTTAAATTTTGCTGCATATAACTTATTTAGAATTTCATGTTTTGAAAATATCAATGATTTAAGTTTATAAAGACAAAAATTTTTTGAAATGCATCATTAATGATTTTAATCAAGAAATTTTCAGGATTTTTGAGTTGGGCTCACAATCACCCCTGATATGCAAAAGGGACTGTTATATTTAATCTTAATTAAATGTTTGAGTTTATTTTATATTATATATCCGTCGTCGAACAGCCGATCCAATTTCGGGTTTACGACTACTAACGTTCAACTCCGTAGCCTTGTCATTTTGAACAAATCTCGAAAACGAGGCAACTCCTGGATCAGTACCCCCAGAGGTATTGATTTGTTATGGGAACATGGAGAACTTTGCGACTCGACAGATTTAATGTGCGTCAGTCATTATATACTACGCGAGGAGTCTTCGCCTGCAGGGATCGAACCCACGAACTCTAGGACATGGGCCCAGTGCCCTACCAACCAGGCTATCATGGCCTTAAATGTTTGCTATTAAATAAATCAAATTAATTACAAATTTTAAGTAAATTGCTTAAAGAAAATAAATATTTGAGTCTGCGACTATAGAAAAGCGCTTTCCTTGAAAGCACCATTTATAGTTTGCAATATCTTGGGGGAATTGCTCCTCATGTTCATCTTTCACAGCACAGGGTAAAAAACCAAATCTAATTCTAGAAATAGCATACTTTTTAAGGACATGTTACATCCTAGAGCAGGGGTGGCGAACCTTTATACACCAACGTGCCATTTTTTCTAAAAAATTGTTTAATGAAATCACAGACGTGCCGTCAAATAATTTTGACTTCATGATTATTGAGAAAATAATAATACTAAATACTATCAACTCAAAACTCTTTATTTACATTGAAAAGAAAATACATTTTGCAATGTCTCAGTTATACGCGTAATTCAACTTAAAGTAGCATCAGTGGGACTTCTGTTATTGCAGATTAAATGACAAATAACTTGTATTAGGTTGTAAGATATTAGTTTAAGCAGGACTGTTAATTTTTTTGCTTGTTATTTATTGTTAGCTTGTTTTTTATGGTTATTAATTGTTCTTTTAGAATTAATTGTTAATTTTTTTATTAATAATTGTTTATTATTTTGTTTGTTTTTTGTGAATTTTACTTCAATTGTTACATATGCTTCATAGTGTGCGATATTTGTGTAATGGCAATTCATAGTGCAATAACAATTGTGATCGGTGGCGTGCCCAAAATATTGTGTCGCGTGCCATTGGTTCGCCATCCCTGTCCTAGAGCTTTAAAAAGTGGATGGAATAAAGAAACTGTTCTTCAATGTTCTCAGCTCTAATTTAACTAAGAAGTTCTGATGATTTTTCACAGTAAGAAGAAATTAATTGCATTTATTATCCTTGAACTAAAGTAAAAAAAATAATCTAAGAATGGTTGTCAACTTTTGTGGTTTATTTTAGAGGGGTTATAGAAAAGTGCTTGAGAAATCACTATGTTCATCCTTTTAACAAAATCACTATCAACCAGTGTTGTTATGATACATGGATACCTAGCTTCAGATAGAGGGGTACCAGCTAGTTTAGGAAGTAAAGGGGGCTTGTGCACAATGTTCATTGCCATAATCATACCATCCTCGTGGCAGAATTACTGCAACATTGTTGCAGAACGTTACAGAGTTCTTGCATAAAAAACTCTGTAGCGTTTTTTAGAAAGGAAGAAATTTTGGTATTCTTTTCTGCAAAAATTTAAAAAATTTTTTTCTCTAATATTATATTTAAGATGCTTTTTTCGTGCATCGGAAGGAAACAAAGTGTTCTTAATTTTTCGATTCTTATTTGAATAGAATAAAAAATATTGAAGCACAAAATTTCTTTCCTGTAGAAATGTTTGAAAGATTTTTTTCCCTCCACAATTATACTCAGATACATAATATATAAGAGATACCTTTTTCACACATCAAAGGGGACGGAATGCTCGTGAATTTTTTTTAATTCCCCTTTGGGAAAAGGAAAAAAAAATTGTTTTTTTTTTTTTCCTTTCACTGATTTTAAGAATTTTTTTTTATCATTTTTTTTTATGTGATGATGATTTATCAACTGCCAAAAAAGAAATAATGAGTGTGTTTTTCGCTTACAAAATGTGAGAATATCGCCCATGATATTAGAATAAAAAAAATATTACACATTCATTTTAAAAAAATACATGCAATTTTATTATTTCCAAATAGGCTTTTCTTAGTAAGTACAACGTTTCTGCTGCTTTAAATTTAATTAATAATATGTATATTAATTATTATTAAATGTTTCTTGCAGAAAGATATATTAGTGCTGGAGAGGTTTGTTGCAGAAAAATATGTAGTAATTCATGTTCTTAAAATTCTGTGAATATTGACTTTGATGACTGTGATTATTGAACACACTTCATATTTATCAAAAAAGGTTTCTAAACACAACTAAATTTATTGCATAGTATGAAAGAAAATCCTAAAATAAAAATGTTTATTGATTATATTATACATTGAAAAATTATATATATATATATATATATATATATATATATATATATATATATATATATATATATATATATATATATATATATATTTATATATATATATATATTTATATATATATATATATATATATATATATATATATATATATATATATATATATATATATATATATATATATTTATATATATATATATATATTTATATATATATATATATATTTATATATATATATATATATTTATATATATATATATATATTTATATATATATATTTATATATACATATACATATACAGGGTTAATAATAATTCCCTCTGGGGTTTCGAAGCGTTATAGTAAAAAAACGAAGACGAATATGGCAAAAAAGAACATATGAAATTATTCCGAAAGTATTAAAGTTTTAATTTAAGCAGTTACCTGTAGATGGCAGTAGCATGTACCACTGAAGCCAGTTGTAGTAAAGAAAATTGGTGTTTACAGGCGGAGGGAATTATGAAGAACCCTGTGTGTATGTATATATATATATATATATATATATACGCACTAGAGGGCACCGCCCCCTGCTCACTACCGCTCGCCAACCCCCAATAATTGCTACACAATTACATTTTCGTTCGCTTCGCGAACAAACTTAGTCATTTTGCCGGAGATAAGCTGGCAATTTTTTTGCACCAACATCACATAGAGAGAATATGATAGGATTGTAAAATGTCAGAGGAACTTATCAACATTATAAACTTATATAAAGCAATTTTTATACAAACAATATTATAAACTTATATAAAGCGAGGAAGCAATATTATTTAACACATTACTATAGGGCATTAGCCGGAGATTAATCTCCGTATCCAAAGCACGCGTGGTAGAGCCTAACTCAAATCATTGTTGATCTTATAGGATGCCGAACGCTCCCTATATTGTGCTTTATCTCCCCCCCCCAGTAATTTAAATTTTAAACTAAAAACAATTAAAACCTGATGAAAAAAAAACTTACAAAAATTACAAACAAATTAAAACATGTAATATTAATAAGTTGATTCTAATTGCTCAATTAACTTCAATACTGTCCACTTTTTGTTTCAATCAGAAGTATTCGTAAGTACACCAAGGTATTCGTTTTCATTTAAACGTCTTGACTTTTCAACGTTCCTTCGCCGCGCATTCCGCCATCGCATATTGATAGCACTACGATTATTTTCCAGTTAATTTTGTGCAGCTAAATCATGTTCAGCTCTAAACCGCTGTCGATATCGTCTAAAATATTCACGGCGATCCATTTTTTATAAAAGATAAAAGTATTTTAAAGTAAACTCTGATCAATATATTTTGATAATTTGGAATGTAAATAGTTTTTTGAGAGAGAGTGTTGTTTCGTGCTTCCAATAACTCTACCCAATTAATCAAAGCTATTAAAATATATTCGAATTATAAAATAAATAACTGCATTCTATCAAAGCAAACATTTTATTATAAAACTTTGGAACAACTATCTTTTTACATTGCCACTTAAAATTATTAATAATCATATATAATCGTTTGCATAAATAATTGTTCGGTCTTTTTATAGCTTTACGTAACAAGTGTGAGATTTGTTTATTTATTTATTTTTTTTTTTTGAATGGCGATGTTATAATTTTGTTGTTAAGTTAATAAATCTTCCTTTTTATAAACGTAATTGTAGAGTTTTCTTAATTATTTGAAGTCCTCTGAGTTTTATTTGAGGTCAGTTTGTATTTTGTATTTTTTGACAGCATTATTGAAAATTATTACCTTTTCACATACATGCGTTCTCTATTTTGATTGACTGTTTTGTGCGTTACTAACCTGAAGTCTTCTGTGATTGGCTATGTGTTATCATTCCACTCTCTTTATATATATATATATATATATATATATATATATATATATATATATATATATATATATATATATATATATATATATATATATATATATATATATATACATAACATAATCAAAATAAGAGTTCTTTGTCAGAATCTAGTTATTTTATCATGATCATGGTATATAGTGCTTAAAAGGTGTTTGTTTTTTGTTGAGAGATTTGACTATGCACCCTGCATTTCTAATGAACTTGATTAATTTGACAAAAGAAGTTGAAAAATGACTGAAAACTTCTTCAAATTAATAATTTCAAATTCTATTTGTATTCTTTTTAAAATAGGTCTTCTTTAAAGATTCTATGAAATGTTTTTTTATTTATTTACAGACTAGAATTTTGGTGACTCATTCATTGACATACCTGCCTCAAGTGGATTACATTTTTGTAATGAAAGATGGTTCTATCGCAGAACATGGGTCATTTTTTGAACTGATGGAACGTAAGGGACCTTTTGCTGATTTCTTGATTCAATATGGTAACCAAGCAGATGATTTTGAAGAGGTGGATCCTAAAGTCCGGGAACTGATGAGGCAAGTATTTGATACCTTAATTTAAATTGACTCTGATCAGGCACACTAGGCTGCCTAATTGTATGTTGTTTTCATCGAGACCCTATTTTCCAGATTGCAGTCCCCCTCGTAATTTTTATAGTCAAGAATCTAAAAATTTTGGCAAATATTTTTGTGTATGATTCTATAAACAGAGATGATTATGCTCCGGAAATAATCCGGATTTCTAGATTTAGCCACGATCTGAAAGTTTTCGGAAGCCCGAGGTTCAGAAATTTCAAGAAATAATCAATCACATTTATGTATAAAATTTCTTGCATATTTTATTTTGAAGTATTAGAACTAGAGTTTATACTTGGCATCTCTTTCATTTGTAAATATTTTTTCAGGTGTAATAATAAATGTGATTAGACATATTAGTAAACTTATGCATAATTATCCATTTAAATTATGCTGCATATAATTTATTTAGAATTTCATGTTTTGAAAATATTGCTCACATCCACCCCTGCTGATTTTCTCGATAACAAAATATTGTGTCTTTATTTTTAACTTTTCATCCTGATATTCTTATTTTTGTTTTTTCATTCAAAACTTATAAATTTTGCTGAGCATGCAATTTTAAAAAACAAAAATCATCTGAGTTTTTGAAAAATTACTTTCATTAGACAAGAGATAAGAAAAACTGAACTTCTCAAGTGTCAAAACAGCTGAAAACTAGTACTTCAAAAAAGGCAATTCAACAAGTTTTTCTGATGAATAGGAGTTAGTGTATCATAATTTGAAATGATCTCTCATTACTTATGTTGTTTCAGGAACGTAACATAATATGTTATGTTTTTATAGGCATTTCCTTATGTTATTGTAATAGACAATCTTGTGTGTGCATAGTTTTTTTAAACTTTTTTTAAAGAATTGGCTGTGATGCCCGTCGTCCACCTGAGTGGCAAATTATTTTTCCCCCCTCAATGTCTTTAATTTTGCATAATTTTTGTTTCAAATTAAATTTTTTAGTTTTCATTATCTAAAACTATGAAATAATAAAGTAAGAAGTATTCCACTGTATTTTCAGACTGCAGTCAATCCTTAAATCTGGGGGTAATTGACTAATTGTTGCTGAATGCTTGTATCATCTTTTTATTTTATGGAATAATGGTAACCTTAACACTTCTTAAAGATTTCAAACGTTCGATAGATCAATTTTAGAGACAGTACTCTAATTATTCCTCTTTTAGACTTATAATCTTGTTTCAGTCATCTTATAAAAAAGAAATTCAGAATTTTTGCTGTCTAAATTTATTTTCTTTATACGATTGATTGCCAGGGTGCCAAGGGTATGAAAGAGAGCAGGTCTAAATAGCTATTTGGGAGGGATATATTTTTTAAAAATATTTAATTCAGTTTTGTAGTTTAAAAACTGTAAATTAGATTTTGAAATATTTTTTTTTAACTATTAAGTATAATTTTTTAATATGTGGGGGTAGGGGCATGATTCTTAAAATTTTTTTGGGTGAGGGATTTTTTTCCAGCCCAATTTATATCATTAATGCTCTTTACAACTTAAAAAAAAACCAAATAAGATAAGTGTATTTACAATTGAATTAAATATTTTTTAAAAATATTTAATTCAGTTTTGTAGTTTAAAAACTGTAAATTAGATTTTGAAATAATTTTTTTAAATTATTAAGTATAATTTTTTAATATGTGGGGGTAGGGGCATGATTCTTAAAATTTTTTTGGGTGAGGGATTTTTTTCCAGCCCAATTTTCCATCAATGCTCTTTACAACTTAAAAAAAAAAAAAAAAAAAAAAAAATAAGATAAGTGTATTTACAACTTGTGGATTAGTTAAAAAAAAAAAATAGGTATTGTTTTTGGTGACTGGTTAGATTTAAAAAAATAATTTTTTTGGAGAGGGGGTGATTTTTCAGATTTCTGTTTTTAGTGAAGAGTGTTCTTTTCGACTATATTCATTATATCTTCTACTCAAAATTTGCATAATAAGACAAGCACGTTTGGAAAAAAAAATTGCATTAAATTTGGGCTCAACAACCTGAATGGAATTGGTTAATATAATTTTTAACACATCACCACTTTCTCTGCATAAGTCTATATTTACTAAGTGTTTTTTTTTAATTCCTTTTTACGATGTGGATTTTGTCTTCTTAAAATAATGTTTAATGAAATATTTCTAACAGGAAATCTCATTGAAATAGATCAGGTATAGTTAAAAATTTCCATGTATTTTTGTTGTTTGTGGAAATTGAGAGGAGGAAAATGTTTCAAATTTAGGTGGATGTTCCCGTCATTCTTAAGGGGGAGATTGATTGTTAATTCGAAATTGTTAAATGTAAACTGATTAACATTTTTGAGCAGTAATTTTTTTTGTCCATCAAATTGCATTGAAAGCATTGTTTTACATTTTTTATACATTTCATTTATTGCAAATTTGAAAGTACTTTTAAAGTGAATGTTTTATTTCTTTTTCTTTTGATGATCTTGATTTATAGATTATGATGTATAAGCAGTGCATTTTCTTATCATTGGTGTAACTTTGTATATATTTATTCTTTAGTATGTAGATTATATACTTTTCAATTGCTGCATAAAAGTAACTACCATAATGATCTGTTTTTGTTTTATTTTATTTTGATCTATCTTTATATTGAGGAATCTATTTCCATAAAGTCCAGAAAAGTCATATTCCAAGATTTTTCATCGTACATAAGTATTTGTGAAATCGCACCCTTTTTTTAAAGTCATTTCTGATCAACTTAATTATTTATTTGAAAACGTTGATTGTTGCTCATATTTTTTTGATGTTGTAGAGAATTAAAGAAATATTCTGCACAAAACATAATTTTCAAATCACCGATTGATTCCTTTTTTAAAAATTGTCTTGTGCTTCTGTATTGTACAAAAAAAGGACTTGACTTTTTTTTGTAAAATGTATTCCTGTTTTTTATTTTGAGCCACTATAAAGCCTGTTAGCACTATTGATTAGCAAGTTGAAGGTCACTCTCTCTAACCATTATGATTGACATGTAAACCGTAAAGATCTGATGATTAAAACGAAAGTTATTCAGAGTGTATTTTTTACTTTACATCTTGTGTCTCCCAAATATTATACAATAATTAGTCCCATTTTAAGCCACTACTAAATGAAAGTTAAGTGTTTCTTTTAGTTGTTGAGATGGTTTTCAATATGAATATTATTACTAAATTTGATTTATTTAATCTGATCAAAATTTGTAACTAAATTGAGATTATAAATATTTTATTACATTGCGCAATATAATCTTAATAGTGACTAATAAGCGGCACCCGGTGGCTGAGTGGTAGTGTTCCTCACTCCCGTGCTACAGGTCCTGGGTTCGATCCTCGGACCGGGCCAGGTCGACCCAGCCTTTCATCCCTTTAGTGGGTCGATAAATGAGTACCAAGCATGTTTGGGAACTAAACACTGGGTTTTCCGCACTCTGCTTACCACCTAACCAGAACATCTGCTTCTGCACCGCAGAGCCCAAGGTCAAGAAAACTGAGATGGGTACAGTAGGCCTTGACCCTCTATGAGCTGTCGTGCCACTGAGCTTATTTTTTTTATAGTTTAGTGGCTAATAAGCTATTATTTACAATGAGTCCTTCAATAAGTTTACTTACTTCGCTTATCCTTCTGTTTCATTTGCTATCCTTGCTTTTGTTTTTATGTGCAACATACGTATTTTATAGCACCAAATATTTTTTTTTAAACTTGTGTATTTATGTAATATTATAGTTTTCTTTTCAAAATTTTTAATTAAAAGGCATTCTTTTGTGCAGTATGATCCTATTTTTTTTTTGGGCAATTAAACCCACTCAAACCATTCTTTGCTTATGCAAAGGTATAATGTGGTACCTAATAGAATTATTTAAGAATATTTTGAAATCGATAGAACAGTTGTACGTATACACCACTGTATTCATTCAACTAATAGTATGCGTATAGATTATTTTAAGTAACTTTACCATACTTTAAGTAAGCTTTTACCATACGGTAGTTAGCTTTTTATTTTTGTTAGAAAAAATGTCTTTATTATAACTTTCCAAGATTCCCATGATCCACTGAGGATATTTTACATCAGTTCGAGCCGGATGCAGAATTCGTGTCGACCCACCATCGCTTTGATTCGAACGCGTTTCACCTCGGCGGAAGGCGAGCACTCTGTCCCCTGAGCCAGCGCGGTCTCGATCGGATCTCGATTTGCATATTGTACAAACTCGGGAAATTCTGGTATCTTATAAAACATTTCAGTTCCCCCCGTTACACGCTTTCTCGTAAATTTGCCTCTGGAATTACCTAACTTCTTAGAGCGTTATTTTTTTCATAATTTTAGGAGTTTGTCTGAAAGAAGTGATATTCCAGAAGAGGAAAGTGGACATCATGGCTTAGAACTGGATGACAGACGATCTTCCTTGTCAATTAATAAATCACCCGAAAGGCGAGCGGCCTCCATCAGTCGATCTGAACGTTCGATATCTATCAGCAAATCTGACGATCATTCCATGTCTAAAGAGAAGTCTGCATCACTGACCGTTGCTGGGGCAAAGTTGATACAAGTAGAGGCAGCGGAAACTGGAGAGGTAATTTATACTTGATCTCTTGTGAGAAACCAATGTATAGTTTGTCTACGGTAAGAACCCCCCCTACTGCGAAGTCTGAAGCCGCCTGTTGCTATGAAAACAAGAATAGCGCATTTCAGGGAAGGTAGCTTCTGTTTACTCAAGGGCTAACTCAATATGCAGAGGAAAAAGATTCCCTATCTGTCGCTGACCTGGGCCTAAATCTGTCTGAAACAATGACCCCACACCCCTACTTGAAATAGTTGCACCTCTTTACCATAGTCACCGCCACTGGTCCAGACGAATGGCTAGGGGAGTTCTTACTTTAGACAAACTATAAACTTATGTTACAATAATATGCATCATTTTAATTGTGAAAA
Organism: Parasteatoda tepidariorum; assembly: GCF_982258835.1. NCBI lineage: Eukaryota > Metazoa > Arthropoda > Arachnida > Araneae > Theridiidae > Parasteatoda > Parasteatoda tepidariorum. Next base: position 128,064,805 of record NC_141755.1, read on the forward strand.
TTTATCGAGTGATAGTAAACTGAAATAATACAATGGTGATTGAAATTTTTTTTATAAAACTTTTATGGTATAAAATGATAGCACATTGGAGAGAATATAAAAGACTGTGAGATGTAACTTCATTATGTTGATAGGAAGCTCTTTTCTTACCTATAATTTGTGAGAAATCACTGACTAATAACTGCAAAAAATATACATAAAAAAATAAATGAAGAAATAAAATAAACAAATAAATGCAATGGGTAACAGTAAAAGGTCAGGTCAAGAAAAGAGGCCATCTAAAAGAAGCTATTTTTTATTGCGCGTTATGTGTCTGTTTATTTGTCTGTGTTATGTGTCTGTCTGTCATTCTGGCCCTTAGTCATATGTCTTCTGAATTCAATTTGACTTAATTAAAATGTTTTTAAAATGCAGTTCTGGCAAATAAAGCTTAATTTATGCATCTTCACAAAACTTTGTTAAAGTTTCTCCAAAATATTTCAAAAGTTAAAAACTTTTTTTTTCTGTATTTATGGGAGCTTGTGAACTAGTGATGGAGTAAGTACCAACTTTTTCAATATCAAGTACGAATTGATACAACAAATTATCAATTACTGATACTTTTTATTTGATTATTTGCTACAAATTGTATCAAATATGTGTCTGCAAAAATTCCTAAATTATTTTTGAGCGTTTGACAAAGTTATCCGATATAATCTACGATTGCTTCTTGTTGCATATTAATAAAGTTTTATTTTTATATATGCACTTAACGCGGCTCAAAGAAAGAGAGACAACACAAGAAAAAATATGAAAGGAAATACTGTAAATCTTTTTTGTAGGAGTACTTTACAAATGAAGTTGTTTAAATAAAAGCAGTTAATATTTACTTTTACACCGGAAACATTTGATGTCACAAAAGTAAGGCCTTTAAGTTTCATTATTCCAAAGTTAAGTTATTAATAATTTTTTTACATGATTATAAATACAGTGAAACCTGTTATGGACACTACTGCAAAACGGATGCCTCTCAATATGAACATATTTTTAAATCCCAAGAATCTTCTATGAATAAACCATTTTGTACATTCTCCGCAAAGCTGACGCTCCCGTAACCGGACGCAGACAGTCATATATGTCCCGAAACGTTATTTTCTATGTCTTCAAACTGGACACTACTTTTTCTAAATTAAAAAAAAAAATTTTTTTTCTGTTTTAATTTGCAAGAAAATTTTTTTACACCATTTTTAAAACATGCTAATTTTTTGCCTTATCCGTAACCAAAAATATGTTTGATTCTTTAGTAGTAAAATAACTTAATCTCTCTACTGTCATCTTGCAAAGAAAGGAGAAAAAATTATACTGCTCTTGTGAAATAATTCGGACAGCTGCATCCTTTGATCTGGAGGACACAAGTTATGAGACCCCCAATTTGAAATGATTTCTTGAAATGACTAACAAAAGAATTACATAAAACTTTATCAATTCATATGAAAATAAATACTGTAAAAATAAGCAAGCAAAATGAACTAAAAAATGTGAAACGAGTAATTTGAATGTAGCACAGAACCACAATCAAGTAATGCGAGAAACTAGTGTGATTGTTACTGCCATCAAAGTTTCTAGATTGATCTGAGAGAACTAAGTCTGAGTTGCACAAAAATGGATTAATCCATTGTATCAATATCAATTTCACAAATCCACCTTACTGAATCCATTGAACGAAGTGCAAATTCAACTGTTAAGAGATGGAGGGGAAATTCTAAATATGCTTTTAATTCTTTTCATTTTTTCCTTTCAATTTTTAACAGGGTTGCCAAAGGCAACTAAAATGCAACTATTTTCTGCTTGAGGCGATTGATTATGGCAAAACTTTTTTTCTCTGAAAAGGCTAAAACAGCAACTATTTTCACGAAGAGGAGACTATTGGGGGATTTCTGTACTCATAGAGCTGTTTTATTTAGCACAAATTGTGTTAAAACCGTGCAGCCTGCGAGGGCTTCTGAACACAATGTTTTTTTTTTCTTAAAAAATAAAATTTTCAAAATTTCAATAATTTGAGTTACAACTTTTTAATGCCCTCAGTTCGCACAAATTCCTTTGTAAGTCTATCTTGTTCCTCGATTGTCTTTTCAATGGTTATTGCTACGAAATTCTGCATGATTTAAAAAAACCCAATTTTTTAATACCAAATTACGATACATGAATTTCGAAATTGAGTAATCACTTGACAATGTGTGTATATACTATATGTATAATATATTTGCTAAATCAATTGTTAAAAATGAAATTATTTAGAAAAAGTATGTTTTTCTTAAGGAAAGTTTTTTTTTTAATGAATTTGAATTCCAGTAATTTAAATTATTTAATTTTCTGCAAATATGTTTAATTTTTTTATATAAAACTTTAGTGCTAGAACACTAACGTTTATATGAAAATTATCATATTTGCCACCAACGTGGCTAAAGGGATCATGGTTATATGACAATCAAGTCATTTAATAAAATTTTAGTCATATTTTTGGTGAATTTTTGTTCTTTCGGCAACTATTTTCACAGTTTTCAGCAACAATTTTCAAGTCTTAGGCTACAAAAAGCAATTATTTTGTTCACTTTTTTGTGCGGCAACCCTGTTGACTGATGATGGATATTTTCTTTAGTTTGGATTATCTTTCGATTCATGCGAAATATAAGGAATCATTCAATCAGAATTTGATATATAAAGTATGCAGTATTGTAGATTATCCATAAATTTTTTTCTCTCAAAATTCTGCCAATGCAATTCTGCAATCAATAATTTTTTAAAGATATTCAAACAGTTATTAATGTTTAGATTTTTGGTAAGTTTCTTTATATTTATATAGTGAACCTTAAAGGAAATTTTTAGCGTCATCCAAATCGGTTTTCCTTAATTTAAATTTCAAGAAGATTAGGTTTTAAAAAATTATTACTTTACCACTTTAAAGAAGCTAAAGCTAGAAGGTGACCAAAAGTACTACACTAAATTGGTGGCTACTTTAAAACGCTATAGCAGAATTTTTGTGGGCTTTCTGCAGGATTACCTCTTCTGTAGTAATATCTTTCTGTTAGATACTTTTCGTAATGAGGAATACATGTTATTATAATTTAAAGTAACAAAGGCGTCAACTTCAAATAAAAGAGGAAATTTCCAGAAAAAATAAAATAATTTTTTTAATTGAATATGTAATATTTTTTTATTGTAATAGCGATATTCTGGCATTTTGTAGGGGGAAACACATAAATTATTTCCCTTTTTTTCCCCACTTTGTACATCTTCATCACATTAATTGTGAAATCCCTAGTTGTAATTATCGAAAAAAAGAAATCACTCTAATCGGACTCTTCAAAAAGGGGTTACGAAATGCTTGTTTTCATTTTGAGATTCAAATATTGTAATAAATAATATCGTATTAAAAATATGGGATTTAGGAAACTATGTGGCAATCAATAGTAATTACTGCACAAAGAAATACAACCAAATATTGTTCTTCATTACTCTTTATTTTTCATTATTCTCTTGAGCATAGAAAAATCATATGCATTTTTTCCTACACCCCCCGAGTGTGAGAGAGAGAGGCATCTTTTGAATATAATTTTGAAGAAAATCTTATGAAAATTTCTGCAGAAAAGAAAACCAAAATGTTTTACTTCCCAAAGTAAAAATCTCTCTGCAAGACAATGCTGCCATTTTGTCACGGGACTTTAAAATGGTACCTTTTGGCTTCCCCTTTAGATAAAAAATGCTAATCATTTCTTAAAGCTGGTGATTTTTTATTATTTGCTGGTTTATTTTAATAAAACCATAAATTATTTAATTATTTTACCTTTTCTTCTCACTTTGGAGAAATTATTATTTTTTCAACTTCTTGGCTAGCAATATTTAAATAGGAAGAGTTCAAAATATCCTTGAATTTTGACGTATCCGAAAACCGATATTTGTTTAATTTTTTTCGTTGCATCAGTTACCTTTGTTTATCTTTATTTGATGTCTAATTATCATTTAATTTTTATTAATTTTTTTAATTGTTTCTTAGGTTAAATTGTCAGTCTACATAGAATATATAAAGTCTATTGGCTACATATGGATTGTTCTTATTCTGGTTGGTTTCATTCTATGGCAAGTGTTCTCTGTGGGTGCCAACATCTGGTTGAGTGAATGGGGAAAAGATCCAGAACGGAATGGAACTGAAGGCCTCCATCAACGTGATTTTAGATTGACCATTTATGGAATGTTTGGTCTTGGACAGAGTATGTATCTTTTCTTCTTCTTCTAAAATCTATAACTGTAAAAAGTAGAAAGAAAAGAACTTCATTAATTGTTGATGCAGTGTTTTCACTACAGCGCGAGAACGCGAGAATCTCGCATATTTTTTTCTTTTCTCACATTAAAAAATGATTACCGCGAGAAATTCGCGCATTCTATAAATCAATTTCAAAATTCGCGAATTTCTCGCATTTTGGAAAAAACTTCGAATTACGCCAATTAGAATAAAATCCATTTCACTTTTCTTCCTGGATCTTTCATTATTTTCAACATTTGCCCCGTTATCTAGATTCCCTATTTACCAGGATTGTTCAGAACTTTTTCGAGCAACAGAACACAACTTCTCCGAACCACGGAACCCCTTTCAGAACACATTTCTCTGCAACCACGTGTTTACCGCAGGTAAGGTTTTTTCATGTAAGACGTTCAAATTTTTTATGCACTAATGTAAGATGGACAAATACCTAGTAAAGGCAAAATCTTCTATGATGATGCAGCAAGAATATTCAATGCTTTAAAAAATAGAAGACGTTAAAAATGTATTATAATGAAAGAAATTTTTTAAGTCTATTTGTATTTTTTCAGTTTTTAGAAATCTCACTTAACTTTCTGAAATCTCACCCTGTTTTTGAGAAAGGGTGAGAAATTCTCACCCATTTTTTTTTCTATGATGAAAACACTGTGATGGGAAGTTATTTTCTCACCCATGAATTCCATCTGCTGATAACTTACAATAAATACAATAATAATATTGGGAGTACAAATTAGCTCGGTCCGTTTTCAAAAGATAACTCTGGCTGTTATGAATGTTTCATAGTGACAGGTGGTTTCAGAGAGGTTAGACATCTGTCAATAATATTCAGTTTTTATCGCTTTAAGTTTCATACAAAAACCCTGTTTTTTACTTTGTTGAATATGTGGCATAATTACCACTACGAAAATTAAACATCAATTCACTAGTATATAAGACATGCTAACTTGAATCAATCTTGAGGTACCCTTTGATAGATGAAAGTTGGCATAGTCGTTAACTCCGCCCCCCCCCCACATTGGTGACCTTCGGACGTGATTTGAACACGCAGTAACGCCCGCTTCGATCTGGTAACGCCTAATTCGATGGGTAGTCCACATTGAACAGTTGCCTTGCTACTAGTGACTGCAACATTATCCACCTCCTCACGCTGTTGCTGCTCAGTCTCGTCTCGATCATACACAATGTCAGCCTGCATGCATTCGACTGCTAAAGGCAACACAGGAGCGACTACAATCGTGAAGTTAATAAACCTTTCATATTCAGCACTGAAAAACCCGGTGACTTTAAATCAAGCTTTCCCGGTCTTTCACAAGTACAGCAACTAGTAGTATCCGTTCATCGAATTCTATCCCTGATAAAATTCTGGTAGGGGAGTATTGTGGCGTAATTACCACTACGAAAATTAAATGTCAAGTCACTAGTATATAAGACGTGCTAACTTGAATCAATCTTGAAGTACCCTTTGATAGATGAAAGTTGGCATAGTTGTCAACTCTGCCCCCTACAAATATGTCAAATTTTGTGGTAACTAAGCAGCGGTAGGTTTTATAAATATTGGTGGCATTAGGGGAGGGAATTTATCATTAGTGGGGAGAGTTGTTATCGACAATGTCTACCTTCGTCTATGAAAAATTACCCCACTCTAGAATAGAGTTAAGATGTCTTGTGTACTATTGAAATGGAATTATATTTTTGTAGTGGTAGATACACTACAGTACTCCCCCACCAGAATTTTAACTGTGATAGAATTTTATTTTCTAATACGTAGCAATTTTGTTAAATATTTCCAGTTTTTATTTAATCAGTGGAATATTTGCCTCCTTTTTTAATTAGCTTCAATTAGATTAAATTAATTTTTAATATGATATTGCTCCACAGAAATCTGAAACCATGTATTTCAGTAATCTTTTTTAACACACTCTATACCATTATATATCCGTGTTTCCATCTTATTATTAGATTGAAAAAAATTCTTTCTCCCTTTAATTTTCTCTCTGAAAAATTCTTAAATTTTGTAAATGTTACTTTAGTGGATAAAAAGGTCATATTGTGCATATAAGTCTTTTAAATATCTTCTATGTACTCAGAAGAAAGTTAAATTAAAAACAAAATTACGCATTGAGAAAAAAATTTAAGATAATTTCTTTTTCTACCAATCACATGTCTGTTAATGGCAAGGGAGCAAACTTATTACTATGACTATGTTAAAATTTTTTTATTGAAATGTTTTAAGCTAAGTCCTGAAAAATTAAGACTCAAATTTATTCCAGAACCAAAAAAAAAAAAGTTTGATAATAGTTTCGTTTTTGAATTAAGCAACTATTCAAATGAATGGGTTCTGGGATAAAGGATTTTGAAACAGCAATTTTTTGGCTAGAATTAATGAATGACTGAGGTAAATACAAATTGGTAATCTTAAAAGTAATTCCAAAACATTTAGAAGATTGGAAAAAATGGTATTTTCTCTTACTTTTTTCAAACTTCTGTTTTAATGAGTTGCAATTTTATGGCAGAAGAAACATTTAATCAATGTGATATATTTGCTCCCATTTTTACTTGGCTACAATTAGATCAAATTGATTTTTAATATGATATGAGTATCGTAAATCGATGTTATGTTTGAATTGTATTTTTGGCAGTAATTGATATTGATTTTCAAGTGGATTTTAAATATTCCGATATATTTCAAACAATATGGAAAATTCGAATCATGCATTTGAGTATATTTAATTTTTAAGGCAATGATTTTATCAAATTTTTGACAGTTATTGCCATTGATTTCTCCATAGTTTTTCAATTTAATATTTTTTATACGATATTATTTATTACAACAACCTAATCTCGAAATGAAGCGCGCATTTGAGGAGTCAGATTCATTATATTCATGATTTCTAGTTATTTTTTTATTGTGATGGTTATTTACAAAATGTGAAGGAGGAATTAATTTGTACATTCCCCCTCCCATCATAAAATGCGAGAATATCACCCATAATATTAGAATAAAAAACTATGACACGTTCAATTAAAAAATATATATATACTTTTTGTTGTAAACACAGTGCTTTTGTTATTTTAAATACTAAGTAACATATATATTTGTTATTATTGAAAATGTCTTGCAGAAAGATATTAGTTTTCTTTTGTCGCAGATAGTGCAAACAAAATTCTGCCAATGGGTTAGTTAATTAATCTGTATTTTTTTTATTGCAGCCGTTTTTGTGTTTGTTGGGACGATTGCCTGTGCTTATGGGACACTTCTTGCTGCAACATCTCTTCATAACAATATTTTAATTAATGTTCTGAAATCACCCATGTCTTTTTTTGATACAACTCCACTGGGAAGGATTGTGAACCGATTTGGTAAAGATGTGGATACAGTTGACGTAACCATTCCCCAAACAATAAGGTCGTGGCTGGTCTGTTTCCTTCAAGTCTTATCAACAATAGTGGTTATCAGCATGCAGACGCCTTGGTTTTTACTCGTAACGCTTCCCATTCTCATAATTTATTATCTTATTCAGGTGAGCTATTTTAATAGTACGTTTCTTTGACATGAAAAGTAAATATTTTTACGTAACAGTATACAGACGTTCATATGTTTATATATCCTCGGGAATATGTACATATAACAAATATGAGGAACTTGGCCGTTGCAGAATTTGTCGGTGCGTTTTTTATTATTACGTTTTTACTCGACCAAGAGCAAAAAGAAAGAAAAAAATCTGCTGTGATTGGAAGTTTGCCACGTTTTGTTTGAGAGTTTTATTATTGTTTAGTGGGGCTGCGCACAGATTTTGTGCGATTGTATATACAATGTTTGCTTAATTTACATAGAAAAAAAGAATGGCTTATCACTTTACTGGTGTTTGAAAAGTATCACTTTGTTTTGTTCAAGAACTATCCTACAAAGACTCATATTTAAAATTTTTCCCCTTGATAACTCGTAATAGTAAACTGATGGTAAATTAAAGGCTTTTTAATGCGTAAAAAAATTAAAATCTCAATTTAAAACTTGTGTATTAGGTTTCGTTTTAGCTTCTTGTATTTATTAATGAAATAAAAAATATGTCAATTTTTTGAATTTTTTTTTCTTCAAAAAAATTGGTAAGGGAAGCTTTTATGGCGATTGTTCTTGTTTTTGGCTTACAGTGACTTTTCAGGAATTATTTTAGATGATAAGTCCGTCAAACTTGAGGCAAATTTAAAGCTTTATTAAAATAAAAGACATTATGAAGATCTCAGCACAGCATTTGCTTTAATATATATATAAAAAAATATATTAACCAATCTTGTTGCTCTTCCAAAATCATCCTGATATTTCTCCCACCTCACGTTTTTGTTAAACTTATCCTTTGCTCTTTTTACATACAAGCATGCCTCCTGGATCTGTTAACTTTCCTTTCATGGCTGGTGTTGTTCACTCTTTGCTTAAAATTAAGTAATAGTTTACAAAGTCTTCGAATTCCTTACATCTCGCTATCCAGCGGAAGCATATTTTATATAATTCCTTTTCTGGTGAGTTTGTTTGTGTCATTTAAAAATCATGAATCGTCGTGCATTGTGTGGTACGGAATGAGTGCTAACTAATGATGACTGAAATTATAACCTTATAGCCAAATTCTAATTAGTACTTTTTAATTGTTAAACCCTCACTGAATTAAAACCATTTACAACTTATCCTAAGATAATATATCATTTCAGTTTTTTTCAACCCATATACAATTAAATAACTAAGCATATGAAAATATCATAGAACTTTATATAAATCTAAATTCTTCCTAACGTACTATGTATAGTATATGTATTTTCAATATCATTGCCTAGCAACTTTATTTCAGAATATTTTTACAAAACTCTAATTTTTACTTCTAATTTTCCTGTAATTAGAAACTTCATGGATAATAATTTTGCTGTTAACTTTTAAGATAATTTATTTTTAAGTTCCATCTACGTGATTTACGGCATTGAAATGGTTGCTTCCAGCTTTCTGTACTAAACTTTTTAATCTTATATTTAAAACATCTGTTTTTAATTACTAGATCCCTATTAATCCTCCATATTTTATTTTACTGCTGTCATTGAACAGCCGACTGAATTTTGGGTTTATGACTACTAGGGCTGGACGATATAGAAATTTCTTAAATCGATATAATCAACACTTTTATATCGCGATATTAGGTTATATCGATTTAACCATCTAAACGACAAAACTAAGAAATAAATCCTCTATTCAAATGTATTGTTTTTTTGTTTTTTTTAACTCACTTACAGTCAACTCCTAGTCCACAGAAATTTTGACAAAGTTGTTCTGATTATGAATAATTTTTTGCAGATATTCAAAAGCTTATTTAAATACTACAATTTACTAATTTTACTCTGTAACTTTTCACTAAAGGTATTGGAGAATATTGTTTACCTTTTTCTTTTGCATTTATTTTATTAGTAAAAAAAATTAAAAACTTTCACTTTCTCTGTACATATATAAATAACTATACATTAATATTTTTATTGAAAATATGCTTAAATGAACTAAGACTAGTTTAAAATTCATCATCATGCCTGCGCCCTAGTTTTTAGATTGCACCTGGAAATTTCCCATTCCTATCATAATTTTTTTACTTTAATAAAAAATATGCTTCGTAAAAAGTCACTTTTGAAAGTTTGCTGTTAAAATAAATATATATATATATATATATATATATATATATATATATATATATATTGAAAATTTGAAATTCATATTTTTTTTCTGAGCAATGAATCAAACTATCTTACTTGATTTTATAAAGTGTATTACTATTTATAATTTGTTTTTTTGTTAACAATTTGTTAACAATTTTTAAAAGTATCAGGAATATAGTGCTGGAGAACTTTAAATGGAATTCAGACTTTTTATTATTTCCAAAGTAATTTTAGTCAATATAATAAAGATTTTATTTAGTATTCAGCAACTCCAACGACGAAAAAAAGGAAAAAAATATTTTTGAACAACCAGTATAATCAAAAACTGTGAATGTTTTTAACTTTTACAACATGTTATAGCTTTGATAAAAAAGTTTGGATGAATTTCAACAGAAATAGCATGTATTTTCACGAAAATATAAACATTTTTTTTTTACTTATGTTCATTGCTATCTGTTTGTTTCAACTAAATGATTTTTTCTGAAAAAGGAAGGTGCAATTTTCTCTAGTTACCAAAACAGCAATTATATGTTTGGGACACAGAATTTAAAATTTAATGAAGTGAATAGATTTAGTGATAGATTCACCCCCCTTTCCCGGCAATGACAAAAAAGAAGTATATCAGTAATAAGATGCAATTTCCTTTTATTCCAAATTTAATTTTTTAATTGTTATTGTTGCTGTTAATTTACGTCGCACTAGAGCTGCATAATGGGCTATTGGCGACGGTCTGGGAAACATCCCGGAGGATGATCCGAAGACATGCCATCACAATTTTGACCCTCTGCGGAGGGGATGGCACCCCTGCTTTGGTAGCCCGACGAACCGCGCGCTAAGTCGAGCACTTTACGCACACGTTAACGAGGTAGCACAGTTTAACGAGGACCAATACCGCACACCCTCGGTCCCTATGCAGACTGATCCAAGTGGTCACCCACCCGCACACTGACCGTAGACAGTAATGCTTGACTTTGGTGATCTGCTGGGAACCTTGTCTTAACGATCAGTCCTCTGCGGGACTTAATTTTTTAGTAAAATACGTTTAAGGTAAGATTTTCCATATCAGCACCAAAGTAATCGCTAAGCATCGGTGACTTCCGGCAGCAGCACGCAAGAAACTAAATAAAAACAGCACCACAAAAAAAGGCTAATTTGAAAGTTAAAAATCGTTAACTTCCCCTTTCAATATTTTTTTACAATTGATTCCAAGTAAAACAAAACTGCAACTTCAGTTGACGCAAGAAAACAGGTACCGAACAATACGAAAATAGACCCGTAATGCACATGCCTTAAAGAGATAAATCTCTAAACTTAACATTATGCACGCGAGAAACTACAAAAAAAATAATAATAAATTTCAAAAAAAAAAAAAAAAAAAACATCACGATACAAGTCTTATTCGAAAGGTGAAATCTTTTAACTGCGCATGCATTACGGGGCTATTTCCGAACGATACGGAAATAGCCCCGTAATGCGCCATAAAAAGATAAATCTCCCAACATTTATAATTAACACGCGAGAAATTAACGAAAAAGAATAATAATAAATAAAAAGATCACAAAAAAAGGCAGTTACGAAAGATAAAATTAGTAAATTTCCTAAACATTTTTTTACAATTTATTCCAATTAAAACAAAACACCAATTTTATTTAGCGACTTCAGTTAGTGCGAGCAAACAGAAACCGAACGGTACGGAAAGAATTAATGTAACATACACGCTGAAAGAAAACCCGGTAAGATATTTAAAGATATTACGGAAAGAAACTTCGCAATGCATGTGCCTTAAAAAAGACAAATCTCTAAATTTTATAATACACACGCGAGACACTGCAAAATGATAATAAATAAAAACATCACAAGAAGAGTTTAATTCGAAAGGTGAAACTCGTTAACTCCTTCCGGGCAAGTCACTAAATATTTTTTAACAATTTATTTTAAGTAAATCAAAACACCAATTTTATTTTGCGTTTTCAGTTAGTGCGAGCCATAAAAGATAATGATTTCATGTGCCATAAAAGATAAATATCTCAATTAGATAATAAATATTTTTAATAAGGATTTTATATATAATATTTGAGAAATATTAATTTTTTAACGCTATATTTGTAAGAAATTTCTTTAAATAGTTTGAAATGATTAGTTTAAAAACAAAATTCTCAATGCAAAAGAGGAGAAAAAATATAACACCTATTTCAGAAATCAGGATATGTAAAATTGAAGATGGGAATTTTCCCTCCTGCACGAACAAGATATCCTAAAATCGGAATTCTAAAAGAGAAGACAATCACATACACTTGGTGGTAAAAAATCCTCCGCAAATATCGATATAAACTTGAAATCTGAATGAGGAGATTCAACTGCACCGATCCCTGCTATATCGATCTGAATGAGGAGATTCAATTGCACCGATCCCTGCTATATCGGAGTTTTTTTTTCAACCGCCAAATATCGATATAACCTAGTGAATTAGTTTTGAATGAAGAGATTCAATGGCCCATTCCGATTTAACTATACCAACCCCTGCACCAGATGTGATTTTGGCAAATAGCCAAAGAAGTTGAGCGCACGTGTTACCAAGAGAATGAGTTGATAGTTGACCTTGAATCTTTCCCTTACGCTGCGGCAGATCGGACTCTGTTCTGTACATTCTCGCAATGATTAAACCGGTGTTTCACTACATCGGAGAGAGCAACATCGATTTAGCGTTTGCTGTCATGAATAAATCGATTTAGTAGAGTCGAAATGCTCACTCCGGAATTTTGTTGAAGATGAAATGGATAAATCGGTATTACGATGTTGGAGTTAAATCGATATATTGTCTTACATCGGTATAAAGCCCAGTCCTAATGACTACTAATGTTTTCTGTAGGCTTGTAATTTTGAAACCAATCCGGAAGACTAGGGAATTCTTGGAACAAGTATTGAGGAGGACTTTTTGATGGAACTATCACCTATTTATGTTACAGAGAGGGAAAAACCACAAAAACCTGCCATGGCTAGTCTGACGGCAAGGGAACTCTAACCCATTATCTGTTCACCACTGAGGATATTTTATGTCTGGAGTGTGGTCTTTGCGAGCCATGTTCGGAATTCGTATCAACGAATTTGTATGATTCTGAGCCATTTGCATATTTGTTGTCTTTCTTACTGTCCTTAATATCTATCATTTTATAACCTGCTTGATTTAATTCGGTTTTTGTTTGCTTTTTTATCTACAAATAGTGCTTGATGCTGGCCCTTCATTTCTTCAGCCTTCTTCGTTATTTTATATTGTTCAACTTTATCCACCATTTGATTTTTCATTTTTTTCCACCCTACCTCAGCAAGTACCTCTATATTACTTCTTCTTTTTTCAGCTAGTACTTCAGATTCTTCAAATTTTATACATTTGGCTAGTGCAACTTAATTTTCAACTTCTTTATTAGCTTCAGTACTGAGTTTGGCAACATTTTTACTTATTCATTCTAGTGGACTATCGTCTCGAATTATTCGGTGGATTCTTTCTTTGCGTAACATCCATTTCATTAGATTCTCTTTCAGCCATCAATTTTCCGATTACTAGGTTTATTCTTGTTTCCAAATGTTCCATGCTTGGTTTTTGTTTTGTTATTTTGTATGCTTTAGTACCTGTTTTTTTTTGGTTCCAAACCCTGATGTCTGACCACCAATTTATCAGGACTTACTGTCGCGGCTTACAGTAACTGTTCAGAAAGACTCATTATTTTCGATGATAAATCCATCAGACTTGAATTTAAAACGTTGTTGAAACAAAAAAGAAGTTGGACATGATAAAAATCTCAACTCAGAATATAAAAAGAAATAATAATCAATCTCGTTGTTTGCCAACTTTCTCCAGATGTCTCATCTCGCTCTCTTCTAAAACTTATCCTTGCTCTTATCATTCCTTGAGTTTAATTTCTTTTTCATTCTTTGCTGCTGTTGTCCACTCTTTGCTATAATAGCCTACTAAATTTTAAAATTGCTTACAAAATTCATCCAGACTTTTTTTTCTTGCTTAAATGTTAATATGAGATTACTAATGTCTTTTTTGTAAAGAAATATTGATTGAGGGTAGAGAAGCATCTCGTAGTTATCTTCAGTGCATAACCAGAATTTTTCTTCTGAAAGTATCGGAGGCATTTATGCATTTTTTAGTTTATAACTTTGTGGTTTGTTTCTTTGATATCTATATTTGCTTATTTAATCAGAGTATAAATAAATGTATAAATTATTATTGATAATACAACCAGAATAACATTATTACTAAATTAACCTGTTTCAAAGGGTTTCCACTCCTATAAGGAGAACAAGGAAAACCTGTAAAATACAGGGAATTTGAAAATCACCTAAAATAACAAGAAAAATGCAGGGAATTTCGATTTTTTTTCTTTTCAAACTGGGAAAATACAGGGAATTTTGTTTTGTATTTTTGTCTTTTAAGAAAATTGTGATCGCTCAAAGCGTAATCTATGGGATATTTAACCATTATACTTCAGCTATACTAAACTATTTAATTTATTATAGCATTTTTTTAAGTATGTTCAGCTGTTTTTCCAGCAATTAAAACTAATAAATATAGTTAGCCCAATAGCACTCACACAAGAGCACACTAATTGTTGTGTTCCTCTCAATATATTGTGTATAATATGTACAGGGAAAACACAGGGAATTTTTTTCCAGATTTGAGTGGCAACCCTGTATAAATATTAACCTTATTTTATAAAATTTAATTGATTTTAAATCTTTGGCAGGGAGCAAATATTTCTTAAGTATTCGCTATAATTAAAAAACATGTTTTACTGTATAACATCAAGAAGTTTAAAGTTGTTTTTTTTTTTAGCGCTTTTACTTGTCAACCAGCCGTCAGTTGAAAAGGTTGGAATCCATCACTAAATCTCCCATCTATTCTCACTTCTCTGAGACACTCTCTGGAACGAGTACCATTAGGGCTTATAAAATGGAAGACAAATTTTGTGAGCACTCCAATACTCTGGTGGACAATAACTTGGTCTGTTACTATCCCAGTGTTGTAGCTAACAGGTAATTGTTCTTCATCTATCCAAATGAATAAAGCAGAAATGAGCATACTTTATGTAGTGTATCTACCACTACATAAATAAAATTCCAATTTCTAGTATTTAAGGCATGTTAACTTGATTCTATGTTGGGGCACCTTTTCGTAGATGAAGGTTGAAATGGACTCCCCACACTTTAATTCTGATTCTATAAACAAGTGCCTTGCTCAGTGTTTGAATATACAATGATCAATTTGTCATTTTGTGTTAAAGTAATTTTTTCCTTTTTGCAACCAATACATGTGTGCTTTATTCACACTTTCTTTTTGGATTTATTAATCTTTGCCAAAACAGCTCATTTTAAAATTTTTATTCTTCTCTCATTTTTTAAATACAATTAGTTCGATTTCCCCCCCATACAGTAACACTGAATCTAATAATACTAAATCTATTCTTTTTAATAATTAACTTGGGCAGATAATAATATCAGTTAATGATAATAAAACATTTTCTTACTAATTTAATTGTTTTTGTCTTTTATTTTATTTATTTTGTCTTTTACTTTGAGCTCTACCGACTCTATAAACAGCACTAATTTTAACAAATCTGCAGTAAGAGGCTGAGATGGCTGGGCCATCTATGGAGAAGCTCTGAAAATAGCGCCACAAGAATCGTCACCTCTAAGAACCCCAAGGGGTCGTGCCCCAGAGGCAGACCCCCTACTAGAGGGCTCAAGGATATCGAAAATGATTTTAAAATCCTAAAGATTAGAAATTGAAAGGGAGCTGCCATGGATAGGAGGCGCTGGCGTTTGTCAGCTGTTGAAGCTGCAAGGAGCTGTTGCGCTGATAAAGAAGAAGTCTTTTATTTTGAAATGCGTTCAAAATAATCATTAGTTAAATTATTAACTAATGATTATTTAATTTATTTTATGAATGTATAAAAATATTTTCCAATTTATGATAATATTTCTTGAAGCTGAATTGTGTGTTGAAGAAATGTGTAATTTCTTTTCAGGTGGTTATCTATCAGGTTAGATTTCATTGGAAACATGATAATTTTCTTTGCTGCTTTGTTTTCTGTCCTTCAGAGAGATAATTTAGATGCTGCAAATGTGGGATTGTCAGTCACCTATGCTTTGATGGTAATGAATGTTGCATTGAACATTGTGTGTTTCTATGGATGGTAGACCGTGTAAAGCTAAGCGCGCATGGCGTCAAAATTCATCGTAAGACTTCCGGGTAACTTCTTTCGACTGACTTTTTGCTTCTAAGCTTGAAGAAACGTGCCATTCAATATTATTACACTTGTAGTGTTTTCAACATAACGCATTCTTTCAATTCAGCAAAACAAAATACAGTCAAACTGAACCGCTATGCTGAACCTTCAAATTAATGTGTTAACTTTTATTTTTTATGACTCTTTGTCTTGCGTACAAAAAAATTATTTATCTTTAGCTGATGAGCAATCCTCCACATCAGATATGGAAACATTTCCTGACTCTCCCATAATTTTTCCTGAATTTATGTTATTCCGCTTTTTAAACTTGTCTAACCAGCTATTCGAGCGCATAAAAGTAGTCTCACCAAATCGCTCAGCAAATTCGTCAGCTTTGACTTAAAACATTTGTAAAGATACTGAAAGATTGTGGCTTCATTGAATGCTGTCGAAGACAGAAAAAATCTGTCGAAGACAGAAAAAAGTTCATTCTATCCAACTTCCACTCGTTTTTGGTTCACTATGTCCACAATAACATACGTGTGTAGCAGGGCACGAGGGCGAACATTTTGTTCACTATATCCGGAAGTTCACTATAGACCGTGCTCACTGTAGCGAGGCTTGACTGTACAAATGAATTCGAAAGACCCCACAAGCTTGCTATGATGCTAGCCAAAATATAACAAACAGTGATATTTTACACAAATATATCCAAATAAAGGATAACACTCAAATATGGCAAACCTTCCACTTAATTTATGCTTAATAAAGGCAGCCTGTGCTCAATGCCGACCACATTGCTCCAATCATGGCATTTGTCACAAAATTATAGTCTTATCCCTTCCGATCAGAATCAGGCTGTAGCAGGAATGTTTTATATTGCTCTAGTTGCAGCATAAGTATGTATTTTTTCCTAAATGTAAAAGTTAAAGTTTAAAGTATTGACTGCCGTCAGATGGGATGACTGTGCAAACTGTCATTTTTTCAATTACTAACATTATAATAATTAAGAACAAAAAATTATACATGATTTGTTATCTCAATTGATAAGACTTTTAAAGTGTAACCTACCTTCCTGGCCAGGATAACTGGAACTTCTTCAACTGAGCAGACTTTCCAGCCTTCGATTTTGCGACGTTAAAACATTTGAAACTGTTTGTAACTTGAGCTCACAATTTTCCAAGAATGATGATGTTTACATTGCCAGCTCTCGGTAAACCATTAGTTCGTCATGTCGACAACTCAAATCAGTTGATACCAAGCTTTAAAAAAATACCCCTAAATAGCACAGCGCAAAAATTGAAAAAATGACAGTTTGCACAAAGTCACCCCTCGTTGCACGAAGTCACCCCATCTGACAGTATCATTAAATCATGAAATTTTTTGTTTTAACCTTTGCTTACATTGTTCATTTAGAATATATGTTTTCTAAACAGTTTTTTAATGCTTCTCTATATTCTTTTTGGTGTTCTTCGTCAAAGTGATGTCGCCTGTATATGACACCCGACTATTCTTTCTCTTTTCATTTATTATTCTGCAAGGAATTATTTTTCAATTCAAATCCCTGTTGGTTGAATTTTTGAACACATCTTTTTGTTTCTTTCCGATTACATTTGATAATTTAAAGAAATATACTACTGGGTAAAAATTAAGAGCGAATTTATCTTTTAACATTTTTTTATTATTCTAGTTTACATCTTGGATTTTGGCTATAAATTTTTATTCTAAACATATGTTTTGTGTATTTATTTATTTTTTGAGGTTGCATTTAATAATTTAACCTGATTCCTAAGAAATTAAAAGAAGAAATAAATGAAATGGCAATTGAAATAATTAAAAAAAAAATCTGAACAGACTAATGTAATTCTAATTTCATTTGGAATGTTTTAGTCTTCATGGTAGACTCTGGGTTGTTATTCTAAAGGATTTGGAATCAATCCCCTGTCAGAGCTCACCCAGCTACAGATCGATGAGTACCAGCTTTGCCTGGGAAGTAAAAGTAACTTGTGTACAACAAATCAGACACAAAATTGTGATGCTTTAATCTTCCCTCCTGACCCCCAACCTGTTGCTTGAATGTTAAGCCTAATTTTTTAAAATTCAATTTTTAACACGAGTGAGATATTACGCAACCTATTCCATTGTTTAAGATTAAAATAATAAGTATTGTTGTTTTGCTCTTAGGTAACCCAAACACTGAGTTGGATTGTTCGCATGAGCTCTGAGTTGGAAACTAACATTGTTGCTGTTGAACGAATCATTGAGTATGCCCATACTCCAACTGAGGTATGATTTAAAATAAACATTTTTATATGAGTATTCCACATCAGTTCATATGTTTGTGATTTGCTTACTTTTGATGGAAGAGCGGAGCCATAACTAATGCTTTTGTACAACAGTTAAATCCATTTATTTTCGAAATTTGCTTAGACAGAGGTTTGCCATTTTAAAGTTACCATCATTTAGTGAGTTGACAGGGATATAAAAAAAAAGATGTTTTGTTTATTTGAAAATTACTTTGCTAGGATCATTGTTGGAGGGAAATTTTTGTTATTGCATTCGAATTATTTTAATGTTTTGCTAAGCTAATTGAACACAGTCTCATACAAATCCTTTGAGGCAAAAGTGTAATCATTTAAATTCTTCCTTTAATTATCTGATTAAAACGTTGAACGATTTTGTAAACTGTTGATAGAAACGTTATTACAAACTTAACTTGAAGCAAAGTAAGGACTTTTTAAAAGGGAATTTTACGAATGAAAACTTTTTACTATTATTTGCAGTCAGGTGGTTTTATTAACAATATTAAAAGATACCTTTGAAGTGATGGCGATGAAGCAATCTTCATAACAGTTAATAAATTTTTTTCTTTCTTCAGTTATGTTTGTGAACTAAATTAGCTTTCAATAATATTATTTTGCATTTTCTACCATGAAATTGCATTGGTAAAAAAAAAATATTAATCCAATCTTTAATGAATGAAATAGATAATTTTAAAACTTCGAATGTTAGATTGAATTTTACTTAATCTAGTATAATATTAGCTTTAATATTAGATTGTACTACAGTGTAACGTACCATATCCGGACGTCCCTTTTCCGGACACTTTTTAACAATCAAAATAAACAAACATCTCTTCATCTTCCCCTTTCTTAAAAAAAAAAAAAAAGTATTTTGACACGTTTTCTCTTCTAGCTTGCACTGAACCCCTGATTTATGCATTGAACCAATAAATCACAAAGGGGAAGAGAAGATCTACCAAGACCATTGAATGACCGTTAGTGATGCTCCTACTTTGGAATGCAGGAAAAGAGGGAGATTTGTTTTCAAAAGACCGCAACTGAGTCCTCTCCCCCCTCCTTTCTTATGCAGCTGGCTTGTGAAAGAGGCACTTCCTTAAACCAAGAAAAGGGTAAACAGGGCAAGCGTTTAACGTGGAGGGGAAGTCAAAATGGAAAATTTGAATAGGTCTAAAAGGATGCGCGTCCTTGAGAAACATTAGTTCTTCCCCATACCATGTAATATTTAGGAGGCGGGGAAAAAAAGGGGGTAACATTCTCTCTTTAGCAGATTCTTTCAGTCATACAAGAAAAAATAAAGAAAACCCCATGAGCGTACCCCACCTTTATGCTTGATTGATAGCCAATGATTGGAGAGAAAACAATAATTTGTCACTTCCCCGCCCTCAACTTGAATGATCTACTCTTTACACTTATATTCTTTCACAAATAAGGAGGAAATGAATTTTTCTCCTCCACCTACCCACCTTAATGAATGACGGGAATTTCCCTTTCTTGCTTGAATCGTTCTAGTTAAAAATGGCGGATTATTATTTTCAAAACTGTCAATTTCTTTTCGTTTTCTGTATTTTAAGCAATAATTTTTTTTTCTAATATTTCATTAATTTTCATATTTCATTGGATAATTTAATACTAAAACATTATTCCCTTTAAAAATAATGTTTATTTATTTTTTGCTTCTTAGATTTAGATCATTTTAAGCTTTGTTCCAGAATGACTTGAATTTCCCCTTCCTGTTTGAATCGTTCTAGTTAAAAATGGCGGATTACTATTTTCATAACTGTAAAATTTTTTTAGTTTTCTCAATTTTCAGCAATATTTTTTTTCTAATACATATTTTATATTTGAT